>NC_142361.1:4545550-4851175 GCF_059441175.1 Urocampus carinirostris
GCAGTGCTGTAATTGTAAAAGAGCCTAGGAAGTTTGCCTCAAGCTTCCCACCCTTACTCTGCTGGTTCCTTACATTTTGCCTCCAGACTTGGTCACCAACTTTAAAATGGTGTGTTAGAGCACCAGGCTTGAGCCTACGCTGGGTTCTTTCCTGCTGCTTCTCCACATTTGACTCGACAATGTGTCTAATCTTTTTCAGCCGCTCTATGTCCTGACTCACTGATTTCTCCGCTAGTAATTCCTTAATGCAGGTGTCTAACTGTGAAAGAAAGGGAAGCATACATATTACAAAATTTAAAAAAAATTAATATTCATTTTAGTGTTGATAATAAATCTTTTATTGGACTACATAGACCGCATTGCGTACATTTACAGACCTGATATTCTATTGAAACATGTAAATGTCACAGTGAGATCTTTCTACTTGCGTCAAATTTCTCGGGAATTTGTGACGGGTATCGTGCCTCTCTTCCAAACATAAGGAAGTACGGAGAGTATTGGGTCGTTATTTGTTTTTTTTATACGAAGCCCAAACATTACTGCATCAAGGTACCACAACTCCGGCTTATTTCCCACAAGCTTTCCAAGAGCCCTGAAGTATTCGGCACATATAATTTGCATTACCTCAAATACTTTTATCAATTGTGCAAATGAGTAAATTGAAGATATTAGTAATAATATTGTTACTTACCTATGGATTGTTCCGTTCATCCTCTCCACCAATCCATTTGTTTGTGGATGATACGGGGCACAAAGGCTCCGGCTATTGCCAAGCTCGGCACACACCTGTTTGTTTATCTGCAAATGAAAAGAGAACACAAGTCTCAGACATTGAAACATAGCTAAGATAATTTTTTTTGAACAGGATAGCAATACAATACAATAGCGATTGCTATTACAAGATGTGCATCATTACGTCTCAACCACATATGTCAGCAGGTTGATTCAACCTGCTGACATATGATGACCTGGATGACTGAGTATCTATACGCTCGTATGGTCTCTCAACCACAGACAGGTTTGGGACAAAAAAAATGTAAGAATACGAATAAATTTAAGCCTTCACTGTGAATACATTTCAAACTGTTCACATCTATTATTATCAAGGATTACCACATTTCTGGTGGAGGAGCAGGGACAGGAGTAGGAACTGGTCCAGGAGCAGGAATGAAGACAGGGCTGAAGCAGGTGCTGGATGAGGTGCTGGAGCAGAAGTAGAAGCAGGAATGAGGGCAGGTGCTGGGGCAGTAGTGGGAGCCGGTGCAGAAGCAGGAATGAGGGCAGGTGATGGAGCAGGTGCTGGATCAGAAGTAGAAGCAGGAATGAGGGCAGGTGCTGGGGCAGTAGTGGGAGCCGGTGCAGAAGCAGGAATGAGGGCAGGTGATGGAGCAGGTGCTGGATCAGGTGCTGGAGCAGAAGTAGGTGCAGAAATGAGGGCAGGTGCTGGGGCAGTAGTGGGAGCGGGTGCAGAAGCAGGAATGAGGGCAGGAGTGGGAGCGGGTGATGTTTCAGGAGTGGGAGTATGTGATGAAGCAGGAGTGGGAACAGGTACAGGAGAGCATGTGTGGGGTATGTGTGGTGTTTTTTTAATGAAAATCTTTAAATGGTCCACATTGATTGCTGGATATTGTGCACAATTTTCTGCCAGCAGATCAGCACTTTTGCCCTGCAGTGCTGTAATTGTAAAAGGGCTTAGAAAGTTGGCCTCAAGCTTCCCACCCTTTCTCTGCTGTTTCCTTACATTTAGCCTCCAGACTTGATCACCGACTTTAAATTTTTCTGATAGAGAACCAGGCTGGAGCCTACGCTGGGTTCTTTCCTGCTGCTTCTGCACATTAGACTCGACAATGTCTCTAATCTTTTCCAGCCGCTCAATGTCCTCACTAACGGATTCCTCCGCTATTACTTCCTCAACGCTCGTGTCTAACTGTGAAAGAAAGGGAAGTATACACAATGCAAAACATTATTTTGAGAGTATTTTTTTAACATTCATTTTAGTGACGATAATAAAGCTTTTATTGAACTACATACACCGCATTGCGTACATTTACAGACCTGATTTTCTATTGAAACATGTAAATGTCAGTGTTATGTTTCTACTTGCATTGAATTTCTCGGGAATTTGTGACGGGTAGCGTGCCTCTCTTCCAATCATGAGGAAGTACGGAGAGTATTGGGTCGTTATTTGTTTTTTTGTACGAAGCCCAAACATTACTGCATCAAGGTACCCGTCCCACAACTCCGGCTTATTTCCCACAAGCTTTCCAAAAGCCCTGAAGTATTCAGCACATATAATTTTCATGACCTCAAATACTGTTGTCAATTGTGCAAATGAGTAAATTGAAGATATTAGTAATAATATTGTTACTTACCTATGGATTGTTCCGTTCATCCTCTCCACCAATCCATTTGTTTGTGGATGATACGGGGCACAAAGGCTCCGGCTAATGCCAAGCTCGGCACATACCTGTTTGTTTATCTGCAAATGAAAAGAGGACACAAGTCTCGGACATTTAAACATAGTTAAGATCATTTTTTTGAACATGATAGCAATATAATATAATAGCAATTGCTATTACAAGATGTGCATCATTACGTCTCAACCACATATGTCAGCAGGTTGATTCAACCTGCTGACATATGATGACCTGGATGACTGAGTATCTATACGCTCGTATGGTCTCTCAACCACAGACAGGTTTGGGACAAAAAAATGTAAGAATACGAATAAATTTAAGCTTTCACTGTGAATACATTTCAAACTGTTCACATCTATTATTATCAAGGATTACAGCATTACCGAATTCACAAACTCTGATCCTTGATCAGTTAGGATCCTTTTTGGAACCTCAAACTGACGGAAACATTTCAAAATGCAATTCGTCACTTCTGCTGCTCCTTTGGTTCTAAAGGGATAAGCCTTAGTCCATTTAGTTAAATAGTCTATCATGACACAGATGTATTTGTTTCCACCTTTAGTTTGTGTCATTGGCCCAACAAGGTACATCCCAACAAGCACAAACGGCTGTTTGACCTAAACAAACAAACAAAAAAAACAGAACAAAGAAATACAAGTGAGGAGTAAATTACTTTTGAATGGAACAAATTTATTAGTTAGATAAAGCAGAGAAATATTCTTACCTTAATTGGTGTATATTCCACCTCCTGTTTGATTGTTGACTGGCCAGCCTGGCAAATTTCACATTCTGACACCCGCACAAAACACTAAAAGGTTGTCCACAACAGGTAACATTTTCATTGATTATTCATCATCACTGAAATTACAGAAGACAACAGAATACAACAATGATGTATGCCAAAGGAAAAACTTCATTTTTAATGTGATTAGATGAGAAAGAAGTTAGTTTGTTTTTTATGTACCTATTTGTCAAGGTCCATACTCATTCCAGGCCAGAAAAATCGCTTGGAAATTGCATTTCTTTTGGCCAGTATGTGCTCCTCTGCGGCTGGCATGGAACTCAACAAATATGGCATTTGCCTCTTCTACTCCATATACCACTGGAATTTGGGATCCACTAGGTCCTTTCTTGTAGAAGAGTTTGTCTCCTATGGAAGCCAATGACGAATACATTTATTTCAAAAACAGGGGTTTAAAAATGGCTACAGGTCAACAAATTTGGATTATTTAGATGCCTAGTTGTAAGAGAAATGATGAGTAGAAGAATACATTAACCATGTACATTTCCATGTTTATATAAAACTGCACAAAATGGTTTGAATGAAAGAGGATGACTTGTAGCTAATAAAACAACTTAGTTACTAGGAGCATGGTTCAAGAAATGGATTGTGCACAATTTTACACAATTAAACACATATCATTATGCATGCCATCGCGAAATTGAGCTTTTTTCAATCAGACTTCTTCATTAAGTTTTTAGATTGGGGGTAATGTAAATTAAATTCAAAGCAAATATCTATTATGTTTGTGCAGATGTTAATGCACATGTGTTTGAAAGCAGACAGTGCAACATTAGTGTTATTGAAGATTAGACTTACCTACGACAACATAATTGGAGGCTTTTCGGCGGATTTCACTTTTGCTCTGCTTCGAAATTCCCTCCAAATACAAACCTTTCGATTTGTATTCTACTATTTGTTTGTAAAGGCTCGGGTCCATCTTGTGATATTGAAGTGATGGAAAACAATGTTAGACATACATTTTGTGTAGGCCTATATGTATTTATAATGAAAATGTAATGGAACTAAATGCTTAACCAATTAATTAGATGTCGTCCTACGTCTTTTTTAAATCATAACGACTGACACTAAAAGAACTTACCGCAAATACTGTTTTTCTTCGTCCTGAACTGAAAATGGCTTGCTACAAGTGCGCATTGACTGTTGAATAAAATGCAATGCGCCACTAGGGGCGTATAACGGTCATTGTTTGAATTTTGAGATTCAAAATGTTGTTATAAAAATTCAGACAGCCTTTTATTTTTCATAAATGTAACACTAATTACTGTACATTGCAGTATCAAAACATAGCCTTCATTATTTGTTAATTAGTAATACACTAATGGCTTAAATTCCTCCTCTTTCTTTTTTGTCAGACAAAGTATTTATGTTTTGGTTCCTTCAGAAAAGAGTTTACATAGTTTATTCATTCAAATAAACATTACCATTCTCACACTGCTTATTTCTTCTTTACTTTTTTGCAGTCTTTTAACGAAGACAATCACGTTTTTTTCTCGTATAAAATGTTCGTTTAATTTCATAAAATAATTTAAGTAAAAATGATTGGACCATTTGGTTATTAAAGAAATACATGATTCCTCCCTGATTAATCAACATTATAATTCTTGCTTGAGGGGTTTTATGTGACCAAAAACGCACCCCTCTCAAAACAGGTTCAGTTGCATTCAGCGAGGTGTGCTTTTCACTTTAGGATATGGGCCCACCACTACTAACCAGGGTAAATTTCATGGACCTGGGACCTTCATAGCCAGAGATAGATGGGGGGTGCATTTCTCGGCAGGCAAAAACGCACCCCCTCTTAAAACGGGTTCAGTTGCATCCAGCGAGGTGTGCTTTTCACTGTGAGGATATCAGCCCACCACTACCCATCGCAAAAATACATATATTCAAGAAATCTACTCCTCGACCTGAAGAATTCTCGAGCCGGCACGGTCCCCCTTTTACCTAACGAGGTGAGGCGACCCTACCGGGGTTGCAGAGCCGGTGCTAAGGTAAAGGCTAAGCGGCTAGCGGCGAAGTGGCGATATAAGCCCACGGTACCGTCCATAATCATGGGGAATGTCAACTCCCTACCGAATAAGATCGACGAACTGGCTGTGCTTGTGAAAGACATCAAAGCATATAGGGAGTGCAGCTTGCTTTGCTTTACGGAAACGTGGCTCACGTCTAGCATCACGGACGCTAACATCGCGCTAAACGGCTTCTGCGCTGTTCGGGCTGACAGAGGCACAAAAGACAGTGGGAAGCGCAAAGGAGGGGGACTGGCTATCTACGTGAACACGAGGTGGTGTAAACCCGGGCATGTAAAAACAAAGCTTTTTATCTTCTGCCGTGATGTCGAACTTTTGGCTGTAAGTCTGCGTCCCTATTACATGCCCAGAGAGTTCGGACACGCCATTGCTGTCATTGTTTACATCCCACCGCGCGCTAATGCGGAAGTAGCGTATGACGTCATCCACTCCGCGGTGGCAAAACTTCAAACACAACACCCGGAGGCTGCAATGTTAATCTCTGAGGACTTCAACCACGTGACTCTTGATAAGACACTGCCCTCTTTCGTCCAGTATGTGAACTGCAGGACCTGGGAAAATAGGACTATTGACCTTCTGTATGCGAATATCAAAAATGCATACAGTGCTAAACCACTGCCTGCCCTTGGAAAAGGAGACCACAACCTCATTCTGCTTAAACCACAGTACAAACCAAAAGTGAGGAGGCTACCAACAACCACACGCTCTTTTAGGAAATGGTCCACCGAGGCAGAGCAGGCTCTGAGAGACTGCTTTGGATGTACGGACTGGGATGTCCTGCTAGGGTCCAGCAGTGGGGACATTGAGGAGATGGCAAACTGCACTACTGACTACATTAACTTCTGCATGGACAATGTTGTTCCTATAAAGACTGTACGCTGCTATGCCAACAACAAGCCCTGGATCACGAGCCACATCAAGTGCCTTCTGAACCAAAAGAAGAGGGCCTTTAAAAATGGTGATCAGCAGGAGCTAAAACGAGTACAGAAGGAGCTCAAAGTCCAGCTACGGAAAGGGAAGGAGCAGTACAGGAGAAAGTTGGAGAAAAAGCTGCAGAACAACAACATGAAGGAGGTGTAGGAAGGGATGAAAACAATTACTGGCTGCAGCACCAAGCAGGGTGTGGCTGTGGATATAGATGTGGGGCGAGTCAACCAGTTGAACAACTTTTTCAACAGGTTTGACCACTCCGCCTCATCCTCACCCCTGAGTACTGCAGCTGTCCTTCCCCCTCCCCCTCTGGACACTAGCATGGAAGACATCCCCCCACTAAAAATAACTGCAGCCCAGGTGTGTGGAGAGCTGAGAAGGCTGCGAACCAGCAAGGCAGCTGGTCCGGATGGAGTATCCCCCCGACTGCTGAAAGCCTGTGCGTCTGAGCTGGGAGACCCTCTACAGTGCATCTTCAACCTGAGACTTGAACAGGGGAGGGTCCCTCAGCTGTGGAAAACATCCTGCATCATCCCAGTCCCAAAGAAATCAAGACCTGAGGAACTCAACGACGTCAGGCCGGTCGCCCTGACATCACATGTGATGAAGACCATGGAGCGGCTGCTGCTGCACCACCTGAGGCTACAGGTCCGTCACGCCATCGACCCTCTGCAATTTGCTTACCAGGAGAAGGTGGGAGTGGAGGATGCTATATTATACATGTTACACCGATCCCTCTCTCACCTGGATAGGGCGAAGGGGGCTGTGAGGATTACATTTTTGGACTTCTCCAGTGCCTTCAATACCATACAGCCGTTGCTACTGATTAGGAAACTGACAGAGATGGGAGTTAGCTCACACCTTGTAGAATGGATTACTGACTACCTGACAGGCAGACCCCAGTATGTGAAACAGGGGGGCTGTACATCGGACACTGTGGTTAGCAGCACAGGATCTCCGCAGGGGACCGTGCTCTCTCCGTTCCTATTCACCATATATACATCGGACTTTAAGTACAACTCTGAGTCCTGCCATGTGCAAAAGTTTGCCGACGACACTGCGATCGTGGGATGTATCAGAAATGGGCAGGAGGAGGAGTACAGGAAATTGATTCAGGACTTTGTCCGATGGAGCGACACAAACCACCTGCACCTAAACACCACCAAGACCAGTGAGATGGTGGTGGACTTCAGGAGAACCAGAACTCACCCGGTTCCTGTAACCATCAAAGGAGAATGTGTAGAATTTGTCCAGACCTACAAATACCTGGGTGTGCAGCTGGACAACAAACTGGACTGGACTGCCAACACATAAGCTCTATGTAGGAAAGGGCAAAGCCGACTTTACTTCCTCAGAAGGCTGGCCTCCTTCAAAATCTGCAAAAAGCTCCTGAAAATATTTTATGAGACAGTAGTGGCAAGCACCCTCTTCTACGCGGCAGCGTGTTGGGGAGGCAGCGTCAAGAAGAAGGATGCCTCTCGTCTCAATAAACTAGCTAGGAAAGCGAGCTCTGTTGTGGGCAAAGAGCTGGAAGGCCTAACAACAGTAGCTGAGAGACGGGAACTGAAAAAGCTGCAGTCAATTATCTCCAGACAGAAGAGCAGTTTCAGCGACAGACTGCTGTCACTGTCTTGTACTACGGACAGACTGAAGAGATCTTTTCTTCTTCATGACATGAGGCTCTTTAATTCTACCCGGCAGAGTAAAAGCCCACAGTAAACCACACCACCTACATTGCATATTACCGAATCTTATTGCAATATGTATTCTGTGTAGCACTATTTAGTTATTCTATATAACACGCTACAGTGGGTATTTGCACGTCACACTGGGTATTTGTATATTGTATTCTTTTTGCTTAATTATTGTATTGTTCTCAGCTCAGGGATGCTGCTGGAAATGTGAATTTCCCTTCGGGGATGAATAAAGTATCTATCTATCTATCTATCTATCTATCTATCTATCTATCTATCTATCTATCTATCTATCTATCTATCTATCTATCTATCTATCTATCTATCTATCTATCTATCTATCTATCTATCTATCTATCTATCTATCTATCTATCTATCTATCTACTACTAACCAGGGTAAATTTCATGGACCTGTGACCTTCATAGCCAGAGATAGATGGGGGGTGCATTTCTCGGCAGGCAAAAATTCACCCCCTCTTAAAACAGGTTCAGTTGCATCCAGCTAGGTGTGCTTTTCACTGTGAGGATATGGGCCCACCAATACTAACCAGGGTAAATTTCATGGACCTGTGACCTTCATAGCCAGAGATAGATGGGGGGTGCATTTCTCTTAAATCTGCAGCTCCAGGGACGTGACGGCATAATCACTGACATGTATGACGCGGTGAAGGCGTTTCAAGTGAAGCTGCATTTATGGGAGACACAAGTGCAACTTGCCTCACTTTCCCTGTTGCCAAGTGATGTTGCGTCAAGTCAGCACATCAGTGTTCCCCAAAACGCACTTTGCAGACAAACAGCACACTACGCGCTGAGTTTGCACGGCGGTTTGGTGACTTTGAAGCACAAAAAAAAGTTTTGAGTTGCTTCGCAACCCATTTGCCGTTGATGTTGAAACTGCACCTGCGCAGATACAGATGGAACTGATTGAGCTGCAGTTTAATGGGTCACTGAAGACAAAGTATGCCACTGCAGGGCCCGCACAGTTCATCCACTCTATCCCTGCAGCAATGCCCCAGTTCCGGCTTTATGCGGCTCAAACTTTGTGCATGTTTGGGAGCACATATCTGTGTGAGAAGCTCTTTTCAGTGATGAAGATTAGCCAAAACAGCACACAAAAGTCGTCTCACTGATGACCACCTGCAGTCCATCCTGAGAATCTCCACAACACAGGACTTAACACCAAACATAAAGCAACTTGTTGCCAAAAAAAAGATGCCAGGTGTCGGGTTGCCATCAGAGCAAATGATCAAATCAGAGTCATAAGAGCAAAGAAAATGGAATGATTGGAATTGTTATTTCTGAAAAGTACATATTTTATGTATATTTCCAGGTTTTGTAGCATTTTCATATTTCCACTTTTGACAGGAGATATATTAAGGAGAGCAAAATCTTTTGGGATATTTAAGTTTTTTTAATATATACATTGACATGGGAGCAAAGGAATTTGAATGTTATTTTAATGTTAAGTTGTTTAAGTTAAGTTCTAAGTTGTATAATTTAACAAGATATTTTTTATTTAGAGCAAAATAATAAATACTGTATAAGTGATTTAAGGTTTAAATTTAATATACTTGTCTGTTCTTATTCATATTATGTTCCAAAAACATTCAGTTTAAGTGTGTTCAATAAATGTTTATCCTGGTTGGCCCGCGACCTTAAGTGTGTTTTGAATTTTGGCCCCTTGTGCAATTGAGTTTGACATCCCTGTTCTAATTGCAATGGACTCCGGCGCTTCATCACTCTTGCTGCTGCTGGACCTTAGTGCTGCCTTTGACACTGTTGACCATAATATCTTACTCGACCGGTTGGAAAAGTGGATTGGTCTCTCAAGAACAGTCCTCTTTTGGTTCAGATCCTAACTCTCAGACAGAACGTACTGTGTTAAATATGGTGAAATGACATCTGAGCCCTTTAGTGTTACCTGTAGTGTTCGTCAGGGTTCAGTACTTGGCCCCCTTCTTTTCAGCATTTACATGCTTCCATTAGGTGATACTATTGCCAAGTATAATATCAAATTTCATGGCTACGCAAATGACATTTAACTATCTTGCGATGGAGGATTCTGCCACACCAAACTGTGGAAATTTTATGTCATAAAATGATGATTTTCATTAAAGGATTTTATACGATTGACTACAAAGTACATGTATTCAGTTCAATGCAATAAAGATATTTACTGACTGTGTTTTTAATCAAGGTACATTAGAAGGTTAGGCTGTGTGGAATGCATCAGACGTATTTCTGACAACAGAATTCCTGTGAGTGCTGACACAGAAGGGCAGATGCAGAAGGGCGGACGTCAGAGCGCCGCTGGTATGCGAAGATTGTGGAGCCCAGCCGACACGCCCTCATGCGGGGAGAAGACCAATAAGAGAAAGCTAACGTTACCTACAAATGACACATAGCACATAGCCAATGGGATGTCTTTGCTTTGTTTGTTGAAGTGTATAAATGATCCGGGGCAACTGGGAGGGTAGTCGTCTCCTCAGGGCACGCTTAAACCTGCTGTTGTGAATAAACCCGCCCCCGTGTGGAAATGCCGGCTCCTGGTCATTTCTCTCTCAAAAAACGAGCGCGCATAATTGTTGGATAAATGTGGGTCGTGTTTGGTTAACAATTTGGTAAACGGTACATTTTGATAGAAAATTCACATCACTCAACTTCTTGCACCTATCTCTGAAAAAGTTCTTAGTCAATCTAAATGCCATGACTTGTTCTCAAAAACTGCTCCGAACATTAACAAATGTAATATTACCCAAAGTGACTCAGTCAAAAATTTAGGTGTCATATTTGAACCCGATCTGTCCTTTCAAACAAATGTTAAGACTATTATTATAACAGCTTTTTTCTTTGCAAAATTGCTAAAATTTGCCCTATGCTGTCTCAGTCGGATGCGGAGATTATAAGTCATGCATTTGTTAAAACCCGTCTGTAATGACTGTAATGCACTACTCTCCGGTCTCCCAAAGTCCAAAATCAAGAGCCTTCAGCTGGTACAAAATTCTGCAGCGAGGCTTTTATCTAAGACAAGAAAGTTTGATCACATTACCCAGATTTTAGCTATCCTGCATTGGCTCCCTGTTGATTTGAAAGTTCTGTTGGTATTATACAAAATCATGCATGGACTTGCTCCCTCATATATTTTAGATTTCATTTCCCCCTGTTTTACGGTCCGGAGCCTTCGCTCTGAGAATGCTGGTCTACTAGTGATCCAAAGAGCCAAGAAGAGATCTGCAGGTCCGAGAGCGTTCTCCATTCGTGCCCCGGTGCTGTGGAATACTGTTTCCCCTGAGATTTGATCTGCAACTTCAGTGGAACTATTAAAATCTAGGCTTAAAACGCACTTCTATTCTATAGCATATGAATAACCTATTTTTTATGTTGACAATATCTGTGTATTATTTGTTATTGCAACATCCATTGCAGCCTGGTCACCCCGGAAGAGGGATTACCTCATGTACAGTCCCTTCTCAAGATTTTTTTTTGCACACCCAGGTATTTTCCTCATGTTGAGGTTTTTGAGTTTTTCCTTGCCCTCATGTAGGTTTTAGATCAGGGGATGGTCTCATAATAGTTTGTGGTTTGAAATAATCTTTGCAGCCCTTTGAGACTCCTTGTGATTAAGGGCTATACAAATAAACATGACATTATGTATATATATATATAAATATATATATATATATACATACACACACACTGTTAGGGAAAAAATTATGTTACAAATATAACGTTTACCAAATTATTCGAATTAGTTCTGTGACTCCATTAACCAAACACAAACTTCATTCTCCTAACAATGCATGCTCGTTTCTTAATTTATTGACAAGAGACAGGCATTTCCACACTAGGGCAGATTTATTTTCTTAAAGTATTTAAGTGAATTCCATCAAATTAGTCGAATTATTGTCTCATTCTCCGATCTGACCTCCCATCTCTCTTCTTCCGTCTTCCTTTTCACAAGCTGGGGCATTGGCTCATCTCCCATGGGCGGGCCAGGAACTCCCCACATGGCCCCCACCTCGTTTGACCAGTGCGTCACGAAGCCCCCCCCCCATGGGGCGGGTCAGGTGCCAGCTTCACCACCTCCTCGCCGAAAGGCGCCGCCACGTCTCAAAAACTCACAACAAGAAAGCTTATCAGCCAAACAATGTCTCCTTTCCCGTGTCACAGGCTCCTCCGGCGTCAGCCATTGGAACCTTTATCAAAATTCCCCAGCCAAAACACTCCACACTTGGAACGGCGCGACCTGTCATCGAACTTCAGTCTCCTCTGTGAAAAATCTTAATTGCATTCAATAACTGGAAATTGTATAAAATTATATTAAATCCCTTATAGTCTAATAAACAAACTATAAAATCCTTCATTCCCTCTCATGGCCCCAAAACAATTGGGGCCAGAATATCAATTTGGCAATCAAATTTTCAACACACACACACACACACACATATATAACTATTTCATTTCTTCTTCTTTTTAACTAGAAAATAACTTGAAAAAAATACTTAAACATAAAAATGAATCCTTAAAAAATGCCAGATTGCTAATATATGTCCTTTCCTACAGTGTGTACATATTTAAGTAAGGAAATAAATCAAACCTTCCTAGGTCAAAATTTTCTTAGACATCTGGACAAACTCCTATTTTAGGCTTTCCCAGCCAATAGTATGATTTCAAGGTAAAGCTTTGAACCAAGTTCCAACTTAGGTAATGTTTGCCTTAAAGTAGAGATATAACAGCTCAAAATCCCTGCCTTGGTGTGAGGCTAATAACAATTAGGACGAAATAAATCATGGCGTTCAAAAAACAAAAATAGAATAAAACGTCATGTAATGGAAAGGACGTCTGTCTCTGCCTAACCTCACTCACTCCAGCAGCTTTTTAACTGCATGCAGGACGGCAGATCTCAGTTGGGTGGCGCTTGTCTGCAATCAGCAGTCAGCATGGGGGCGCTTGATTTATGAGCTGCCGCCTCTGTTTGTGTATTTGTGCTGGAGTGTTTCTTTTGATAAAGTTACAAAGGCCTACGATGAAGAGCTTTGTTTTCAGTCTGCGGGGTCCCAAGCAAGAAAGGATTGCTTGTAGTAGCCCCTGGCTGGTATGTGGATTTGGCATGTGGGCATGACAGAAAATGATGCATTTGTTTAATACACATTAGGTATTTAAAACTCCTCATTTGCATCTTAAGGAATTTACATTAATGACAATGAGCTCAAATGACTCATTGTCATAGCATAAACTGGCAAAGTCTTGGCACTTTGGATGAGATACAATAATTTGTGGAATAACCAGCATACCGATTGAAAGCAGCTTGCTTAAATTTCGGAACAAAATTCAATTTTGTCCTTATAAAAGCCACCCTGATTTTGAACCACTTAACTCATTCAGTGCCATAACAAATAAATACATTTTCAGAAGCATTGTCCCTGTGTGCCAAAACACAAGAGATCTAAAGTATTTGGGGCATCTCTTCCGGAAGTATCAAGTCCCAGGAATTATAACAGTATAGCAATTCACCAACGAAAACATCGAGGGGTGATATTTTCTTGCTAAGTTCATACATCCTTCTTGCAGTAAAATGTTGTTGTTTTTTTGCTAGCAAAGTGCCCTTGTGTTTATGGAAAGATGCGTTTAGATTGTGTAGGTATTGCTTTTTTGAAATTATATATATATAATTAGGATTGCAAAGGCTTAGAAAGTTTCCGGAAATATTGGAAATTTACCAGGTAAATTTCGGAAACTTTCAACAGCTCGGAAATTTTGGAAATATTGGGATTTTTATGTGACAAATTATTTTTAACGATATTTTATATTTTGATTCACAATTTCACAAAGAATTTATGAAATCAATTAGTTGTTTTTTTTTACTGCTGAAATCAGCCTCTCAAAGTCTATTATAATCTGTTAGGTTCATGTCACCAACATTTTTAATAAAACGCTCTGTAATAAAAGAAGACATAGAGAATCAGTTATTTAGAATTAGTTACTTTATTAATCATCATATTGAGAGCCCCGGAGATCGAGCTGTTACGAATCTCCGCCTCGCTTGCTCGCTAGCTGGGCTCTGAAGAAATCTCCGAATCTCCTTCTTTTTATTATGTTTTTTGCCCTGTAATACATGAGTCTCTTTACTGAGGGGCGGGGATTCTATCTAACAAAGGAGACTGTTTTCTAACTTTTGCTACGTAGAGTTAATCAATCTTCTTTGGAAAGCTTGTCATCCGGCTGAAGATGGACGGTTTCCTTTTGTTTTGGGAGAGCCTCCTTTTCCTTCTTCTCACGCTTTTTGGTGAAAAACAATCTTGAGTTATGGCATGAAGAGGTCATTCCAGGTCAACATACATCCGTTGGTATGTGAGAACAAAACACAGTCTGTAAAAACACAGGTAACGTCAATTGTCCTTTGGGCTAAACTTGTCAAAATTCCAAACCCACACACTATCTAAACATCAAAAATCTCAAAAGATCTAAAAAATCTCTAAAAATGCCAAATCGAACTTAATGTCATAACTTTTCTAATTGTATTTTCTTCTCTCTGTAATCATAATCAATCTTTTGTTATTGATTCAATATAGAGCAATACATACCCGTCACTCATAAACCATCTTGTTAAGTGTATTTATTTTGTTTATTCATTATCTTTTATTCTGCGCAACAATCTTTGCTTCTACGCACCAGTCTTTGTTCTATGCAGCCCTTCGAGATCCCTTGTGATCAAGGCTATACAAATCTGGTCTGACTATTAATACTAGTTTCTTTCCTGTTTAAAAGAAAAAAATCATTCAGTGACTGAAATAGCTTCATCTACGTTATTAATGATTTCTAATCTCGAATTTTCCTTTCTGTGTTAGTTTGTCGTCATTTTCAAACTTCTTTCAAAATTTTGATTATTTTATTGAGAGTAATGTATTATTGAATACGAGAACAACTAAGGAAATAATCTTTTTACGTATTACGCCTCTTTTGAATTTGTCCATTTACGAACGAGAAGATTGACACCAAATTATGGACCATTTTTAGTCATCTTCATTGCTTTAATCGTCCTTGCTTTATTAGGAGCAAAACTACACGTCTTAAAGTTATTACCCTTTGCTATTCGCATTTTCAACGAAAAATGATTAGTTGTTTACTCAAATATTCTTTCTTTTTAAACTATTCTGTATAATTATCTTGTATTATACACTCAGTGTTTTCATTTTCCCACTTACCTGTCCTAGACGCATCATTTATGCTGGGGACGCAACCTTTTTTCCTTTAAATTGTCATTATCATTTAGTTTACTCTTTGACAAGGATTTAACGCATTACAAACCTTATCGTTATTTTGAATTTGCTGTACGAGTTTTTTTATTTTCCTGCACGCCGATCTTCACTAATGAGATCTCGTCGCTTTGAGATTACGTCATTGTTGTTGGTAATTCTTGTCGAGCGAAGGTCAGTCTTTTTATTAGACAAACTGCTTTTTTCCTTGTTCAATTTATCAAAGAGAGCTTACTTTTACGGCTCATTTGCTTTGATGATTGACATCACGAATTATGTTGTACTAAGATGTTAAAGAAAAGTACAGTAAGTAGAAAAATGGAAAAAGACAAGCCTGTTATTCGCAATTACCATCAACAAATGCAGAAAATAAATTAATAATTCGATGATCAAAACTGAATGAATACGCAGATATCTACTATATTTGTCACCGATTTATAAGTTCGATCTTTGTATCACTAAATTTCAGGGGTTCTGCCAAGATCTATAAATCTTTTTGCAAGCTAGTACACGGAATTTAAAATTCCTATCATATTATCATTATTGATAGTTCAGTTAAAAAAAAATCATATATATATCAGGGTGTCTCTTGCCCACTGCCTGATGATTGCTGGGATGGGCTCCAGCACCCCCGCGACCCTACTGAGGATAAGCGGTGCAGCTGCTGAGATGAGATGAGATATATATTATATATGTGTGTGCAGCACGGTGGCGCAGTAGCCAGCACGTGTGCGGCATTACTAAGGACCTGGGAACAGGTGTGTGTGTTCACAACCAGCCTGCATGCTCTCATTGTTATGGTTTACTTACCTCTTTCAAAAAACATGCATTTCAAGTGGACTGACTGGTCCAAATTGTCCCTATGTGTGAATGAGCTAGTGAATTGTCTATCTTTGTGTGCCCTGCAATTGGCTTGCAACCAGTTCAGGGTGTCCTCCAATCGCTGCTCGATGATCGCTGTGATGGATTCCAACAAGATGAGATCTACTTATCATAGTTATGGTTCATACCGGCCGAATATGAACACAAAACTTTTCTGGTTCTCACCTGTAACGCCTTTATTGTTGACATATTCCTTTAATATCATAAAAATTGGTGTTTCACTTACCATCGTTCATCCCATTCAAATATCTTCATCATCGTTAGTAATGCTACTTTTTTTCCTCACCGTTCCTCCATTTTCTCCTCAGCGGATTGTTGAGTCCAAATGAGACAAGAACCAAAATTCTGAAACTCAAAAACATCGTTAGAGCAACACTTTTGCTGTAAAATCAAACGTTTCCTTCCTTTGCAGTGTTTTCACGATAGTTCACTAATATATATATATATATATATATATATTTTTTTTTTTTTAGTCTATAATATTTCTCATTATGGCAACAAAATAGTGTAGTTTTTGTATCACTACAGTATTTTTGTAGTCGAATTTATTATTGTAATACTTTGCAATTCTCTCATTTCTTGTTCTAAAGCAAAACAATATGTTATGTCTATGTTCATTTGCCTTCAAATAGATTTTCATCCTTTATATAATTTTCTTTTATTTTTATAGCTTATCTATAAAATTACTGTCACATGTTTTGACTATTTTTCACCAAATGCATATTACACAAATCTCAACTGTATGTAACATCTTACATGCAAATATTTCTGTGTAAATATTGTTTCACTATAACTTTATCTTCTCCTCAATTTAGTGTCCACTTAATTCCTGCGTCCTCATATTCACCTCTTTTTTTTTTTTTTTTAATTATTCACAGCTTGCTCGGTGTCACGTGTGAATCCCCCTTCTAGATTTAAAACCATTATTCAACCCAGAAAAATAACTCCCTTTTTAATTAATCACTGCCAAGGCCGTGCTATGACCCATGATCTGACCTACTCAGGATTAATCAGTTTCTCGTTATCTATATCTATGTTTTACTCTGTCAATAAGGGGGTCCACTTGGCCTTTTAGCCATTGAGAATCGGGCGGTAAAACCCTACCCTCTTCACGGCTTCTCCTCGGAAGTGGGTAAATGGCCTGGGGGGTATTAGCGCATGTGAATGATATTTGGCATATTGTGGGGGCGGCGTGGAGCGAGGCGTATTACTGTGTGCCTGCTCTTCCTTCCTCAGTAAAGAGGCAGCAGCCATTAATCGACGCGGTTCACTATATGGCCCTGTATATTCGTTATCCTCCTTTTTAGGATACATTACGGTATTTCCACAAAGGTAATGCCATAAATCGCAAATGGTTTGCATCTAAACAACGCATTTCAAGTCAATGAAGATCTTCAAAAGCACTCTATAATGTGCTCCACTCTACCCATTTACTTACTCTAGATTTAAAACAGTTCAATGTTGAAAAAGTAAGTTTTTTTTTCCAATCTATTGTATTAAGGTTAGTCTCACTTAATTTTCACCAAATTATCTCTCTTAATATTTAATTAACTTTCCCCTTTATGTTTCTCTCTCCTTTTTTTTTTTCTTTAAACCAATTAAATCTACTATTTTAGCTTCACCTATTTAATGTGAAAATGGCATCTATTTATTTATGAGTTATCTTACTCATTTGAATTTCACTCAATCCATTTTTTCCATTTTAATTGAAAGAGAAAAAAAGTATTTATAAACAATTTTTTCAATATTTTTTGGTATAAAAATGCCCTTATCTCAAATTAGTGTATTTCAATTCACTCAATTAGATTTTTCCTATTCTTCCCAGTCCTTTTTTACCAATTTTTTGAACTGAAAACAGGAATATTTTATCTTTTTCGGTATTATTCTGGCATTATTTTGATTTAACGCATCTAAATAGCTCATTTATATTTTTCCCAAATTTCTCACTTTTATCCAGTAACACAGAGGCTCGATTGCGGTCGGGTCTTCCCTATAAATGACTCTTAACCTATGAGTTCATCGAGTATTTATTATTATTATTATTTTTTTTTTTTATATAAATACAATTGCCCAGGGGCAACTTTATATTTCATTCGCTCTTTCTCAATCACACAGACGTCTTGTTTTTTATCGTGATCACGCTCTTACATCGCTTGTTCTTTTTTTTTTTTTTTTTCTTTCCACTTATTATCAGTTGACAGAGGACTCCGCACATCCTTGTGAAATTTAACTAACTTTAAAGCGCTGGGTTAGGGGAGTCCACGCCTCCCGCGGAATTTTAACTGTCTGAAAACTATTTACCTGATAGAGTCTAGAATTGTCAGGGTTTTTCTGTTAAGAATCTGCCCACCGTAATTTTTCCTTTTCAACGGAGGATTCTTAAACTTTGTCTCTGTTAAGATTTTCCTTTTCTACAGAGGATTCTTAAACCTTAAGAATCTAACACCCGCGCTCGCGAGTCAATTTACTTTTACCGGTTATCTACACAATGTTATGAATAAATTTTACTCACGATTCTCTAAGTCCTTGGCTTTCCGTCAACCGTCAGATCCCAGCCCGCGAGGGAAGGTCCAGTCCCGGAAAAAGGGTCTTTATGCTGTGGCCACAGTCTTTCCTGGATTTTCCTCTCGCGTCCTGGAATCATCTGGTATCTTGGAATCCGGTTTCGAAGGACCAATTAAATGTTAGGTTCATGTCACCAACATTTTTAATAAAACGCTCTGTAATAAAAGAAGACATAGAGAATCGGTTATTTAGAATTAGTTACTTTATTAATCATCATATTGAGAGCCCCGGAGATCGAGCTGTTACGAATCTCCGCCTCGCTTGCTCGCTAGCTGGGCTCTGAAGAAATCTCCGAATCTCCTTCTTTTTATTATGTTTTTTGCCCTGTAATACATGAGTCTCTTTACTGAGGGGCGGGGATTCTATCTAACAAAGGAGACTGTTTTCTAACTTTTGCTACGTAGAGTTAATCAATCTTCTTTGGAAAGCTTGTCATCCGGCTGAAGATGGACGGTTTCCTTTTGTTTTGGGAGAGCCTCCTTTTCCTTCTTCTCACGCTTTTTGGTGAAAAACAATCTTGAGTTATGGCATGAAGAGGTCATTCCAGGTCAACATACATCCGTTGGTATGTGAGAACAAAACACAGTCTGTAAAAACACAACTCATGGCCTTAAGCGTAGTCTACAGGCTGAGAACTCTTCAAAATGGCTGAGAACACATATAACATTTTAAATATCAACTGTAGGATAAATATAATTATACAATCCTAACATAATCTGACCTAATTTGAAGCTGATGTCATCCTGCCAAGATCACAGTGATTTCGCAAGGTCTTGTGTCAGTTGTGTTTCAGCGGCTCATTTGATCATTGACAGTTGGGTACGGGTATTTTCTAAGGTATGTTAATTTTGTTACTTAGTTTGTTAATCACTGCAATACAGTATTGTAGCTTTTATATTTCCACAGCACATTGTTTATTATGCATTGAGTGGTGCATTAACAGAAATAACATTTTACATTTCAGGTCCAGACATGCCTCGTCAAAAATCAGATGTGTTTCAACATTTTACCGTAGTCAATGAAGACAACAAGCAGTTTTCAATCTGCAAGTACTGTGATCAAAAATTTACAAAAAATGCAACAAAACAAAGAGCTCATCTAGAGAAGTGTATGAAATATCCGAAGAGGAGCAGAAGTGTCAGTCCTGGTCCAAACGCCTAAACGACAAGAAAGAGCCCTGTGCCAAGCACTTCATCCGCAACGAGTGCATACAGTGGTCTACCTCAGTCAAGTCCGAGTTCCCATTCTCTGCGCAAATTCTTTGATGTCATGGATGACAAATCTCAAGAGCGAGCAGATGAAAACTTAGCGAAGGCAATCTATGCAACAGGGTGTCCATTTTCCCTAACATCAAACATCTATTGGCAGAGATTTTTGAAAGATCTCCGACCTTCATACGTGCCACCATCCAGACACATGCTGTCCACATCCTTGTTGCAAGGAGAATATGATAGAGTCCACGAAAAGGTTATGAATCTGATCCAGTCATCAGACTGTGTTACACTAGTATCAGATGGTTGGTCTAACATTCGCGGGGAAGGAATAACTAACTTTATTGTCTGTACACCTCAACCAGTTTTCTTCAAATGCATTGATACAAAGGACAATAGACATACTGGTGCCTACATTGCAGATCAGCTAAAAACTGTCATAGAAGAAATAGGGCCCAACAAAATTTACGCAACTGTAACGGACAATGCAGCAAATATGAAATCTGCATGGACCGAAATTAGGGAAGCCTATTCACACATTACACCCATTGGCTGTTCAGCTCATGGGCTAAATCTACTTCTTGGGGACATAATGTCCACACCAACCCTACAAGCAATATACAGTAGGGCAAAAAAGATAGCAAAATTTGTCAGAAATAAACAAATAGTGTTTGCCACCTTCGCAGAGAACCAAAAGCAGAAAGGAAAACCCACTTCTTAAAAGTTCCCTGTTGTTACAAGGTGGGGTTCCACAGTGATTATGTACCAAAGTCTCTAGGATGGAAAAGAGTCTCTGCAAGAAATGGCAATCATGGACACTTTGGACATTGCGGGAGATATCAGAAAAAACAATATTAGACAATGATATATTTTGGGCACGCTTCACTTCCTGTTTGTCAATCCTAGAACCCATAACTGTCAAGCAGGATGTAAGGAAAACTGAGATCACTTGCACTCGTTTCTTGGTTTTTATTGGAAGGAAGAAATGACAAGACGTGAATCTTCGTTCCGTTGTTTGACGGATTGTCGAGACAGGCGGGTGAAGGCTTGGCGGGAATGGTCGCGGACAGGCATAGTCGTCGTGTTGTTGGTTGGGGCTGGAGAAGAAGGGCGTCGTCGTGTTCGGAAGAGAGATCAGGAGTCAGGCGGGCAGGGCAGGTCGTAGGCAGATTCGGAAACGGGTCGGCAACGGAGATCAGGTAGAAAAACAGGAGGCAGGCAAAGAGTCGGAGGTACGGGCTTTCTGAGCAGATGGCAACAGATCGCATAGTACAATCGAACAAAGTGTTACCGGAAGCTGGGGATTCAAATATACAGGGTGCGCCAATCAGCTGTCCTGGCTGTTGGCGCCAAATCCTGAGCACAGGTGTTCCCGATCCGGGTGATTGTGACAGAACCCCCCCCAAGGGACGGCTCCAGAAGTCCCCAGAAAAAAGGGAAAAAAAAAATTTAATCCGACAGGCAAGAGTATAATCCAACAGGCAAAAGTATAATCAACATGCAGGAACATAATCCGACAGGCTGGCCAGTTAGAACTCCTCTGGGCGGACCGATGCTCCATCGTCGTCTTCAGGCGGCGTAGTCAATGATGGACCCGGCGGAGATGTAGTCATTGGCCGGACACCCCGAGGACGACCTCGGCAAGGAGCAGGTTGATCTGGATACTGGCGGTGGAACTCGGAGATGAGTGAGCGATCCAGGATCTACCGGGTTGGGATCCAGGACCGTTCCTCCGGGCCATATCCCTCCCAGTCCACGAGATATTGGAGACCACGTCCTCTACGACGAGAGCGGGGCAGACGTCGCACGGTGTAGATAGGGTCACCATCCAGGAAGCGAGGGGCTGGGGGGGAAGGAACTTCAGGGACCAGGGGGCTCTGGCGGACAGGCTTAATGCGGGAAACATGAAACATCGGGTGAACCCTCATGGTGCTGGGCAGGCGCAGGCGGACTGCCGACGGACTAATAATTTTGTCCACCGGAAACGGTCCCAGGAATCGGGGAGCCAACTTCTTGGACTCCACCCGGAGTGGAAGGTCCTTGGTGGACAACCATACTTGCTGGCCCACCTGGTACGTTGGAGCCGGAATTCTTCTTCGGTTAGCCCCCTTTGAATAACTTTGGACGGCCCGAAGAAGAGCAGCCCGTGCCTGAGCCCAAGTGCGACGACAGCGACGGGCATTTGCAAGAGCCGACGGACAGGAAACCTCTTTCTCTTGGTTGGGGAATGTTGTGGAAAATAGACTTGGATTTGTAGAATAGAGTTGCATACATTTAGAAAGAAATGTAGAAAGACTTGCTTACAGTGTGACAGAATGTTGACATCATTTCGGGAAGGTCCTTGGGACCTTCAAGGACTCTCTGAGCAAACTGAGGCGAACAACATGTCCTAATAAGGGTACGACAGCATCTTCCTTGTTGTTACTGAGGACAAGGGCCGCCTTTTGGGTTGTACTCAAACTGAAGCTATAAAAGCGTTGTTATGTCTGGAGTTCTCTGAGTTTCTTTGGAATGACGAAATAAAGAGCTCCCCCTCATGGCAAGCCCCGGTGAACTTTATTAAATCACGTAAGAAGACTTAAAAGATTATCGAACCTGCATTTTCTCCTACATTAAATGGCGCCCAACGTGATTTTGGCTTAAATTGACTTCTCGTCGTGAACGCTGCCCCGACGAGCAGTTGAGGTAAGGACAAGGTTTTTCTTTCCTTATTTCGGTTTGCTTGTCGGGGTAATTGAAGTGCATTGGGGCCTGTGACGTGAGGGCTAAATTTTGGAAATTCGTGCACGTGGATAATCCGTCTGTAGTCCGGCAACAAGTTGGACGGATTGTATGAGTTGAGATGAGATTTATGTCCGGCAACAATCTTGTGCTCAGGGATTGTTGTGATGTTTTTTGGTCGGGCTCCGGGGAGTCTAGATGAAGAAACGGTAACCTAAGTGTCGGTGTTTGTGCATTTAGTGACGATTAAGTCCGGTCCGTATGATTGTCTTGGGATCTGTCTAGAAAGCGGTGATAAGACGTCATCATTTGCTGAAATTTTCGGTGACAGGGAGTAGACGATCTGTTTAAGGGTCATACGGGGGCGTGTTTTTTTTATGTGGAAAGTTATACCGGCAGGGCGTTAATGAGCAGATAATCAGGTGTTGTATTATTGAGATGACTTCGCGTATAGACAGCGACTGAGAAGCTGTGTGTGTGAAGTGCTGACGTATTTTCGTTCTGAGCGATATCACGCTCGGGAATTTTCTGCTATCTGAAAAGTTGTACCGGCAGTGGGAAAATGAGCAGATAATCAGATGTTGTATTATTGAGATGACTTCGTGTAAAAACAGCGACTAAGAAATTCTGTGTGTGGATTGCTGGTGTTGTGGTAAATACACTTGCATTTGTAGAATAGATTTGCATACATGTAGAAATTTAGAAAGACTTGCTTACAGTTGTGGGAAAAGGTCGGGTAGACATCCTTGAAGATACTCTTGGCAGACATTAAGTTTCCTTGAAGATAGCGTGCAAGGGACGGGACGCTCTGTACTTGATACGTGATACAGGACCGCCTTTTGGGGTGTAATCGAAGCTTAATCGTCGCTACCAGCTTTAAAAACA
The DNA here is from genome assembly GCF_059441175.1 of Urocampus carinirostris. Taxonomy (NCBI): domain Eukaryota; kingdom Metazoa; phylum Chordata; class Actinopteri; order Syngnathiformes; family Syngnathidae; genus Urocampus; species Urocampus carinirostris. The sequence continues at coordinate 4,568,945 of NC_142361.1, forward strand.
CTGTCATGTTCCCAGCTCTCCGAGATCTTCAATGACGCATCAATAAAGTTGTATCTCCCTCCACGCGGCTGGCTCCTGTCCATTTTCCTTATCCACATATGAGAAGACTTTTCTCTCGATTATCGAACCTCCAATTTCTCCAACATTAAATGGCGCCTCAACGTGGATTGGCACTAATTAAATAAAAAAGAAAAGGGAGGAAGACTTCTCAGTGGAACTGAGGTAAGGACAGTTTTTTCTCTCCTTATTTCGGTTTGCTTGTCGAGATTCGTGGGAGGACGGGAGCCTGTGACGTCGGAGCTAAATTATGAAAATGCGTGCACATGAATTTTCCGTCTATAGTCAGGCCCAAGTTCGGACGGATGGGATATGTAAACTGAGTTGAGATTTATTTTTTTTGTCCCGGGAGTTCGGTGCTCAAAGAATCCTGTTTATTGTGGGACATAGGCTGCTTGAAAAAGGGAAAAGGCTAATTTACCTGGATAAAAGGTGCAGCGGCGTCGGTATTTGTATATTTATGATTGTCTTGAGATCTGTGTAAAGCTGTGATAAGACGTCATCATTTGCTGAAGTGACAGTTCGAGAGTAGACGATCTATATATGGTTAATACGGGGCATGTTTTATGTGTTTCCCTAGTCGATTGATGATTGGGAGTCGGACATGTAACCTTGCACTTAAGAAAAAGTGTGGTGCATGGAACCTCGCCATTTTCTACAATCTGAAAGGTTATACCGACGTTAGAAAAATGAGCAGTAATCAGATGTTGTATTATTAAGATATATTCGCATAGAAACAAGCGATACAAAGAATGTGTGAGAATTGCTGACATGTTTTCAGTCTGGGAGATGTCTCATTCGGGGATGTTGGTGTGTGTGCCAGCTGGCGATAATTGTGCGTGTGTCTCTCTGTCTGTGGATGTGTGTTCTGTTCGGTTCGGTTTCTTCCCCGCCCGCCTGAGTGAGAGTGCGCGGGTGATTTATACTTAACTGTTTAAGGGCTAGGACGACGCTGTGCGGAGGGGAACCTTTGTTTCTTTTTGTCTTTTTTGTTTTTTTTGTTTTGTTTGGCGTTGGGAGGGGAGTTAAGGACGCATGGATGAATGATGGAGTGACTGCTTATTCTACATTTTACGGTCTTGTATGTGCGTTAAAGTGTCTTGCTTTTTTGTGGGTTATTCTCGCCCCCACCGCTTACCCCCACCACTCTCCGTCTTTCCCTGTGTGAGTTGAGCTCAACCGTGTGTATTCCCGCTCCGATCACCCCCACCCCACCCCCGTCTTTCCCCCGTCTTTCGCTCCTTTACTGTATGGAAAATAAATAAAAGTGGAGGGATTACTTAATTCGTCAAGTGCTCCGTTTGCGTGTGGCCTTTTGATTTGTGAGATCTTGTTCCGATAAACGTGATAAGTATAGTTTGGGTAGATTGAGGAAACAATTTGGCAAGCATTTTCAAAGGACAATGAGGAGCAGATTACTCGATCTTGAGGAAGACCATGAAAAATTTAAGAATTTAATTGCTAAGGTGATGTCTTCATGGTCATTTAACCTAGACTAAACATCCGAGTTTGTAAACATGACCGATTTAACAGGATTCAGAAGTCAGACGGACTGTTGAAAAGGGCTGAAGATGGACAGAAAAACAAGCAAAGAACAAACAAAGACGTTCACTCATCCGTTGTCTGCGCCGCTTGTCTACAGCAGGGTCGTGGGGACACTGGAGCACATCCAGGCTGTCCTCAAACAGTGAGCAGGGGGCAATCTGAACTGATTGCAGCCAGTTTCGAGGAGAAAGAGGTAGACAACTGGGCACCAAGGTCAGTGTGGCACTGATAAAGCTCATGGTCGCATTCCTACAGCGGATTACGAGTGAACGTCACGATGGACTGAGCCAGACGGCCAGGGCCGTCGACGGGGCGGTGATAACGAACAACACGAGTCTGCATTGAATCACGCTGGAATCTTGTTGATTGACGAAGTGTTTACAAATCTGAGGAATATTGATACGTTTGGATTGTGAATTATTTTATTTTTAACACAGAAATACTGCTAAAATTGTATTTTGAATCTGCTTTCCAGGAAATCAGTGATGTGTCTCCAGATGCAGGAGCATCAGGAGGATTATTAAGGAGAATAGGTAACAGGGGAATACCTTTGACTTTATATCAGATACAATTGCACAATTTAATAATATTATGCAAGGGGGGGGTGTGAAATAGCTGGAGAAATAAGGGTGTAGGTCTCCGTATTTACAGGCCACGGTAGACGGAGAGAATAATAATAGGAAGGAGTAATAGGAATAATGGGAGCAGTGCCATCAAAAGATCTAGGTGCGGAAACAGTAATTAGGTTTTTGATTAGAGAAGTTATTCCACGATTTGGCATACCGTCAAAAATAAGCTCGGATAACGGTGCGGCATTTGTTCAAAAGGTCGTGAAGGGCATCTTACAAAAACTACACATTAAACAACGGTTCGGTGGGGTTTATCAACAAAGTCAAGGGATGGTGGAAAAGAGTAAATGGATCTCGTCTACAACAAGGTTTCAACGAAAGTGGAACCATCCGAGGCGTGAGGGACCGTACACCGTCGTGAGGGCAACGCCGGCCGCAGTCCAGGTCGAGGGTAGCTCAACATGGTACCATCTGAACCGCGGTACCACGGCTCGCGCTGCCACCGTCAACGAGACCAAGCAAGATCAACAGGGCAGTAACGTTAAATTAGGAAAACAAGATGTGGATGACAAAGCTGTGTGTGATAATAAATTGTCTGATATGGTTGTTACTAGGAGCAGAGCTCGAGAAATCGCGGCGGCGAATGGAAATTGCGGGTCCGGAAGTGCAACCGGAGATCCAAAAAGCGACGCTGCAGTTGCAGACCATGACGCATCCTAGAGACAGCGGCCCGGTTAAGTGTGACACTACTGTATAACATGCCAAAACGGTTGAGGATTTGGAAAGTACAAGTACATTTTACCTCATGAAGGGCTCACTGGCCCTGAGGTATGGAAGCTCGAAAGTACCAAAATCAAAAATATTACAGGAAAAAAGAAAAAATGTGAGATATGACGAAAATGTGTAAAATATAATTTTTAGAATATGGTTTCATAAGAAACATGCACTCGAAATCTTTTAAAGGGACAGTGTGTATGAATTGACCCCAAGATGTCTTTGCACTGTGGAGTGCAACCGAAATGAAAGTGCTTAACAGGATGAATAGGAGAGTCACAGTGCCCACATAAGCACTATTTTTCACTGCCTCTAGGTGATGCTCATGTTATGTTATGGAGAACTCCAGTAACTCTAGTTTACAGTCACGTAGTCGCACCAGCAGTCCCTGTTTTGGATGTAAATTGCTAAAAATACTTTATAAGAGAGCTAATTAAACGATTTAGGTTCACTATCAAGACATTTCTAATAAAAACTCGCAGGAAAAAACCTTAACCGAGAACGAACGTTTAATCCAGAAGCTGTAGCAAAGAAACTCAAACGTTTTGATTGGGTAAGTGTTAGGAACTATAAACAGGACATGCGCACTTTTACTCCATTGCCCAGCGCCTGTGCTAAAAGTAAATACGTAAGTATCTTCAGTTGTAGGAATTTTTGACATTTTCACAAAATAACTTGGCTTGCATCAGGTTTTGAATCAATAATTTGAGACAAAATGACAGACAAAATGAGCCTCAGCACTCATAAGTGACGGCGGGAGGGAGTCGAATTTTAAGTCACTCAACACTCAAAACGTCACACAGTGAAAATTAAAATCGCTGAATGAAAGTACCGTAGAAATACTACGACAGTAATACGGTAATAGAGAAATGCCCCTAGAGGTATACTAAACAATATCACAAAACTAACGATTCAATATAGTACTTTAAAACAAAGACATAGTACACGACATCAATTAAAAATAAATAAAAAATAAATAACTACAGAACTAAATACCAAGTTAAGTGCAAGAAGGGCATTTATGAGCTGGCTCTCTTCAATAAATTGAGAAAAAAGCAGTTTTGTCCAATGAAAAAGACTGACTTAACCAATTACCAACAGCAATGACGTAATCTCGGAGCGACGAGATCTCATTAGCTAAGATCGGCGTGCAGAAAAATAAAACCTCATACAGCAAAACCAAAGTAACGATGATGTAATGCGTTGAATCTTTGTTAAAGAGGAATTAAATGATAATGACAATTTAAAGGAAAAGTTTGCGTCCCCAGCATGAATGATGCATCTGGGACACAGGTACATGGTGAAATGAAAACACTGAGTGTATAATACACGATAATTATACAGAATAGTTTAAAAAGAAAGAATGTTTAAATAACAAAACTAATCATCTCTCGTTGAATATGCGAATGGCAAAAGGGTAAGAATTTTTAAGACGTGTAGTTATGCTCCTAATAAAGCAAGGGTGAGTAAAACAAAGAAGACGACTGGAAACCGTCCATAATTTCAGTGTCCATCTTTTCGTTGGTTATAAATGGACAAATTCAAAAGAGGCGTAATACGTAAAAGGATTGTTTCCTTAGTTTTTCTCATATTCAATAATAGATTACTAGTGGTATGAATGATTTCGAATTATCAAAAATTGAAAGAGGTTTGAAAATGACGACATATTATCACAGGGAAGAAAATTGGAGACTAGAAATCATTAATAACGTAGCTGAAGCTATTTCAGTCACTGAATGAAATATTTCTTTTAAAGGGAAAGAAAAAGAAAAACAAAGGGAACTAAGACAATTGCGTAGAAACGAAGATTGTTGCGCGGAATAAAAGATTAAGATAGTAATATAAAATAAATACGATTCAACAAGATAATTCATAAGTGACAAGTAGGTATTGCTTTATATCGAATAAACAATAAGAGATTATGATTACAGAGGGATGAAAAGACAATTAGAAATTTTTTGACATTGAGTTCGAGTTGGCAGTTTTTTTTTTTTTTTAGGACAATTGAGTCCACACTGAATTTTTTAGAATGAGTGTTACGTTCGACAAATGATTAATAAATGTGAAACAATAGCTGACTTATGGTTTGGTTAAGTTAAAATGAAACATTGTCTATGGAAAAGAGCATTTTTTTTTAGAAGACAATGAGAAAAAGATTGATCAATCCTGGAAAGGATTAAAGGAATTAAAAATAACGGATTAATGGATTTCGAGACATATCATGGTGATTTACAAATATTACTGCATGGGAAATGTATGGAAATTAATTAAACTAAGATAATGTCTACTAGTACTTAAATTTAGAGAAAAATTTAGAAATTGAATAACCTGGCTAATTCACTAAAACAGGGGTGTCAAACTCATTTTAACTCGGGGGCCACACTAAAGATCAAACATTCTCTCGGGGGCCGGACTAGTACATTAGAGAGAAAGAAAATGAGAAAGTGCAAAAGAGAGGGCGAGAAAAAGAGAGAGGGTGGGACGAAAGAGAGAGAAATGGAGAAATAGAAAGAGAGAAGGAAAACAAGAAACTGAGAAAAATAGAAAGAGAGAAGGAAAACAAGAAACTGAGAGAAAGAGAGGAGGGGAGAAAGAGAGAAGGGGAAAGAAAACGATAGAGAAAGAGAGAAGGGGAAAGCAAAATAGAGAGAGAGAGAAAAAAAAAAAAAAAAAAAAAAATAAAAAAAAAAAAAAAGAGAGAAAATGAAGAGAGAGCAAAATAAAGTAAAAAAGACTGAGAGAAAAAGAGAGACGAGGGGAGTGAAAGAGAGATAATGGTTGAGAGAAAAAGGGAGGAAGAGAGAGAAAGAATATACAAGTACAGCGTTTGTGAGAGCCACCTGGCTTTGCCAACATCAAGTTGACATATTTCAACCTGCAGCTTGTTTTTCTCTTGCGCTTCACTGAGTGTTGTCGCGGGCCGCCTGTTTGACACCTGTGCACTAAAACATCTCAGTACGTAAGCACGATAAAACTTAACGAGACTCTAAGTGCCCCTGAATTCCACAAAAAGTTAACCTAGTATATTGTTTTGCTTTAATTCTGAAAGAAAAGGAAAAAGGAAACACTAAGACAAACATACAACATAAGTTATTTAAATAATAATAATTTGCTGAAAATTGGGTATGAAAAACTTGCGACAAAAGTATGAAAAACAACACATTATGTAGTGTTTTTGGAGTTCCCCAGGGTCTTGAAGAGCACTATAGAAATCCAGACCATTTATGATGGAATGGAATATACCTTTACGGACATAGTTACAAAACGGGTTCACATATTGTAACTGACAATTAAATTTGGCATGACACTCCATCTTCAGAGTTAGGTAAAGGATCGGAAAAGATAAGGTTATAGTTATAATTAATACAATATTTACACAAGAATGTGCATTTAAAATGTTACATACAGTTGGTGAAAAATAGTCATTGTAGTGCAAAAAAAGTTGTCAGCATTGTGCAAAACATATAACAGTATTTTTATAGATAAGCTATGAAAATAAAAGGAAATTATTAAAAGGATCAATATCTAATTGAAGGCAAATAAACATAGACATAACATGTTGTTTTGCTTTAGAATAAGAAGATACGTACCACGCAATACATAAAATTTTATTATAGAAAAAGATGCTGAGCACAGGGGTGAACGAATTAATCAGATAGATAGATAGATAGATACTTTACTCATCCCCTGAGGGAAATTCACATTTCCAGCAGCATCCCTGAGCTGAGAACAATACAATAATAAAGCCAAAAGAATACAATATACAAATACCCAGTGTGACGTGCAAATGCCCACTTTAGCATGTTATATAGAGTAACTAAATAGTGCTACACAGAATACATATTGCAGTAAGATTCGGTAATGTCCAATGTAGGTGGTGTTGTTTAATGTACGTATTTTTGCGAGTTGAAACCCATATCCATAGGATAGAAAGTAATCCAAGTGTTGCAAGGCACTGATAACGTAAGCAAAAATAAATAAACAAATAAATAAATCACAAAAGTAGCGAAAATAACACGGGAGCTGCTGGAGTGGCTGCCATTCGTGACGGCGCCGGAAGTAACATTATCAAATACATTTTTCCACAATTGGGTCAGAATTAAACCTCTAGGGTTTAATCCAGCCATTCATGTGCAGTAAACCAAAGGAGAACAAGAAATGGGATGGTAAAGTATTACAATAATGTAAATCCTACTACAGAAATTATATGAAATTACTAGAAAAGGGAATATAGAGCTTGAAAACCGGGACATAGTATATGGTACGGCTATAATTCTAAAAAGACCAACTACAGAAATTCTGCAAGAATGCTGCTACAAAACTACAACAGCATTAATACTAGCGCTACTAAAAAAAAAAATCCTTCAAAAATACTACAACAGACTTCGAAAATATTACAGAATCTTATTTTGTAAATATTATAAGATACTACTGCAGGAATGGTTGAGTTGAGTGCAGACCGGACCAGAACTCAATCGCTTAACGACCAGTTACTTTTATTCAGCAATATTGTCCAACGCTCAGGGAAAAAACAAAACAGCAACTGGCCTACAGGCAAACAGGAACTCAGACTAGGAATACTCATAAAACAGGCTTTTACTCAGAACGGGCAAGCCCTTAAGAAGGACACACGCAAATTAGACGGTCGACACGGCGACCATGCTGGACATGACAGAAATACTACATACGTGCACAACTACAATAACACAGTTGTACCTCTACTTATACGTTTAATTGGTTCTAGCAGTAAATATGGAATGATGAAACTATTGTAAATCGAAACACATTATCAATTTGAATCAATTGGATTGAAACGGGATTAGTCCGTTCCGAAAGCAAACGAACCTTGTTGAATCAACTGCAATTGCCCTGAAGGTATGCTGGTGTTCAGTAGGGGTTCATACATATACACAAAATAGATAAACATGAAATAAATATAATGAAATATAACATCATGACTGTAAATGAGAAAAACTGGATGTGTCCCCAGGCTCGTGACGCCAAAAGTTTGCCCACCCTTGACTTAGAACCATTGTTTTTGGGACGATGGACTGGTGGTTAATTGCGCTTTTAATGACGGATTTCTTTTTAGGTTCTTTTTAAGAAGCAGCATGTTGGAAAAAAATTTTGAGCTGATTGTAGGCGATGATGGAATAGGTCGATAAATTCTCTATAGAGCGTGACGTCTCGTTTGGTTTCATGTTATAGTCATCATAGTTCCATTCCACTCCATTTAGTTATTAGTATCGATACGACGACACACACACACGCACACTGCTGTCGTCTTAAAAAAACTGAATCGTCTCTGCACCGCACAACACAGTGGCCACGATCACACTCTCAGTCCGCTCTTGGCGCCCATACTCAGTCATCCCTCTCCTCAGAGCGCCCTAAACCTTGCTTCCTTGATTGAGTAGAAGGACGTGTATGAATAGTGCAATTGCGATAGAAGAGAAGTTTGAATTACTGAAATTCCGAGTATTATGGGATGAGTCAGACGAAAGAGAAACGTGCAACCAGTCGGAGTGCCGATGGACTACCAGAAACCAAATGTGTTAACGACAGTACAGACTAAAGTGACGGATAATAGGCCAAACCTTAACGTGACGATACAGGCGAGAAGGGTACCGACACACCAAAGTCCAGAGAAACCTACACCCACGGCGACAGCACTGAAGAGTGAGGTTACAACGCCGACGGCCAAAAATGAGTGCACGGCCAGTACGTAAAATTCGGGAAATTGTGTAGGAGAGGAAAACCATAACCCTAACTCGGTAGTTGTGTAGGCGCATGGCCTCAATGTGCACTGACTTAATTTGACTAAATAACTTAAATTTTTGTGGGCCCTCTGTCTTGTTTTATGTTTTATGTTTGTTCGATGTTGTAAGTGTTTGTATTCTTTCCTGTATTCTTATCTTTCTTGTCTTATATGGTTGTCCAGCGCTGGCGTTTAAGCGGCCCACGTAACTGAAAGGATTAACAGAAAAATATCGAAGGAAAAGGAAAAAGGGAACAATACAGTGCTCAAAGAGACGAGAAAAAACGTTTTTAAAGAGGAAGACGGTTTAAAATGTATTGTTTTAGATAGAACCGATAGCACGTCTCGTTAGGAATCGAAAACGTTCGTTTTTTTTTAAGAAATCGTTTTGACGCTAAGGGTGTGCAACATAACGTCCGAGAGCCTATGGAGTTCCCAGAAAAATAAATGTTTTTTCAGTTGGAAAACGATGAATTTAGGGGTGAAAAGTCTAGAAAAATTATGTTTGGTTATTTTAGGTGCTTTAGATTATGTTAATGCCAGAATAACACCAAGAAAGGATAGAATAATATCAAAAAGAAAAAAGTTAACCTATTCCGGTTTTCAGTTCGAAATTGGAAAATTAAGGAATGTGAAGACGAGGAAAAATCCAATTGAGTGAATTGGGATGGATTAATTTGAGATAGAAGAATTGTTGTACGAGTATAGTGGAAAAGCGTGAGTAAATACTTTCTTTTCATTGAATATGGAGGAAAAATTCATTAAGTCGAATAAAAATGAGTAAGATAAATCATTGTAGATCAATGCACGTCATTTTCACATTAAGTAGGTGAAGCTAAGATAGTAGATTGAATTGGTTTGGAAAGAAAAAAAAATAAATAAATAAATAAATAAGTGAGATGGTTATATTTCAATTTCCCATTAAACTAGTGGGCTAAAAAGCATGTGTTAGAGGGCGTAGGAGAAGGGAAAGTTATGTAGAAAATGGATTGTTGGCAGAGCAAGTAAGGAAGTTACAAATACAGAAGGATAAAAGTTAGTAAAAGAAGGTAAAAAGGGGAAAAGAAAGTAGGCGTTGAGGAAAAGAGAAGAGAGGGACATACAAGTGAGAAAAGGAAGAAATGAAAAGGGGAAAAGGTAATTGAATGAAATATTTTTGTTGACAATTGGCCGCAGTAAAGAGAACATATATTCCGGGTGGACGTGTATAGCTAGATACCATCAGACAACCGAGAGGAATTCAAGATGAATTTAAAGCTAGGAATGAAATTAAGTCTGGATTAGAATCAATGTTTATCTGGATAACTCCGAATAAGGACGCAGAATGGATTAATTACATTTATTACAACCAGCAACGTTTTATTAATTACACTAACGAGGCCTTTAGTGCAATAGGAGAACAATTACATGAGACATCTAGGATGGCCTGGCAGAATCGTCAGGCCCTCGATTTTCTCTTAGCCAGTAAAGGAGGCGTGTGTCATATGATAAAGGGGGAATGCTGTACTTATATACCTTTAAACACAGCCGAAGCAGGAAGCTTCACAAAAGCACTGTCGAAGATTCGTGAGTTGAGCAATGAAGTGACAGTAAATACTGAAAAGAACAGTATCTCTTTTGATTGGTTCTCGTCTACATTTGGGTACTGGGGTGGTATGTTAGCGAAGGGGGAGATTTTTGTACTAACTGTCGTAATAATTATGTGTTTGTTGTGTTTCTGTGCCATACCTATTCTTAAAAGAGGAATTCTTAAGACTTTTGGAGAACAAATGACAGTAGTGGCTAATACTAGGGTGGCAGAAGCTCAATGAGCACAGTTAGTGATTGAATATCCGAGCTTATTCCTGAGTGAGGAGGAACAGATGACTCAACTAAATTCAACACCTTGAATTTTATCTGGCAACGTTAATAGTCAGTCTACATTATAATAAAAAATGGAGCATCTGCGGAAAGAGACACATATGATGATCTGGACTGAATACGATATCAATTAGCACTATTGTTAAACACACACTATATAGCACTAGGAATAACAGCAACAAATATATTGGTTTCTGATTGTGATTCTTTTGTTGGTATGTCACACTGCCGGGGAGCAAGCTGCTGTCTGGGATGGTCAGGATGCATCGTCGCTTCCGGGTTTTGGGCTGCATGGAAACTGCGCGTGATGCCTGCTGGGATGGACGCTCACTCCAACATCTGACTTCACGACACCCGTTGACGAATACGACATTGCATGGTCTTCAAATTGTTCACGGGGGTCAGGCCAAAGGCCAATGTGTACACTGTATCACTATCCAGTCATGCACTCATCTTGAAATGTATCGACGACTCTTACCAAAATTTGTTATCACTTATCAGTTCAATTATTCATTTACCTTTATCACGTACCGATCAACCGTCGACGGTCCACGTGTATAATCCAGTATGTACGGATAAAGATAAATGAAGGGGGGGTTAGTGCATGGGTCAGATGTTTGGAGTGTTGGGGGGTTTTTGTAAATGAAACATGAACAATGAAAGTTAGAATGATCACAGCAGGCTGACCGCCAGAATTTTATTTTATTTTCGATTCGCGTAAACTCTGTCCGTGTATTGATGTCTATGATTTGTAATACTTTACCACTACCCTGTATTCATTTTTGATTTTAATTTCTGTTCAGAATGGGAGTATAAACTCCCAATGGGGGGATATGTTGTGGTAAATACACTTGCATTTGTAGAATAGATTTGCATACATGTAGAAATTTAGAAAGACTTGCTTACAGTTGTGGGAAAAGGTCGGGTAGACATCCTTGAAGATACTCTTGGCAGACATTAAGTTTCCTTGAAGATAGCGTGCAAGGGACGGGACGCTCTGTACTTGATACGTGATACAGGACCACCTTTTGGGGTGTAATCGAAGCTTAATCGTCGCTACCAGCTTTAAAAACACTGTCATGTTCCCAGCTCTCCGAGATCTTCATTGACGCATCAATAAAGTTGTATCTCCCTCCACGCGGCTGGCTCCTGTCCATTTTCCTTATACACATATGAGAAGACTTTTCTCTCGATTATCGAACCTCCAATTTCTCCAACACTGGCATATTTTTTTTTTTTTTTTTTTAGAGGCGGTTAATTCCGGTCCGTATGATTGTCTCGGGATCAGTCTAGAAAGCGGTGATAAAACGTCATCGGTTGCTGAAGTGACAGTTCGAGAGTAGACGATCTATTATGGTTCATACGGGGCGTGTTTTTTATGTGTTTCCCTAGTCGGTTGAGAATTGTGAATCTCTGGAATCTGAAAAGATAATCAGATGTTGTATTATTGAGATGACTTCGCGTATGAACAGCGACTGAGAAACTGTGTGGTGAAATGACATCTGAGCCCTTTAATGTTACCTGCGGTGTTCCGCAGGTTTCAGTGCTTGGCCCCCATCTTTTCAGCATTTACATGCTTCCATTAGGTGATATTATTCGCAAGTACAATATCAGCTTCCACTGCTACGCAGACGACACTCAACTATATCTTCCGTTGGAGGAATCTCCCACACTAAACTGTGGAATTTTGGAGGCCTGCCTCATTAAGATAAAAGAGTGGATGTCACTCAATTTCTTGCGTCTTAACTCTGAAAAGACCGAAATGTTAGTCATTGGTCCATCTAAATGCCGAGACTTATTCTCAAAAACTGCTGTGAACATTGACAAATGTCACATCAAACAGAGTGACTCAGTTAAAAATTTAGGTGTCATATTTGACCCTGATCTATCCTTTGAAATGCATGTAAAGAAAATTAATAGAACCGCTTTCTTCCATCTTCGTAACATTGCTAAAATCCGTTCAATACTGTCTCAGTCTGATGCGGAAATTATAATTCATGCATTTGTTACCTCCCGTCTCGATTACTGTAATGCACTACTCTCTGGTCTCCCGAAGTCTAGAATCAAGTCTTTTCAGCTAGTACAAAATGCCGCAGCGAGGCTTTTAACTAGGACAAAAAAGTACGATCACATAACACCGATTTTGGCTAACCTGCATTGGCTCCCAGTTAGCCATAGATGTGACTTCAAGGTTCTCTTAGTATTGTACAAAATCATACATGGACTTGCTCCCTTTTATCTTTCAGATCTGATTTGCCCCTATGTCCCGGTCCGAAGCCTACGATCTGAGAGTGCCGGTCTTCTGGTGATCCCAAGAGCAAAGAAGTGTTCTGCTGGTTCGAGAGCGTTCTCCATCCGGGCACCTGTGCTGTGGAATGCTCTTCCCCCTGAGATCCGATCTGCAACCTCAGTGGAAATGTTTAAATCTAAACTTAAAACTCACTTCTACTCCATAGCATATGAATAACCTACTCTTCTCGTCGGCTGAAAAATAGTCTGTGTAATATAGTGTAATAATCTGTGAAGCCCTTTGAGACTCTTGGTGATTTAGGGCTATAAAAATAAAGATGACTTGACTTGACTTGGATTTCTGAAATATTTTCGCTCTGAGCGATATCTCGCTCGGGAATGTTTGGCTGTTGGTGTGTGCGTGAGTATGTTTGAAACGTGTGTAATCAGAGCGTGGAGTGTGCAAGTTAATTCAGCTATGGCTTTTCTCCCCCTTCTCCGGTTGACCCGTTCTCCGCTCCATCCCCCCATCTGCCTTCTTGTCTCCCTAGGCAATGGTTTCAAAACAAGGTGCGAACAAATTTTGTAAGAGTTTAACGAAGTACTCACGACGACGATACCTTTTTTACCTTGGGTACGGACGGCAGAGGGGTATTTCGGACAGATGGTCATGCTGTGTCTTTTGATGAATGTTTTTTTTCTCCTCGGCTACGCGTGTGAGTATTAACTATTTGTGTGCTGAGAGGGTTTGTGTGAGGAACGCGCAGGCGAATTTAATTATTTCCTTTTTTTCGGCTGCATTGGGGGATTTATAGAAAAAAAAAGGAAAACATAAAAAGGGCAAAATAATAAATAAAGAGGGGAGTGAATATTTTTATTTGTATGCAAATCTCGCCAGCTTCGTCTGCGTGTGGCCTCTTGATTTGTTCCGTTAAACATGATAGGTATAGTTTGGGTAAATTAAGAAAACGATTTGTCAATGGAGAGCATTTTCAAAGGACAATGAGGAGCAGATTATTTTATTTTGAGGAGGACCATGGAAAATTTAAGAATATAATTGCTAAGATCATGTCTGCCTGGTTGTTTAACCTAGACTAAACATCTGAGTTTGTAAACATGACCGATTTAACAGGATTCTGAAGTCAAACGGACTGTTGAAAAGGGCTGAAGATGGACAGAAAAACAAGCAAAGAACAAACAAAGACGTTCACTCATCCATTGTTTGCGCCGCTTGTCTACAGCAGGGTCGTGGGGACACTGGAGCACATCCAGGCTGTCCTCAAACAGTGAGCAGGGGGAATCTGAACTGATTGCAGCCAGTTTCGAGGAGAAAGAGAAAGAAAACTGGTGACGACCAAGGTCAGTGTTGCACTGATAAGGCTCATGGACGCATTCCAGCAGCGGATTGCGAGTGAACGTCTCAATAGACTGAGCCAGACGGCCAAGGCCGTCGACGGGGCGGTGATAACGAACAACACGAGTCTGCATTGAATCACGTTAGGATCTTGTTGGTTGACGTGGTGTTTACAAATCTGAGGAATATTGATACATTTGGATTGTCTCATCTCATTAGCTGCACCGCTTATCCTCAGTAGGGTCGCGGGGGTGCTGGAGCCCATCCCAGCAATCATCGGGCAGTGGGCAGGGGACACCCTGAACTGATTGCCAGCCAATCGCAGGGCACACGGGAACAGACAACTCACTCGCTCATTCACACCTAGGGACAATTTGGACCGGCCAATTCACCTGAAATGCATGTTTTTCTAATGTGGGAGGAAACCGGAGTGCCCGGGGAAACCCACGCAAGCACAGGGAGAACATACAAACTCCACACAGGAAGTCTGGAGCTGGATTTGAACCCACGCAGAAGGTTCCCATGACTTGAACTGTGCAGCACATGCGCTAACCACTGCGCCGCCGTGCTGCCCACATTTGGATTGTAAATTATTTTATTTTTAACACAGGAATACTGCTAAAATTGTATTTTGAATCTGCTTTCCAGGAAAACGGTGATGTGTCTCTCCAGATGCAGGAGCATCAGGAGGATTTTTAAGGAGAATAGGTAACAGGGGAATACCTTTGATTTTATGTTCTGTGTACATTGTTACAAAGAATGACAATACAAAGGAAATTATTATTATTATTATTATTATTATATCAGTCGACAATAGCACAATTTAAATCATTGTGCAAGGGGGGAGGTTGTAAAAGAGCTGAAGAAAAATAATAATAATAATAATAATAATTTCCTTGTATTGTCATTCTGTGTAACAATGTACACAGAACGAAAAGTCGATTGCACCTGACCCGTTGTAGCGAGCCGATGCAGCCGCAGCCAACAGAGGGCGCCGCCGACCACTTTTTAAGTCTTAGGAATGACTCGGCCGGGGCGCGAACCACCGACCTAAGGTCACAGGTCTCCATATTTACAGGCCACGGTAGACGAAGTGCTCAACCAGTATGAAATCTGTGCAGAGAATAATATCAGGAGCAGTTCCATCAAAAGATCTAGGTGCGGAAACAGTAATTAAGTTTTTGATCAGAGAAGTTATTCCGCGATATGGTATACCGTCTGAAATAAGCTCAGATAATCATAATAAGCATTTGTTCAAAAGGTCGTGGAAAGAGTAAATGGAATATTAAAATCAAAGATAAACAAGATCTGTGTGAGTACTAGGCTCAACTGAGGGGATGCGCTACAGTTAGCGCTGATGAGTTATCGCATGCAAACTCAATCAGATCATACATTTAACACCGCATGAAATGCTAACTGGCTGACCAGCGCCGCATCTGGGAGGTCCCTATAAGGGGCCGCCACTTGAGCAACCACAAACTGAACTGAGAGACTGTATGAGACAATTGACGGCTGTCATCTACCGGCTGGTTAAGAGACAAGAGTCCAAGGTCGAACAACCATTTGAAAAGACTGTGGTCCCAGGGGATCTCGTCTACATCAAGGTTTCGACGAAAGTGGGAACCAACCGAGGCGTGAGGGACCGTACACCGTCGTGAGGGCAATGCCGACCGCAGTCCAGGTCGAGGGCAGCTCAACCAGGTACCATCTGAACCACTGTACCAAGGCTCACGCTGCCACTGTCAATGGGATCAACCAAGATCGACAGGGCAGTAATGTTAAATTAGGAAAACAAGATGTGTATGATACAGTGGTGTGTGGTAATAAGTTGTTTGTTATGGTTGTTACTAGGAGCAGAGCTCGAGAAATCGCAACGGCGAATGGAAATCGCGGGTCCGGAAGTGCAGACCTTGACGCATCAAAAAGACAGCAGCCCGGTTAAGTGTGACACTACTGTACAACATGCCAAAACGGTTGAGAATTTGGAAAGTACAAGTACATTTTACCTCATGAAGGGCTCACTGGCTCTAAGCAGGGATGTGATTTTTCCGCTAATTCGCGGAATTCCGCTTTTTTTATCTCCAAAAATAAAATTTTAAAATTTCCGGTGTTTTAATTGGTAAAAAAAAACGATTTCGTCTCGACAGCATGCCATTTGAGTGTTTCCGTAACTGAAATGAAACGTACTTGCGATTGGTTGAAGTCTCGTGTTGACCAATAAACGCGCTTGTTATAGGAGTGTGCCATTGTTCATTTCTCACACGTTTTTGCCGGGTGTTTAAAGAAAGATGTCCGTGATCGAACGCAAAGATGCTCCGCGAGCTAAAGAAATTGATAAGATTGTAAAAAACAAGTTTCGATGGGACTGGTTGGAGAAGGAATTATCTACGAATGTTGGAAAGAAGACTGTGACGAATTTGTTCAATGACTTTATTCGGAAGATCGATCGTGCCGGGAAAGCACTTTGCATTTGGTGTCATGATACCATCGACTATGGTGGGAGAGGTTTCAAAGCTCTTGAAAGTCACGCAAAGAGCAAAAAACACGTGAAAGAACTCCAGTCAAGAACGACAAATTATTCCATCGCTGGAAGTTTCGGTGCCCAAACGAAAACTCCAAAACTTTACGGCCTCCATCCCTTATTGACATCACAATCGGAAGCGGTAATAAAGAGACGTGATCCACCCCAACAACCTGTACCAGTTGCTGATAGAGTCGTGAATTTTGAGGTAGGTGGTAAACTTTTCAAATTTATTTGACAGTTTTCCCATTTTTTTCGAAAATATTATAACGTAATAAAAATGGCCATAAATATTTAACAATTACAATAATAGATTTTCATGTGTACATTACACCAACACTTTACTGTAGGGCCTATACTTATTGTACTTTCATTTATCAAATACTTGGATACGCTGCTATTAAAGAAATAAATTATTACATTTAAAATATGATTTAGGAAATTTAAAAATATTATTAAGCCTAATAGTAATCAAAACTATTGTCAGTATTTATATTTTTTAAATTAAGTACTTGTATGATATTCTACCATTGATTTTCTTAATGGCCACGATATTATTATGGTACATAATTTACTTAATATTAATAACATGGTTAATCATTGACACAAACTCAAATGAATGCTGCATGTTTGCACTTTTTAGGTTTCAAGATGTTGAGTGTCTTGATGTATGCAGTTACAGAGATGATCTTAGTCGAATGCATGATTGTGTTTTTATCAGAGCTTGCTGCATGAGGTATTTTATGTTTTTGTTATCCATTATGTATTAAGAATGATTGATTAAATGATTTATTGCATGGTAAATATTATTTCCAATGGTTTGTAGCTAATTTTCAACATTTTTTTGTCACCATAATAAATACTCTGACATGTGAATGTGCATGAAAGTTTAGACTAAATCCTTTTTTATTTACTTTGGTCGCATGACATTTTGGATTATAATTCAAATAATTATTTAAATTATTTAATTGTTTACTGATTATTGTTAAATTTCTTTTATTCTTCAGGCAATGCTGTTGGGAGTGCTGGCCGAAAATTCTCTTCCGTTCACCATGGCCCCAAAGCTCATCACACTGTCAAAGGAACTGGCAAGGGATCCAAAAGCTCTGAATGGACTGTCCATGGATAGAACCAGTGCATCCTACAAAACAAAGTATGGCCTTGCCCATACTATGCTTGATGAGACTTTAACAAACTTAAGATCCTCCCACTTTTCAATGAACATTGATGAGTCCACCAGCAACAATCTACACCGTGTCCTGTGTGTTCTCGTCAGCTATTTCTCCCCGTCGACAAAGTCTGTTGTGGTGGAACATTTAGCATCTTTGAGTGTTGTTAAAGTTGACGGCAAATCTCTCTTTGATGAACTCTCAGCCCTCATGACCAAGAACAATATTCCCTGGAGCAATTTGGTGTCTGTGTTGATGGACTCATGTGCAGTGATGCGGGGTTCCAAATCTGGAGTTGAGACGCGTTTGCGAGAGGGACCAGCACCACATCTCCTTGACATAGATGGGGATACCTGCCACCACATCCACAACGCCTCTAAGCATTTTTGCAAGCCATTTGAGTACAAGATTGAAGGACTCCATAATGATCTCTTCAACGATTTCAAGTGGTCAACCGATCTGAAGGAAGCTCTTCAAGAAATTTGCTTTCTGACAGGCATCACCTTCACCATGCCAGAGAGATTTGTCAGCCATCGATGGCTTTCAAACTATAATGTTTCAATGTCCACCTTACGCCTCATGGATGTCTTTACCATCTTCTACTATGCATTTCTTGGCAGAGGAGATAAAGAACTCTATCTTCCCACCATCATGGCCATCTACCACAAGAAGGATCTTTCAAGAGAAGTCAAAGCCAAACTCAAAGACATACAATCAGCTTTAGGCCAAAAGAACATGACTGAGGAAGGAAGGAAGAGGAAGCAGAGGATCTATGAGAAGATATTCTTCACAAGATTGGATACGCTTCTCACCCTCAACCTGTACACAGCAGTTCTGCCCTTGCTGAAGAACTATGTGATCACCTTTGAGACGAAAACGCCAATGATCCACAAGCTGAACGACAAGCAAGTGTCCTTCTTCAAGAAGTTCTTGTCCTGTTTCCTAAAGCCAGAGTCCCTTCAAGGCTGTAAACTGACAGAAATTGAACTGAACAACAAAGCCAACCAACTCCGAGAAAATGATATTTTCTATGGTGGTGTCACCAGCAAACTGATGGATTCTTCTAACAAGTCGTCAGTTGTGTTCAAGTTCAAAGCCAAAGCCAAGGCAGCATATCTGGCATGTGGTCTGTACCTTCAGAAAAAGTTGCCCATGAACAGCAAGCTTCTGAGAGCAGCCTCTGCCATTGACCCACTTGCCAGAGGACACAGCTCAACTTTAAACCAACTGAAGAAGCTGTCGTCGTTGGTCACCAATGTCCTTGATGAGTCAGAGCTGGGGAACTATGATCTCGAGGTGAGAGAATACCAGTTGGACAGTGAGTTGCCAACACCTTTGGACTCAGAGGGGAAGGCAATTGCACTGGATCGTTGGTGGGCCCAAGTCTTTGCTGTTGGAAGATACCCAACCCTGGCCAAGATGGTGAAGGCTCTCATGAGTTGCTTCCATGGGCCGCAAGTAGAGGGGGCTTTTAGTGTCATGGGTGATGTCCTGAACCCCAAAGCATGCAGAATGGACATAGCCACATACAGTTCTATCCAGACTGTAAAATATGCCCTAAGAGCAAGAAATACCACCTCTGTCAGCCATTTTGGAAGGAAAGACATTCTGATGGATCCTGTGCAGTCCATACTGTGCCTAAATCTGAGGACATCCTCCAAAAGGTACAGGGAGGAGAAGGATGCAGAAGCAGCTATGTTGTCTGCAAAACGAACAGAACTTGCTGTGAAACAGGACACCCAAATGAGCAAGGCTGCCTCAAGAAGAACCATCAAAGCTGCACAGAAGCAGGCTAGAAAGACCCATTCCAAAGCAATGAAGTCTAGGAGGAAGTAGTGTTTGGGTCATGTGAATGGATTTAGCTGTGTCCCGACGGATCACCACCTTATCGTGGTGGGGCACTTTGCGCGTCTCCATGACCCCCAGAGCTATGTCGGCGGGAGTCTCGTACTCCTGGTAGGGTTACCCAAGCCGAACAGGTCGAAGGGTAGAGTCCAGACTAAGAGTGATCCCAAAAGCTGGTGGCGGCACGCTTTGAGGCGGTTTCCTACAGACCTGGATCCCGTTAGCCGCCTGCAGTTGTAGAAAGATGCCGGTCGTCTAGGGTCTCCCTTGCCACTGGAACCATCTTCTTTACAATTAAGATAGTGGCGTTGGGGAAATGTTTTTTAATGTGACTGATTTTGAGTTGACTTAAACTGTAATTTTATATGGGATAGTTCAATATACATTGAAAATTTATGCTGTTGTCTTGTCTATTTCTTTGTCATCTGAGTGCATTGAAAGTACTTAAAAAAACCCATGAGCTCCGGGGGGGGGCTTCGCCCCACTTTTCCCCCCACCAGGGCACTGCCCTGGTCCTACCTGGTTCCCCCCCCCCCCCCCCCCCCAGCTAGCAATCACCCCCCCCCCCCCTCGCTAATTTTCAGATAATTTCACTTTGGTCAAATCACATCCCTGTCTAAGGTATAGAAGCTCAAAAGTACCAAAATTAAATCATTACAGGAAAGAAAAAAAAATGTGAAATGAGACGAAAACGTGCTAAATGTAATTTGTAAAATATGGTGTCATAAGAAACATGCACTCAAAGTCTTTTAAAGGGACAGTGTGTACAAATTGACCCCAAGATGTCTCTGCACTGTGTAGTGCAACCGAAATAAAAGTGCTTAACAGGACAAATTACGATGAAATAAATAAATAAATAAAGAGAGTCAAAGTGCCCAAAGAAGCACTATTTTCTTTGAATTATTGTGTCATATCCACTGCCTCTAGGTGATGCTCATGTTATGGAAAACTCCAGTAATTCCAGTTTACTGTCACACCAGCAGTCCCTGTTTTGGATGTAAATTGGTAAAAATACTTTATAAGAAAGCTGAGTAAACGATTTAGGTTCACTATCGAGACATGCGAAACAAAACATTATGTAGTGTTTTTGGAGTTCCTCAGGGTCTTGAAAAGCACTATATAAATGCAGACCATTTATGATAGAATAGAATATACCTTTACGGACATAGTTGCCAAACGGGTTAACATATTATAACTGACAATTAAATTTGGCATGACACTCCATCTTCAAAGTGAGGTAAAGGAACGGGAAAGATAAGGTTTAATACAATATTTAAAAAAAATGTTTTGCATGTAAAATGTTATATATAGTTGAGGTTTGTGTAATATGCATTTGGTGAAAAGAAATAGTCATTGTAGTGCAAAAAAGTTGTCAGCATTGTGCAAAGCATATAACAGTATTTTTATAGATAAGCTGTAAAAGTAAAAGAGAATTATTAAAAGGATGAATATCTAATTGAAGGCAAATAAACATAGGCATAACATGTTGGTTTGCTTTAGAATAAGGAGATACATACCACACAATACATAAAAAAAAATTGTATTATAGAAAATGATGCTGGGCACAGGGGTAAACAATTTAATCAAACACATTTTTCCACAATTGGGTCAGAATTAATCCTCTGTACCTCTACTTATACGTATAATTGGTTCTAGCAGTAAATATGGAATAATGAAACTGTTGTAGATCGAAACACGTTATCCAATTGAAATTGAAACGGGGTTAATCCATTCCAAATGCAACCGAACCCTGTTAAATCAACTGCAACTGCCCTGAAGGTATGCTGGTGTTCAGTAAAGGTTCATACATATACACAAAAAAAAAACCATGAATTAATATAATGAAATATAACATCATAATTGTAAATGAGAAAAACTGGATGTGACGCCAAAAGTTTGCCCACCCTTGACCTAGAACCATTGTTTTTGGGACGATGGACTGGTGGTTAATTGCACTTTTAATGACAGATTTTTTTTAGGTTCTTTCTAAAAAGCAGAATGAAAGCAAAGTTTTGAGCTGTTTATAGGTGATGATGAAATAAGTCAATATATTCTCTATAGAGCGTGCTGTCTCGTTTGGTCTCATGTTATAGTCATCATAGTTCCATTCCACTCCATTTGGATATTAATATCGATACGACCACACACACACACACACACACACACACACACACACTGCTGTCGTCCTAATAAAACTGAATCGTCTCCAAGTCTCTGCACCACACGACACAGTCGGCACAATCACACTCTCAGTCCACTCTTGGCGTCCATGCTCATTCTCTTGTTGTTCATCACTCTCCTCAGAGCACCCAAAGCCTTGCTTCCTTGATTGAGTAGGAGGACGTGTATAAATAGTGCAATTCGCAATAGAAGACACATTTGAATTACTGAAATTCCGTGTATTATGGGATGAGTCAGACGAAAGAGAGACGTGCAACCAGTCGGAGTACCGACTGACTACCTGAAACCAAATATGTTAACGACAGTACAGACTAGAGTAACGGATAATGAGCCAAGCCTTAACAGCTGGTGGACCACTCCAGCACCTAAAGTGACGATACAGACGAGAGTGGTAACGACACACCAAAGATCAGAGAAACCTACACCCATGGCGACAACACTGAAGAGTGAAGTTACAACGCCAACGGCAAAAAATGAGTGCACTGCCAGTACGTAAAATTCAGGATAATTGTGTAGAAAAGGAAAACCATAACCAAAACTCGGTAGTTGTGTAGGAGCATGGCTTCAATGTGCACTGACTTAATTAAACTAATTAAATTAAAATTTTTGTGGGCCCTCTGTCTTGTCATATGTTTTATGTTTGTTCAATGTTGTAAGTGTTTGTATTCTTTCCTGTATTCTTATCTTTCTTGTCTTATATGTTGTGCAGCGCTGGCGTTTAATCGGCCCACGTAACTGAAAGAAATAACAGAAAAATATCGAAGAAAAAAAAAAGGGGAGAAATACAGTGCTCATTGAAACGAGAAAAACGTTTTTTATAGAGTAAGACGTTTAAAATGTATTGTTTTGGATGGAACCGATAGCACTTCTCGTTAGGAATCTAAAACGTTCGTTTTTTGGGAAGTCGTTTTGACGCTAAGGGTGTGCAACATAACGTCCGAGAGCCTATGGGGTTCCCAGAAAATAAATGCTTTTCAATTGGAAAACAATAAATTTGGGAGTGAAAAGTTTAGAAAAATTATGTTTGAGTTATTTTAGATGTATTAGATTACGTTAATGCCATAATTTCACCATTAAAAGATGGAATAGTAACAGAAAATGAGTAAAAATGTTTCGGTTTACAATTAAAAATTGGAGAATTAAGGAATGTAAAGACGAGGAAAAAATCCAATTGAGTGAATTGGGATAGGTTAGTGTGAGATGAAGGCATTGTTACAAGATAACCTGTTGTAGATCAATGCACGTCTATTTCACATTAAGTAGGCGAAGCTAAAATAGTAGATTTGGTTGGTTTGGTAAAGAAATAAAATGAGAATAAGGTAAAATTAAGTGGGATGGTTATATGTCAATTTCCCATTTGGACTGGTGGGCTAAAAAGCAAGTGTTAATATTCAATATTCAATATTTATCTGGATAACTCCGGATAGGACCGCAGAATAGATTAATTACATTTATTGATTTATTCCAACCAACGACGTTTTATTTATTAAACTAACATGGCCTTTAGTACAATAGGAGAACATGATTTTTATCTGGCGGCATCAACAGTCGGGGAAAACATACACTACATAATGGAGCATCTGCGGGAATGGACACATACGATGATCTGGACTAAAAGAAATATCTAATAGTACTTTCTGTTGACACACAACACACAATAGCGCTAGGAATAATAGCTACAAATATGTTGTTTTCTAATTGTGATTCTCTTGTTGGTATGTCACACTGCCGGGGAGTAAGCTGCTGTCTAGGATGGTCATGATGCATCGTCGCTTCCGGGTTTTGGGCTGCATGGAAACTGCGCGTGATGCCTGCTGGGATGAACACTCACTCCAGCATCTGACTTCACGACACCCGTTGACGAATACGACAGTGCATGGTCTTCAAAATGTTCACGGGGGTCAGGCCAAAGGCCGATGTGTATACTGTATCACTATCCAACTATGCACTCATCTTGAAATGTATCAACGACTGTTACCAAAATTTGTTATCACTTATTAGTTCATTTATTCATTTACCTTTATCACGTACCGATCAACCGTCGACGGTCTACGTGTATAATCCAGTATGTACGGATAAAGATAAATGAAGGGGGGGTTAGTGCATGGGTCAGGTGTTTGGAGTGTTGGGGGTTTTTGTTATTGAAACATGAATAACAAGAGTTGGGATAATCGCAGCAGGCTGACCGCCAGGATTTTATTTGTATTTTGATTCCGATGATTCTGTCCGTGTAGCTGTGATTTAAGATGTTTTACCACTATCCTGTATTGGTTTTTCAATTTTAATTTCCATTCAAAGTGGGAGTTATAAACTCCCAAAGGGGGGATATGTTGTGGAAAATAGACTTGGATTTGTAGAATAGAGTTGCATACATTTAGAAAGAAATGTAGAAAGACTTACTTACAGTGTGACAGAATGTTGACATCATTTCGGGAAGGTCCTTGGGACCTTCAAGGACTCTCTGAGCAAACTGAGGCGAACAACATGTCCTAATAAGGGTACGACAGCATCTTCCTTGTTGTTACTGAGGACTAGGGCCGCCTTTTGGGTTGTACTCAAACTGAAGCTATAAAAGCGTTGTTATGTCTGGAGTTCTCTGAGTTTCTTTGGGATGAAGAAATAAAGAGCTCCCCCTCATGGCAAGCCCCGGTGTACTTTATTAAATCACGTAAGAAGACTTAAAAGATTATCGAACCTGCATTTTCTCCTACAGGAACAAGGGTGGCTGGTAGCCATAGACGCACTGGAATGGAGACATGCCAGTGGAGGAGCAGACAAGGGAGTTGTGGGCGTATTCCACCCATACCAGCTGTTGCGCCCAGGAAAGAGGCTCACGGGAAACCAGGCAGCGGAGAGCCGTCTCCAGTTCTTGATTGAGGCGTTCAGACTGTCCATTAGATTGCGGATGGAACCCGGACGAGAGACTGACCGAGGCCCCCAGGAGATGGCAGAACTCTTTCCAAAATCCCGAGGCAAATTGGGGACCTCGGTCTGAAACAATGTCTTTTGGGATTCCATGGAGGCGGAAGACATGCAGCTGGACCACCTGCGCTGTCGTTATGGCGGACGGAAGTTTGGGCAAGGCCACGAAGGGGACAATTTTGCTGAACCGATCCACAATCTACGAAGTCCAGGGAGATGTGGGACCAAGGACGGCTGGGGACTGGTAATGGCTGAAGCAATCCGGCAGGGGGTCAATTCGAAGCCTTCTGCCGGGCACAGGTTTGGCAAAGCCTCGGCGTACTCCTGAACATCCTTTGCCAATGAGGGCCACCAGAAACGTCGGGCCAGGAAGTTGCTGGTGCGGGTAGCACCCGGGTGACAGGAGAGGCGAGAGTCGTGCCCCCATTAAAGGACCTCTGACCCTAGGGCTTCCGGAACAAATAGCCGCCCCTCTGGACAAGTACTGGGGCCTGCTTGGTCTTGGAGGGCCTCTTTGACGCAGTCCTCGATGTCCCAGGTGAGAGTGGCCAGTAACCTGGACTCAGGAAGGATGGCTGTCGGACCCTAGGAATGATTGTCCTCCTTTTGAAACTGGCGAGAGAGGGCATCTGGCTTGACATTGCGGCACCCGGGGCGGTAGGAAAGGGTGAAGTTGAAACGGGTGAAGAAGAGTGACCAGCGGGATTGTCTCGGGTTCAAACATTTAGCAGAACGGATGTATTCAAGATTCTTGTGGTCAGTCCAAACTAGGAACGGAACTGGCATCCCTTCCAGCCAGTGGCGCCATTCCTCAAGGGCCAATTGTATTGCTAGCAGCTCACGATCCCCCACGTCATAATTGCGTTCGGCAGGGGATGAGCGACGTGAAAAGAATGCACAATATCAATATCTTTTTTCTCTTAATGGAGGTGTTTAGCCCATGTACATTACATGAAACATTTATATAGCTAGCGTTTTATATAGTGAGACCCACTGATTTTTTTAAGCACGCAAAAAATACATTAGGAACTAGCATCTCCCTTGAAAAAACAAACAAACTAACAAATACACATAAGACCCCACCAAAAAGAAAAGAAAACACACCCAAAAAACAGAAACACATGTCTTCCAAGAGTCCTATCTGAGAGTTTTGGCTACCCTCCTGGAAAATATGCACTCAGTGCTTGAACAACTTTTGTATAGTTGTCCATAGTTATAACTAAGTATTTTAGTGCAGCTCTAGAAGGATTTTTTATTTTATTTATTTGACCATAAGGGATTTGATATAATACAAATTACATTTGTTGAATGCAGTGGGGGGTTTTCTGAGGGAAGGCTTGCGGTCAGTGTGATCTAGACAAGAATGATGTTTACAGGAAAATAAGAACGGGGACAAGGGTTGACGCGGGAAAAGGAGACAAGTGTTCTGATAAGCTCTCTTGTTGTGAGTCCTTTAGACATGGCGGCGTCTTTCGGCGAGGAGGAGGTGAAGTTGGCACCTGACCCGCCCCATGAGGGGGAGGGGGCTTCATGACGCACTGATCAGACGAGGTGGGAAGTTCCTGGCCCGCCCATGAGGGGTGGCCAATGCCGCGACGTGTCAAAAAGACGGAAGACTGAAGAGAGACGGGAGCAGAGACGAGAGATGGGAGGCTCGATGAAGACTAATCAGACTAATTCGACAATAATTCGGCTAAATTCGATGGAATTCACTTAGCTAAATTCTTAAAGAAAATAAATTTTCCCCTGTTTGAAAATGCCTGTCTCTTGTCAATATGTTTCCCTTAAATTAAGAAACAAGCATGCATTGTTAGGAGAATAAAATTTGTGTTTGGTTAATGGAGTCGGATAACTAATTCGAACAATTTAGTAGACGCTAAATTTGTAATATAGTTTAATTCCTAACACTAGAATAGAATATACTTTTATTGTCATTGTTACAAAATGGGTTAACATATTGTGACATCGAAATTGGGCATGACACCCCAGTTTCACACATTCACAGTGAGTCAAAAAGCCAAGAAGATAAAGGAACAGAGAAGATAAGGTTATAAAACAAGGATGATAAGGCTATATTTATAATTTACATGATATTTACACAGGAAATAATTTTACTTCTAACTTATTGACTATTTAACAGAAAGGGTATAAATGGTCCTTATTCCTTATCCCTAACTCAGAACTTTTACTCCATGAGTGCCTGCAGGTCTCCTTCCGTGATGGGGGTGCTCCTTCGCCTTCCTCTCGTTCCAGTCACTGTGGTACAAATGTTCTTGGCCATCATCCTCTGTAGTGTCTCCGTCTTGTCTTCTTCCACGTCGAACCCCATTTTTTTTAACAATGGTGTGAAAAAGGTATTTATTCCTGAGTCCAGAAAATTATGCCTTCAGTTTTTCTCCTTTAACTTTTTGATGACGTCCCTCACTTGTTTCCTCTTATTTTGAATTTCCGTGGTATAGTCTTGATTGAAGTAATACGTGGTCTTCTGTTTCCATGCTTCCTTCCTTACGGATTCTTTTGCTCTGTAGTCAACGAAGCGAACGATAATTGCTCGCCGCAGTGCCGTTTTTCCTTGAGGCTTGGCCACCAGTGAGCGGTGTACCCTCTCAATTTGAATGTCCATGTGTCCCGTTGTTGGAATGTTCGATTTGATGAAGCCCGTGATGAAACCGATTGTATCGTTCCTCTTGGCACCCTCTGGAATGCCAATTATTCTAATGTTGAGTTTTGATCTTGACCCCAAATGGTCATACTTTGTTGCTCATTTGGTGGTTTGCTGAATCAAGAAGGCTGTGGTACGCTTATATCGCGCCGTTCGATCTTCCGTGTTAGCGTTTAGCTTCTCCATGTGCTCCACTTTTTGCTCAAACAACACAGTCCTTTCCAGAAGCTCTTTGATACTTTTCTAAAGTCTTGCCATGATAATCTTGTTATCACTGGCTGCTTCGGCATGCTCTTGCCTTGGTTTACGTATCTCTTCGAGTATGGCCGAGTCATGTTCGCCGCCGGCCGGGGCCGTCCCCTCTGCTCCCTCGGTCTGTTTCTCCTTTGCGCCAGTTTCCTCGACATGTCTCCCCTTCTTGACCATATTTTATTGAGGTGTTTTTCTTTGATACAACTTACAAATTATCCCCTTTCTGTTGTTTTCTTAGGAGGCATTACGTTAGTTTGTAACGGTTTTTGCCAGAGCTATTTTCTTGCTGCCTTCTACCACATGGCGCCACCTGAAGTCTCCTTCTCTTACACTGTTTTAATCTGCAAAGTCAGAACAGCCAGCTCTTACATTTCGTCTTGTTCACTCGAAACTTAAACAGTTAATTATATGCACAGTTCAGATTTCATATTACAAATATAAAGCGATACCTACCTTATTGTGATCCCTGGCCCTGTTTTACTTTACTCAGCTGAGTGATCTCGGGGTTTTACTTAGTCACGTTTAGCTGCACGCAGGCCTCAGAGTGGTCAGTGGTGAGGCGACTGCGGTGCAGGTTGAGCACGCTCTTCATGTCTGAAAATATCTGTTCACACATGTATGTGGATCAGAACACTGACGGCAAAGAAAGTGCAATGTTCCTTAGACAAGTGGCGATGCGAGCACAGTGGTCACGCACAGATTCAGTTTCCTTCTCTTGATTGTGCACAGATTCAGTTTCCAGCATTCTCCGTAGCTCTGCTAACCTTTATTTGCACAGGGCTGATGTTTTTAATTCAATCAGCTGCATCTGCACCTCCTGTGTGTCCAGCCAGTCTAGCTCAGGTAACTTCAGCAGGCCATGTCCATCAAAGCTTTCGTGGTTGATCAGGAAAAAAAACAGGGGTCCAAACTTCTGATACTCTTGAAACCGTGGTGTGAACTCTGCTTCCAGCACGTTGATGTATTTGCGTATGTCAGTGGGACTGATTTTGTGCTATGCTTACAGCTGCCTGCAGTGTTTGAAGTAGTGGTAAGTTGAGGCAGAGATGTCACTTGACATAACAGGAACTGTCTGTGTGTCAGAGCGGACCGATGAACAGTCAAGTTTCCTATCTGTGTCACGGTGGCAGCAACATCATTAAGATCTGTTTTAGACATCTTTGCACTCAGGTGTTCTTTGTGAATTATGCAGTGCAGCTTCATGATCGGGTGACCAACCTTTACCTCAATTAATGTGACAGCCCCCTTTTGTCTCCCTACCATGGCTAAGGCACTGTCTGTTGTTACTGAAAAAATCTTGCTGATATCAACCCCTTGCTCTTCAAAATAATCGAATAAAACTTCAACACATCTTCACCTTTTGTAGTTTCAGGCATCGGCTTTAAGCAGCAGAGCTCTTACCGTACAGTCGAATCATCACAGTATCTTGCCATAACTGCCAAACGTGGGAAATCATTCGCATCCACACTTTCATCAAGTGCAATGCCTCCTTTAAAGCAGCTGTGCGCTGTTCTCTCACGCTTTCTGCCAGCTCCTCTACTCGCCGTTCAACACTTCTGGCTGACATGGGGATGTCTTTTATTCATTTTTGGATGGATTATCTCTTTGTTCAGCAAGCCATCAAACAAAACATCTGAGCTCAACAAGAACGCTTCTTTAATATATTCTCTATCAGTAAATGTTTTTCCGTGCTTTGCTATGCATGACCAATGCAATAGCGAGCTTCAGTGGTGGTGTTTTTAGCAGTGACAAATGTTTTCAGAGTCAGTGTATGTTTGGCGTACCTGCACACAGCACGTTTTATTGTCTCCGCCTTGTCAGACTCACCCTTGAAATGATGTTCGTATTTCATCTCGTAATGACGTTTTACACTTGACGTGCGAGGTACAACGCTCTCGTGGCAAAATGCACAAACAGCACGGTCATTTTTTCGGACAAAGCCCCAGTCATCTGTCCACGCTGCCTGGAAAGGGTGAGATTTTTTCGCTAGAGGAGCTGTCATGATTTATTTATTGATCGCACGCCGGTGTTTCTTTGGCTGATATTAAGCACGGTTCACTCCTCTTCTTGGCGCCACGCAGACACACAGTCACAAACGGAGCAGAGGAGGAAAGGCGCTACCGTAGAGCCTATAAACAACATGACGCGCAACTAAAAATGTCTTGCTTTTGGGTAAAAAAGCATTTATTATTTTGCCGCGGTTAACCCCTCATGTGGCACTGCTGGTACGCGTGTCATAGGTTGCCGACCCCTGGTCTAGAACATGTGGCCGCAGGTCCGATGAAACGACCAAGTCGATCATCGAACTAAGGCCTAGGGTGTTCTGGTGCCAAGTGCACATATGGACACCCTTAAGTCCGAACATGGAGTTTGTTATGGACAAACAATGACAAGCACAGCAGTCCAATAACAATACACCACTCGGGTTTAGGTCAAGGGGGCTGTTCTTTCTAATCACGCCCCTCCAGGGCTCACTGTCATTGCCCACGTGAGCGATGAAGTTTCCCAGTGGACAAGGGAGTCCCCAGGTGGCGCGCTCTCAAGCACACCCTCCAAAGACTCCAAGAAGGGTGGGTACTCTGAACTGATATTTGGTGTATAAGCTCAGGAAGCGGCAGTAGCTCAGGAGGTAGAACGATCGTTTTAGGATTAAGGGATCCCAGTTCGAATCCCGGCTTTTCCGTGTTACATGTCGAAGTGTCCTTGGGTAAGACATTAAACCCCCAATTACCCCCAATAAGCAGGTTAGCGCCTTACATGGCTGGACAGATCACGGCCGCTATTGGGAAATGTGAATCACAATGTAAAGCGCTTTGGGAAGTCATTGACGCGCTATAGAAATGCAGATCATTTCATTTCATAACAACAGTCAGGACCCGTCCCCGTCCCAGAGGCGGAGGGAGGCTACTCTCTGGTCTACTGGGGTGAAGCCCAACGTACAACTCACTGAGCCGTGGAGCAACAAATATGCCCACCATGGGCAACTTCAGAGTGGAGGAGAGTCCAACCCCTTTTGAGAAGACTGGTACCAGAGCCCAAGCTGTGTGTGAAGGTATCTAGTCAGAACTTCTCAACCTCAAACACCAACTCGGGCTCCTTCCCTGCCAGAAAGGTAACATTCCATGTCCCAAAAGCCAGTTTCTGTAGCTGGGGATCGGCGCGCCAAGGACCCCTCCCTTGGCTGCTACCCAGCTCTCTACGCACTCGACACCATTGCCCCCTCCCGCAGGTGGTGAGCCCATGAGAAGAGAGACCCAGGGACATCAACCACCAGCCATTGTGGACCCTGCAACAGTCCCCAGCCCAGACCAACAACAACCATCAACCCCCAGTACAGGTGCTGACACAGCTCCTTCACTCACAACCACCATTAAAAGCCTGAGTCCTGTCACTGAAAGAACATCTGCAAGTGAAAGCCTGAGTCATGCCCCTTATAGACGATCAAAAAGTGTCACTTTGGAGACATGAGTGGCCTCTTCAACTGATCCTGCTCTTTGGCCGGCTCACATTTAAGATGCCGATCGTTTTGAAATTGTGCGGAGTGATCCTTTTAATGGCAGCTCTGATTTTAATTTTCCAAAGGGGCCTGACAGAATAGCATCTCACACTAGCCTTATGTTTACAATTCTTCTAAATGGTGAAAAGGTGCTCCGTAACTGCTTAGTGTACTCACAGCAGATCAACGCCATGTTCTGCTCTGCATGTAAACCTTGCAGTGTAAAGAATATAAGACTGAGTACAGAAGGTTACAGTGACTGGTTGAACGTTGTCGGGAGTTTATAAAGATGTAAACCCATTGCTGACCATAGTATTCAGATAAAGGCATTTAAATAGAGTTCAAAATTACTGCGCATGTAGTGAGGTTGACCTGGCAGCCATCTTGTCTGGCTAGCTGGATCGTTCTGACTACATCCGGTTTCAGTAGACGTATTTATTGAAAGGTCACACATGCGCAGTAAATGAATGGAGTCGCGCATGCGTGTTACGTTACAAACGATGGAAAACATGGATCTTTGAAACGTGACTATTTGTGTGTGTGTGATGATTACTTGTATATTAAAAATAGAAAAACAGGTTTATTTCATAGCATAGGAGTCTGAGAAATACCCGTTTGAGTGTCATGAGTGTAGCCAAGACCACATACAGTGCATGCTTAAGTGGAGAGAAGTGGACTCACGTCTAAAGAAAAGCATGGCAATAGATCAACATAAGTTGACCTTATTTGAGGAAGAAAGGAAAAAGTAGTGAAAGATTCTCAAATGATTATTCTCTATCACACTCTCACTGGCTTGTAAAAATGAGTCTTCTGACCATCCTTATGACCCAGACAATCGCAACTTCTTGAAGAAAGTACAGCTTATAGCAACATATGATCCTGTAATGCAAAATCACTTGACCAACATAAAAGATGGACGTTCCCACACATATTACCCCAGTCCTGACAACAGAACAATCTAATTCAGATTATCTCTTCAGAAACATTCCACGCCATTGTGAGGCAAATCCAGTTGGCAAAATATTTCCCAATCATTAATGACTGCACTCCAGATGTGAGTCGCACTGATCAAATGTCAGTCATATTACGCATTGTCTGTTACCAAGAACAACCAAATGTCAAAGAATACTTTCTTGGCTACATTCATGTGAAGCAAACAACTGGCCTTAACCTGTCTAATATTGTCCTTGAAAAGTTGAAGGAGCTTGGTATTCCATTTGAAAACTGTCGAGGACAGGCCTATGATAATTGGGCCAACATGAAGGGCAAGAAGCTAGGTGTTAAGGCCAGACTACTACTATTAAACCCAAGAGCATTGTATGTGCCTTGTGGAGCTCTCACAATGAATCTGGTCAAAGCTGATGTTGCCAAGTCCTGTCCACATGCAACTGGCCACTTCGGGTATTTGCAGAAGCTCTTTTATTTCTTTTCCACTGCCACTTAGAGATGGGCCATTTTGACAAAACATGTCAAATTGACACTTAATTCTTGGAGTGACGTCAGATGAAAAAGCAGGCTTCAAAGTGTAACTTGTGTGGTTTTCCTTCGGGCACTCTGGTTTCCTCACACATTCCAAAAACACGCATGCCAGGTTAACTGCCCGGTCCAATGTGTCCAGAGGTGTGAATGGGCGAGTTGTCCGTCTCTGTGGCCCAGCGACTGGCTGGCAATTCAGGGTGTCCCCCCTGCCCACTGCCCAGAGACAGAAGCGACTGCACCCACCGCGACCCTACTGAGGATGAGTGGTGCAGATAATGGATGGATGGATGGATGGAACACAGATGGACATGGTCCATGTACTTCAACACTTTCAGGCCATCATTAACATTAGTACATGTATTTCCATAATATCCCAGTTCTGTGAGTGCTAGGGAATCATAGGTGGGTTTCTAATTTGAAATGACTGTTTACATTTTTTTTAGTACAGATAACAAAGTGTTTTTAAATGTAAATATTTTACTGATAGGGGTAACCATGTAGGTGGAGTTTTACCTTTCGCTAAGATGAAGGAATGGAGACACTACAGGAACGTAAACATTCACCCTCTGAAAATATCACAAATGTTTAAATGAATATCCTGTATTTTATTTGGAGCATGCCATCAGTGGAGATATAGGATATCTTTTTTCATAAGGAAAATATAATATAGACTAGAGAACATTGAGTAAGGACCAATTGTTCCCACTAAAATTCAGTAATTATAAATGAAAATCCTTCTCTGTTTTACTTCTTAATAGAATTTAATGGTGAACTGGCAGCTTTACTTTCTACCTAGTGTCGATCACAGAGTGCAGTCAATAGACTTCCTTTTATTGGGTTTGAAGAATGTTTTTTATATCGACTGTAATAAAGCAAATGAGGGACCAGATGAACATTAAGAGTAAGACCCAGCCCTGGATATTTCAACTTTTCCCAAGCCAGAGAGTAGTGATCGAGAGTGGCCTAATCAATCAGGAGGCTTTTAGAGCATACACAAAAATATAATGCAAGTGGCCACTCAACTGCCACTTACCAAATGTAGGTACAGTGACGCCTTTACTGACATCAAATTTGATGTGTGTCAACCTTACACTGTTGAATCACACTCACGAGGGTCTGCAATAGTACTGGAGTGGGTGAGTTTAGTTATAATACAAAATTTAGTCTTTTGATGGACACACCGACAGCACTATACTAACATCCTTTCCTTATCTCATGGGCAAAAAATATGTTTGTGGAATAGCCAGCCCCCAAAAAATTGGAGACTTCATGCTGTCCACCAACATATTGTTAAGTAGCATTGGCTTAACCAAGATTGCACTACTGTTCAAATTCATGAAGATGGGAATAGTGGCAAAACAAACTTTTTTTTGCAGTCTAGGATACTAACTGCCAAACAACAATTAAATAATTTTGTAAGGAGAAGAGGTCCACTATTATCAAAAAATACAGTCAAAGGACAGTGTAGTTGCACTTTGTAAGTAACTAATAATTAGACTCCTTTTATAATTAGCCTCATTTTATTTTATCCAGCAACACGATTTCTTATATCTATATTTTAGCTGATGAAAGGATGTATTTCCCAGATGAGTTGAAAAGCTTATAGAGTTTTCCTCATATCTTCCTTTTTCTGAAACATTTCCTATGATTTTTTTTCTTCTGTCTTTCACTCTCCCACAATCATAAGGTCACCCAGCTATATATTGTACATACACAACCGTGGACCTTGACTCAACGGATGTCATCAGCTTGGGCAATGTTGAAAAAGGCTGGGTTGGCCATAAAAATTGTAGTTTTGGAGAAGGAAGCCTTTATTCGAACAACATCGCTACCTCAGCAGAGCAGAAAACATCATCAAGGACTTTTCTCACCCCGGCCACCATCTCTTCGACCTGCTGCCTTCCGGCAAGCGCTACAGGTCACACAAAGCAAAAACGAACAGACTCAGAGACAGTTTCTTCCCCACAGCCATTACCACCCTAAACAGACACCGCACAAAAAACTGAAAACTGTTGCAAAAAACTACCTCACACGTATGTAAAATGGTACTCACGTACATGCTGTCTGCACTATGTTTGTTCACTGCTCAAACAGACACCGCACAAAAAAAAAAAACTTAAAACTCGTGCCAACACTACCTCATACGAATATAATGTTACTCATGTCTTGTTCTTGCACATGTCGACTGCACTACGTTTAATGCTCAAATTGCACAATGTCTGACCATTTCCTGTTTCATGCTGACTATTTTTGCACTATGATGACTTTGCACCAAATGCAATATTGCACAACCGTTACGATACCAACGTTATCACGACAACCTTGTATGTAACATCCCACATGCCGACATTTCTTGTGTAAATACCATGTAAATTATAACTATAGCCTTATCCCCCTTGTCTTATAACATTATCTTCTCTGTTCCTTTATCTTCTTGCTCATACCTCACTATGAATGTGTAAAACTGGAGTGTCATGCCCAATTTCGTTGTCACAATATGTTAGCCCATTTGTAACAATGACAATAAAGGTATATTCTATTCTATTTTATTCTTGACAACTCTCAGAGCAAGTTAAAGTCACAGAGCTTGTGATTGATGCACATGTGAGGATGAAAAGCCCTAATTCGTAAGGAGAAAATGCTCTTGGTATTTTGTATTATATATTGGTTTTTCCCAAAGTATTGTTTATCTTTTTGTTGTTTTCTTCTTTGAGTGGTTTGTGGTCAAAAAGAAAAACTCAAATAGATCAAATTACTTATGTTACTTCGTTTTGTGATTTATGTAGCTTCCTCTTTTTTTCTATTTTTACATGTTTTCGTTTACCCATTTTTTTGACAATGATCAGGAAGCCTTGCACTGCTTGTGATGCATATTCAGAATAAATAAATGACAACAAAAACATAAATCACGATCGGCACGCTTGCAAGCACACAAGAGAAATGTATGGTCTATAAAATTTAAACCTGCATTGGATAATCACTAAATATTCGTTTTTCTTATGCTATCTCCTTTGGGAGTTGTATTACTGCACCCTGTATTTCAATTTTCAACAATTACATATGTTTAGGCTATGTGACAAGGTCTACTTCACCATGTTAACAGAGAACATGAGTGGCAACTTGGGAGATGTCTTCATGGTCCTTTAAGAGAAGATCATCTCAAAGACACCATTGCACCTGGGTCTGCTGCACATGTGGCATTGACCCAAATTGTGCTAAGCAGAAGATGGCTCTAAGATTTGGAAACCTATTTCACATTTCGGTAAGATGCTTTGGGTAATTAAATATCAAAATGTACCGTTTACCAAATTGTTCGAATTAGTTATCCGACTCAAATAACCAAACACAACCTACATTCACCTAACAATTTATGCGCGCTTGTTTCTTGATGGAAAAGATAAACAGGAAAGCCGACATTTCCACACGGGGGCAGATTTAATTTCATTAACAATTTAACTAAGTGTACTCCATCGAAAACGCTGAATTAGTGACGTTGGAGTCTCTAGGAAGCCATTTTCTGAAGTCCTTTAGCTTTCTTCTTATTGGCCCACGTCTCCCCGCAAGATGGTGTGCCGACTCCTCCCATGGGCGTGCCAATGAAGCCCCCTGGGCTTCACCATCTCGGAGAACGACCAAAACAACACCGAACGTTTCTACGTCATCAGGGCCTTTCTGCGTCTGGATGTGCTGATTATCTTCCCACCGTTCCTCTAAACAACATTTTCTACTAGGGTGCCCTGTCATCGCACCACAGCCCAGCTAGTGAATAGCTTTTGCGTTAAATGTAATTTGTATTTGATCATATAAAATCCTTTATAGTCAAATGTATAAAATCCTTCAAGTTAGTGGCAAACAATTACGCATTGATTTTAAAATAACAACCTTTTGTTTTTTTAAATCACAACCACCAACCTTGAATCTCCAAAACCACACCCTGAAGAATGCAAGCAAAGGTTTTGAATTTTCATTTTCGACTTCTTGCTGCACTTGACCATTATAACGGGCCAGTGCATTTGAACCAAGAAGTACAACTTATGTAAGTCACCCTTTTTTAACTTTGACATTGAAAGGATTTTCCTCAGCAATAATGCCTGCAACAAAAAAATTACAGGCATAAAACATTTTGGAGCTGCAGACTAACATACTGTATTGGGAAAACACCCCAAGTCTGGCAAGGGACTCCCAAGAAGGACAATCCAAAAGAAATGACCCATTAGCCCTGGGACCAGTGTATAGCCAAATACCACTGGCCACTGCTGAATTGAAGCGATCACTACTCTGCAGAGAACAGGTATTATATGAGCGCAGAAGCATATTTTATGTTCCCCTAAAAATAAAAGAAATCCAAATTTTCAATTGGATGATTTTTGTATGCGGATTAATTCTGAATTATTCTAATGTTTTCAGTTTCGAAGTCGGGTGATTTACATCATTTTTTATGTCAAAGTCATGAATTATACATGTTTGTTTTCTTAAAATATGTAATGCATCTGTTACATCTTTTAGTTTTTTGTTTTTAAGACTTGATATTTGGTCTCTAACAGGAGACTGACATCTTTAAAAAGTCAGCGGTTGGCGCCAAATGAGTGGGCACAGATGATTCACATCGGTAATCATGACACACTAGTGGTATAGATGAGACTCAAAAAGGCTTTTGATTTGATCTCATTTGTAATTGTGATAAGGCAAAAAAATCTTTATTTGCAGAACCAGGGTTAAATTCAAGGCCTTGCAATGCCTGCTGAATTAAAATTTAAGACCAAGTGGACCAAAAACACAATTTCAACAAACAAACCAAAAAAACATCAAATGAAAAGAAGGGTATTTATTTGTTTATTTTTTTCAAATCATAGTTTGGTCATGTTGCCATCAACACCGGTCCTAATCAGCATGTCATGGGGACAAATAAACAAATGGAGTTCAAATAAGGTCTGAAAAGATGGCGTTTAAATTTGCCAGGCTAGTATATTTTTTTGGTTTACTTTTTATGACGCCATCCTTCTAAATCTCTGATCAGGTTTAAATATGTTGGTAAGTAATATTCCGTATACGTTACTTAAAATGTCTACAGACGTAAGCAAAATGCAAAGTAAAGACAAAAAGACAATTTAGTTCAAATGAAATCACATTTAAGAGAGATGACATAATGTTAGGGTTAATATTTTCGTAATAGGTTAAACTAGAGTGATCAGTAAGAGAGGCAAATGTAGTTTTAGAATTTATTCACTGCAGTGGGTAGACGGATTCAAAAAGTCTCACCGTCTCACAAGTTTCCCGCGTTGCAACCGGGTTTTGTTCAAAAGCGTGCGCATGCGCAGAAAGTATCGATGACGTCACACATACGTCTACGGTTCAAAGTTCGCACATGCGCAGTAATAACCAACGACGTCATATATATTTTTCGGTTCAAAAATAGTACAATAGTAGAAAACGAGTTGTAATATAAGTCAAGCTCATCAGGATTATTTGTAACCTAGAAGACAGAGAAATACACAATTAACTAAATATGATTAGCTTTGACATTTCCCCCCTGTTGTGGATTTCGAAGGACATCAGTGATAATACCAGAGATTTTCAAGTTAACACATCATTAAGAAATACAACAGGTTAGTAGTTTTGTGGAGGGGCGAAAAACCTTCGTAAAGGAAAAAATTCCCCTCCTCCCACCTCATTTCCATGAGGTTGAGAGTGTTTCTTATGCTAGAAAACGTAGTAGTAGTAGTGAGCGATGGTTAAAAACACAAAACAAAGAACCCTGCCTGTGCGTTGGTCTCCACAGGGCCTGGATGACTTGGTGAACGGGACTCGATTAGCTTACCCGCTCAGATCTTCGCGTGTGCAATAGGGAGGTTTCCCTTTATTGGTAGGGATGAGTCCTTTTAGACAATGCTGTCTAAGTCCATTTAGACTTGGTGTATGGGAATTGATACCAATGTAACAAAGCAGTCCTCAAAGTCCAAGTTTTCAACATTACGATAGAAGAAATTGGACCTAGTCTCGTTTCTTCCCTCAGTTGTTAGGATTCTCATTTTGGTACTTTTACGACCATTTCTCTAGATATCATTGTAGAATCTAATGCCTATTCTTTCGGAAGAATAGATTAGGGCACTATTGGCAGCTTTTGATGCTGTTTTTCATGAGCATGGGCATCGTAAGGATCCCCACACCTCCTGGCGTGTTGATGTGTTACTTGTAAATGAGATGACACCATACAGTTGTCCACATTGGATTGCTCCTCTTTTTGGATCTGGCAAGTTAGCTTCTTCCCTGAGATGACAACAGCCTCCTGCGTCGAGGCGGACGTGTGTAGGAGACGCAGTTGATGGCGCGAGTGCTAGCACACTCCCCAGAATCCTGACCGCTGTCCTTGGAAAGAAGTTAGGTTTGACGCTCCCTGTGGGCTGACAGAACTCCATCATCTGATCAGCAGGGGTCACCTCTCCTGTATGGATGAGAGAAGCATAAATCAATACCATAGAACTGGATATTCAGGGAAAGCTGTAGTTGGGGAAAAAAGGATAGTCAGGACTTAATTTTTTTTTTTATTATAAAATAGATTGTGCTATGCTATTTTTCCCCCCTATTGAGACTTCATGGCTCAAAACAAATTAAAAAAAAATCATTTATAGATTTGTATATTTTCTCAAGTTGTCTTTATATTTATTTTAAGTGAAAATCAAAATCCCCACTATAAGATGCCCTATCCATTTTGAGCGTTCTATCCCAAAATTCTAACTCGAAGATAAACAATTTATTTTTTAAATTGTCAGTTCTAAATTTCAAATTTTGCTTTTTCACTAAATCCAGTCACTGAATCAGTTTAACCATTATCCTTGTCAGAATCATTTACCCTGATTTGAGTGTTTGAGTGTTCTCTTTTGTAGATTGATCACATTCGAGAAAAAAATTTGTATGCACTTTTTATTTGCATTTTCTTTTGATTTTCAATGTGTTATCTTGCTGTTGGCCATTCCTTTCGAGGCAGATGACCAGGATAGATTGTTAAATTGTCAATTTAACCCAAGAAAAGACGTTTTTATTGTTATGATTCACTCTTTGTTTTGCCTTTTGTAAAAATCATAACCTATGTATTATCTTTTTAGTAAGTAAATTTGTTCAAAATAACAGTATTTTGCAAAGAAAGCAGGTAATTCACGCTCAAAGTGAATGATTTTGCCAAAAATGAAAAATACCATCCCAAAATGTTCTCAATGTGGGCGATTTTCTAATGGTGAATGGTTATTTTCATTGATTTTTGTTAATCAATTTGATAAACATTGTAAATTTGTTATATTACAACATTTCTTCTGTGTAAAATGTTTCTATCCGTCCAAATTTCGCAATTTGAATCTCAAAAAACAGTTATATGGAGAGCTTATTCAGAAGACAATTTTTCATCAATTTCGGAAAAAACTAGGTTTTAACTTATTTTTTACTGAATGTCTCAATTTCCCCCCTGAGTTAAAACCTAAGTTCACAATCTATGAATAGGAGTGAAATCAGACACATTTATAAATTTGCAAGATGAATTTATCAATCTTCCTCAAATACATTTACACTTTGTATTAACAAGACTCTATATAACTTCAAGCAGACGCGTTCTTGAATGTTGTTGTCTTTCAGTCTTTTGATTTGCTTATTCCACATTTCATTCACCATTTGAATGTTGCTTTTGGCCCATCAAAAATAGTTTTTCAAAAATGTGTCCATGTCAAACACAAAATGACTTTATTGACTTTTTTGTCAATTTCACTGGCAACGACTGCAGGAATCTCCTGTTAGCTCTCTGAAAAGCAGCTGGGATGTGCCCCATCACTCCCTTGATGTCGTTGTTGATGAGCGTAGCTGGGATGTGCTCCATCTCACTCCCTTGGCCTCGCTGTTGATAAGCGGCGCAGATAATGGATGACTGATGTCTTTGGCTCTTTCAGCAAATGATTTTTGTCCATGATTTCTTTTTGACAGGGTGGTATGTCCTTTGAAGAGTAAATGGACTTTCAAAAAGAAAGGAGAGTCTTTTTGTGGAATTCACTGGCACTTAAGAGTCTCGTTAATTCCATTGTGCTTACGTAGTGGGATTTTTTAGTAAATTGGCCGGATTATTCAATGTCTTAAATTTTTCTCTAAATTTAAGTACTAGTAGACATTATCTTAGTTTAATCAATTTCTATTCATTTATTTCCCATGCAATTATTCTTAAATTAGCCCGATATGTCTCAAAATCAACTAATCCGTTATTTCCTATGGCCCTCTTCAAGATTGATCAGTTTCTCATTGTCTTCTAAAAATGCTCTTCCATAGAAACCGTTTCTTTTTAACTTAACCAAACCATAAGTCAGTATTTGTTACACATTTGTTTATCATTTGTCAATTGTAACACTCATTCTAAAAAAATTCAGTGTGTAATCAATTGTCCTCCCAATTTCCTTTGGGCTAAATTTGTCAAAATTCCAAATTCTCACACTAAACATCAGAAATCTCAAAAGATCAACAAAAAATTCTCAAAAATGCCAAATCGAACTTAATGTCATAACTTCTCTAATTGTATTTTCTTCTCTCTGTAACCATAATCAATCTTTTGTTATTGATTCAATATAGAGCCATACATACTTGTCACTTATGAATTATCTTGTTGAGTGTATCTATTTTGTTTATTCATTATCTTTTATTTTGCGCAACAATCTTTGTTTCTACGCACTAGTCTTCGTTCTAAGCATCCTTTCGAGATCCCTTGTGATTAAAGCTAAACAAATTAACGATCTGGTCCGACTTAATACTTGTTTCTTTTTTTTCCTGTTAAAAAGAAAAAAATAGATTCAGTGACTGAAATAGCTTCAGCTACGTTATGATTTCTAGTCTCCAATTCTTTTTTGTGTTAATTTGTCGTCATTTTCAAACTTCTTTCAAAATTTTGATTATTTGAAATGGTTCAAATGACCTATTGAGAGTAATCTATTATTGAATACGAGAACAACTAAGGAAACAACCTTTACATATTACGCCTCTTTTGAATTTGTCCATTTACGAACGAGAAGATGAACACTAAAATTATGGACGGTTTTTAGTCATCTTCATTGCTTTTTTTCTTCCCTGCTTTATCAGGAGCAAAACTACATGTCTTAAAGTTATTACCCTTTTGCTATTCGCATATTCAACAAGAAATGATTAGTTCGGTTACTCAAATATTCTTTCTTTTTAAACTATTCTGTATAGTTATCTTGTATTATACACTCATTGTTTTCATTTCCCCACGTTATTTATGCTGGGGACGCAACTTTTTTCCCTTTAAATTGTCATTATCATTTAGTTACTCTTTAACAAAGATTTAACACATTACAAGCCTTATCGTTATTTTGAGTTTTATTTTCCTGCACGCCGATCTTAGCTAACGAGATCTCGTCGCTTCGAGATTACGTCATTGTTGTTGGTAATTCTTGTCGAGTGAAGGTCAGTCTTTTTATTAGACAAACGGCTTTTTTCCTTGTTCAATTCATCAAAGAGAGCTTGCTTTTACGGCTCATTTGCTTTGATGATTGATATCACGAATTATGTTGTACTAAGATGTTAAAGAGAGAAGTACAGAAAGTAGAAAAATGGAAAAAAGACAAGCCTGTTATTTGCAATTACCATCAACAAATGCAGAAAATAAATTAATAATTTGATGATCAAAACTGACAGGGAATTCAAAATCCCTATCATATTATCATTATTGATAGTTCAGTATTAAAATTGTTTCATATATATATTATATATGTGTGTGCAGCACGGTGGCGCATTGGCCAGCACGTGTGCGGCATTATTAAGGACCTGGGAACAGGTGTGTGTGTTCCAAGCCAGCCACTGGGCTCCTGTGCGGAGCTTGCATGCTCATTGTTTCCGTTAGTTTCCTCCGGCTATCCGGATCACTTACCTCTTTCAAAAACATGCATTTCAGGTGGACTGGCTGGTCCAAATTGTCCCTACGTGTGAATGAGCTAGTGAATTGTGTATCTTTGTGTGCCCTGCAATTGGCTTGCAACCAGTTCAGGGTGTCCTCCAATCGCTGCTCGATGGTCGCTGTGATGGACTCCAACAAGATGAGATCTACTTGTCATAGTTATGGTTCATACCGGCCGAATATGAACACAAAACTTTTCTGGTTCTCACCTGTAACACCTTTATTGATGACATATTCCTTTAATATCATAAAAATTGGTTTTTCACTTACCATTGTTCATCACATGGAATATCTTCATCATGTTATTTGTGCTACCTTTCGCTGATCCCATTTTCTCCTCAGCGGGTTGTTGAGTCCAAATGAGACAAGAACCAAAATTCTAGAACTCAAAACATTGTTAGTGCAACACTTTTGCTGTAAAATCAAACTTTACCTTAGGTCCTTTGTAGTGTTTTCATGATGGTTCCAACTATTTTTCTATAGTCTATAATATTTTCCATTATGGCAACGAAATAGTGTAGTGTTCGATAGTATATCTATGTTCATTTGCCTTCAATTAGATTTTCATCCTTTAAATAATTTTTGTTAATTTACACAAACCTCAATTGTATGTAACATCTTACGTGCAATTATTTTTGTGTAAATATTGTATCAATTATGACTATAACCTTATCTTCTCTGTTCCTTTACCTTACTTTGAAGATGGATTGTTATGCCAAATTTCATTGTCAGTCACAATATGTTAACCCATTTTTTAACTATGTCGGTAAAGGTATATTCTAATCTATTATAAATGGTTTGCATTTATATAGTGTTTTTCAAGACCATGAGGAACCCCAAAAACACTAATGTGATGTTTTTCATACTTTTGTCTCAAGTTTTTCATATCCAATTTTCAGCGAATTATTTTTTTCTTTAAATAACATTTCCCTTTTACATTCCTTCTTTCTCTTACTTGTATTCCACTTGCTCTTTTCCTTAACGATTTACTTTCTTTACCCTTTTTTACTTCCTTCTACCAACTCTTATTTACTTGCAATATCCTTTCTTCTTTTTCCGCTCTGATCAATCCACATCTTGTGTCTCTTCCTTTCCTCATCTTTTCGTGAACTAATTCAGCCTTCAATCTGATCTTCGTGCCTACTTCCTTTAAAACCTTTCTTCAAAAACTCCGAACTTTCACTGTCCATCTAACAACTTCCTTACATGCTTTGCCAACAATACATTCCCTACATAACACTTTTTCCTTCTGCACCTTCTAACACCCCTTTTAGCTTACCAGCCTAAATGTAAAAATGACGTGTATTGATCTACGAGTCATTTTATCATTTTTATTCCCCTCAATGAATTTTCCCTCCATATTCATTGAAAATAATTATTCGCTCTGTTTTGATAATTTTGTACAAAACACCTTTTATCTCTATTCCATTCCAATTGGCTCAATTTGATTTTTCCCCCGTGTTTACAGTCCTTAATTTTCTAATTTAGAACTGAAAACCGGAATATTCTATCTTTATTTTTGTTATTGTATCTTTAGTAAGTGTTATTCTGGCATTAACTCATTTAATGCATCTAAAATAACTCAAACATAAGTTTTCTAAACTTAGCACACCTAAATTTATCGTTTTCCAATTGAAAAAACAAAAAAAATTTGGACCGAAAAAAATATTTTTTGGAACCCCTTAGGCCCGCAGGCGTTATGTTGTACACCGTTAGCGTCAAACGCCGATTTCCCAAAAAACGAACGTTTTCGATTCCTAACGCGATGTGCTCTCGGTTCCACCCAAAAACAACATTTTTTAAACGGTCTTACTCTTAAAAAAAAACGTTTCTCTCGTTGCAATGTGCACTTCGCTTCCTTTTTTTTTTCCTTTTAA
Organism: Urocampus carinirostris; assembly: GCF_059441175.1. Lineage (NCBI taxonomy): Eukaryota > Metazoa > Chordata > Actinopteri > Syngnathiformes > Syngnathidae > Urocampus > Urocampus carinirostris. The sequence goes on from NC_142361.1 coordinate 4,613,432, forward strand.
AAATGCGCGCGCTCTCTCGTTTGCGGCAATGTTCCTTCGTATTTTTCTTTTTTTTTTTCTTTTCAGTTACGTGGGCCGATTAAAAGCTAGCTCAAACAAACATATTAGACAAGAAGAATAGGAATATAGGAAAGAATACAAACATTTACACATTGAACAAACATAAAACATTTGACAAGACAGAGTGGGCCCACAAAAAATTAGTTTAATTTTAGACCGTGTACACTTTTTTATGAAGCCATGCAGTTTACTTAAACCTTATTTTATTTTATATAACCACAGAGGGATCCGTCCTTTTTTTGAAAAAGGACAATGGGAAAAGTGGGGGGGTCGTTTCAGTACCCCTCCCCCTTACTTTTCTTTCCCATTCTACCGACCCCACGGCGGGGTTAGTGTCGACATTTTTCCGTCCCGAGGCAATCAATCCAACCGTCTCAAACAAAAAGTTTGAGTATTTAAAATACTTCGTATTTTATTCTGATTCCTTTTGGGTATTTACTTAGCTAAGGTTTTGTAATGGCTTCTCAAGCCCACATATGGCGCCCGTCCAACACTATTATCTCTCTCTGTGGCCAATTCAACTTTATCTTTTTATAAAAATGGCTTCGTTCTTAGAATTATTCCAAATTTTTATATTACAAATGCATCTCTTACCGATCACTTCATCCTGGTTCGTTGACGGTGACGCGGACTTTGAAGGGTTTCCTTTGTTCTAGACCACGCGGTAGAATGGATTGTTTTTTTTTTTTTTTCGTTTTCAACTTCAAAATACTACGTACCGTCCCGGTTTCGGCATCAAAAATGTTAGGGTTAATATTTTCGTAATAGGTTAAACTGGAGTGATCAGTAAGAGAGGCAAATGTAGTTTTAGAATTTATTCACTGCAGTGGGTAGACGAATTCAAAAAGTCTCACCGTCTCACAAGTTTCCCGCGTTGCAACCGGGTTTTGTTCAAAAGCGTGCGCATGCGCAGAAAGTATCGATGACGTCACACATACGTCTACGGTTCAAAGTTCGCACATGCGCAGTAATAACCAACGACGTCATATATATCTTTCGGTTCAAAAATAGTACAATAGTAGAAAACGAGTTGTAATATAAGTCAAGCTCATCAGGATTATTTGTAACATAGAAGACAGAGAAATACACAATTAACTAAATATGATTAGCTTTGACACATACAAACTTTATTACAATTGTCTAACCTTTGTCGACGGCATCACCTGTTTTAAAGCAGGGGTGTCAAACTCATTTTAACTCGGGGGGCCACACGATAGAACAAACATTCTGTCGGGGGCCGGACTAGTAGATTAAAGAGAAAGAAAAAGAGAGATAAAGAAATAAGAGAAAGAGGGAGGGAAAAGGAGAGGGGGCAGGACAAAGAAAGAAAAAGAGAGAGAGGGAGAGAGCGTGAGAAACAAGAGATAAAAAGTCTTGAGAGAGGGAAAAAAGAAAGGGAGAGGAATAAAGATATCCTGATCTGGCCTGTTTGACACCTGTGTTTTAAAGGGTTCGTGCGTACTTGAACCAGCATCCCAGAGGCTGCAATGAGGCTGCATGTCCAAGGTAGCGGCCGAGGGTAACGAAGGGTACATTTACATAACCTCCTTTAAAGTCTAGGTTTAGGGATGGATATGTTTATGTTTTAGAGAAGCGTAACGGTTCCCACCTTCTTTTTTCCTCCATTAATCATTCCAATCCCTCCCAAAAAATAATACCCGTTACCGGTTTGCCTTTGTAGCTACTTTTGGGTATGTACCAGCCTTATGCGCAAAGCTAACATTATGAAACACCAGCAGTGAACTTACATTAACTGTGCAAAGCTTTACACATCACCATGTGTTTGAAACACTTGTGTCAAATGCTAAGTTTTAGTAGTATTTTTGTCAAATTTTAGGTGGAATTGGGAAAGTTTGGGCTGCAATCGCGTTGTGTTATTCAGTCCCACCACTTTGCTAACATTAATTTTCAACGCAGGTTTTTGAAAAGAAAAAATTGTCGGACATAAAACTTGTTGACTTTTGAGGAGATATCTTTAAGCGTTATCTTTAAAAAAAGACCACAACTATGCAGGTACTCCAAATGGTTAAAATACAGCTTCAGTTTTTCTTTGGGTGCACCTATTTATGCGCTCAGGTACAAACATCAGGTGACCTGCAACGGGTTGTTTTGTTCAGTTAGAACATTATGTAGCAGAAATGTGTCATCATGCACGCTTTCAAAGAGCTTTGATGTCCTCTAATTCCAAAGAGTATAGAAAATAATCTTGTATTTTTAATGTAAACGAACTTTTATCAAATACTTTACTGTAAAAAAAAAAAAAAAAGATTTATTTTTTTTAATCTTTACTGTGTCACTAAATTATCCAATAAACATCTCCAGTTACACTGGAACCCTATATATATATATATATATATATATATATATATATATACATTCATCCATTATCTGCACCGCTTATCCTCAGTAGGGTCGTGGGGGTGCTGGATCACAGCTATATTCGGGCAGTAGTTTTTTGATTCCTGGTATGCTGGGAGGATTTGCAGAAAGTACCTCTTTGACCTGTGGCCCATTGGTAGGCGCTACAGGTCCTTCAAAAACTAGGACAAACAAGTTTAGAGATAGCGTCTTCCCCAAAGCCATCTCCACTCTAAACAAACGCACAAAACTGTAAAAACATATCTTGCAACAATTGTTTTTTCTCTTGTTTTTTTGCTGAATGATACTGTGAGAGAAACTATTCTACTGCACAAAATTATGAAAGCAATTCCCTTACATACACATTGTGAATTATATTGTTTTGTTTTTACTGCTCCTAAATTGTCGCACTAATGTAACAACGCACTTTTATTTTTCATTGCATAATTGTCATTACAACATAGGCCAGTTTTTCCAAGCACTACGTTGTTATTATTCATTGTCTATTTAGTCTAATAGTCTTATCTTTGTTTTCTTTATAACATGTGGAGTACCATGTCTAATATTGTTGCATGCAATGTTTAACAACATTAAAATCAATGTAGACTTTTCCATTTTATTGTATTCTAGGTGATGATGGTCACACTAGTGAAAACTGCCAAGAGACCATTTTAGGGCTCAGGTGGCTGTATCACTGGATGTTAGTATTTCAAGCAACCACTTTGATTGACTAAAGAAGATTGGAGATATGGTTGTAAAAGGGAGGGAGGTCAGAGGCTGGGGAGGTTGCAAACGTAAAGCGACAGAATAAGGCTTGCCAGGCTTCGGGGCACAGTAAAGGTTGACAGATGAAACCTGCAGGGTCTGAAAAAGCAGCTTGAGTGGAAAGGTGACAGCGGCACTTGAATTGGACAAGTGAGTGATGGGGGTGAAAAAATGACAGAAGGGAGCTACGGGGGATTAGAGCAGAGGGGCTCAGAGGACATAGAACAAGGCGCAGGTGGGAAGAGAAGGAGGATGCCGAATAGGTTACGGGAAAAGGTTGCAGGGGAGGAAAACGTCAGCAGGAAGGGCAAAGCAGAGTGAAGGCTGAAATGTTTCAACTTCCAGCTGCACACTCTTGCTTTTGGGAGGATAGAGTGGAACGTTGGGGTGAAAATCCCCGGGTGGCTTCCCCCATTGTCGCGTAACTTGCTCCGAGGCCTCTCAGAGTACAACCTTTCCAGCGGGCCTCTTGTCAATCAGCGCAGCTTCTTCCATGCGATGCCGCGAGCAGTGCTCGGCTTCTTTAGTGTGGCCCATTGACAACTTAGTCTTTAAAGGGCGAGTGTATTATTTGACCACTAGATGTCACTTGAAAGTGATACACAAGATAAAATTAGTGCTAAAAGCCACAAGTAAGAATGCACAAAACGGAGAATCAAAGTGACTTGACAGCCCCAGTTTTCTTTTCATTTTGGGGGGCGGCGCGGGGGCGGGGGGGGTTGTTACCAAGACAGCATGATGGACAAATATGCCAACTCATGTTATCTGGTAGACAAAATGGGGCTTCTGGGTTTCAACACCCCCCTGCGGAACTGGCTGCTGGACTTCCTCTGTGACAGACCCCAATCTGTGCGGATAGGTCAGAACAGTTCAGATGTCATCTACCTCAGCACGGGCTCCCCCCAAGGCTGCGTCCTAAGCCCCTTGCTGTTCACCTTGATGACACACGACTGCGTCCCTAGGTCCGCCACAAACCACATCGTGAAGTATGCTGACGACACAACGGTGGTGGGCCTCATCAGGGATGACAACGACCTGGCCTACAGAGAGGAAGTGGAGCAGTTGGTGGGCTGGTGCAAGGACAACAGCCTGGTCCTGAATGTTGACAAGACTAAAGAGATCATTGTCGACTTTAGGAAAAACCAGCCCAACCATGCCCCACTTTGCATCAACAACAAGGCTGTGGAGGTTGTCAGCAGTATCAAGTTCCTAGGGGTGCACATCACAAACAAACTCACCTGGTCCGTGAACACTGCATCTCTGGTTAAGAGGGCACAGCAGCGCCTGTACTTCCTGCGGAGGATGAGGAGAGCCCACCTGCCCCCACCATCCCTCATCACATTCTACAGGGGCACCATAGAGAGTATCCTGACCAGCTGTATCTCTGTGTGGTGTGGAGGCTGCAGCGCTACCGACTGGGGTAGTGTGAGGAGGGTAACGAGGACAGCGGAGAAAATAATCGGGACTACACTTCCCTCCATTCAGGACATTGGCCAGAAGCGCTGCTTATCCCATGCTAAGAACATTACCGGGGACCCCTCTCACCCCCATCATGGACTATTCACTCTGCTAGCCTCTGGGAAGAGGTACTGCAGTGTGCGGTGCAGGACCACCAGGCTCCGCAATAGTCTAGTCCCCCTGGCCATTAGACTGTTAAATGGTCAATCTAACATATAGTTAACTTAAATCTAAACGGCTGCTAATTTGACTTTTGCACTAGTGGCAGTTTTTTTTTTTTATAGCTTGCCACTCCTTGCACATTTGATCTCTGCACTATTGTTACTTACAGTGTTATTACTTACAGTGTTATTGTTTACAATATAATGGTACTGTGTACCTGACTTGTTAACCTGACTGCCCATCTTGCACATCTGGTTAGCGTCTCTTCTTGCACTATCGGCACTATGGTAAATAACACAATACAGCTTTATTTATATCTGTACACTGAAGGACACTGAGGGAAACTGTGGGAGTCAGATCCATCGACATTTCGTTCTGTATACACGTGTACTAGAATGACAATAAAGTAGATCTGAATCTGAATCTGAATCTGAATCTGAATCTAATCTAAACTTTAAAAATCCTGATTTATGTGTGTTTGTATGCGACTTTAAAACAGTCTCAGTGAGTGTCTTTAGCTAGGTTTCATGTCAAGGTACCCGCAACAAATAACAAAATCTATAAGCATCTGCTTTCGTGTGGTCTGCTTTCGAGGGGTCTCTAACGGCCAAATTAGGTGCTGCAGATTGCAATTTCTCCAAGCAGTCGATTGCAGTCTTTTATTGCCTGGTAATGCTGGGCAGTTTTACTTATGGAAAATGAATGCAGATTTCTTGACACATTTGATTGTTCAAGTATTTGTTACATGTTATTTAAATGAATCAATTTAATAATTTATTTTTTCTTTAACACAAGGAGGCAGGGGTGTCAGGGTTAATTGGACGAAAGGCCAAATAAAAAAATAATTACAAGCCCAGGGTAAGGCTGATTGAATGTTGAACCTTTTTTAAATGATGCATATGGTCTAGTGAACCTAATTGAACCCATATATACATATATATATATATATATATATTCTAATATGATGAGATAAATAAAGCAATATTTTCTTCGGGTTGTCAGTAATATTTTTCAACAGGTACAAAAAACAAATACAGACGCTGCCCGACCTACGAATGGTTCCGGACGTTCGTAAGTTGAATTTGTTCCTAAGTTGCTTTAGTGCTATATTTTGTGTGTTTATTGTTTGTATAAGTATGCTTAAGGCTTGTATAAGTAACATGTATGATTTTGTACTGAAAAATAAACATTTAATAAAATAATATGCTCGTTAAAGATAAATGAAATAAGGTTTTACTTAATTTGTGGGACTTGCGCCTCAAGAGGTCCTCCTCCGTGGTAAAAAGTGGCCAAAAAAGAAACGTCTCACCTTTTCCTTACACGCACCATATTGAATGGATGCACGAGATATTAAAAAATGAAAACGTCAAAGTTCTTAGCACGCTAGCAATACAGTTCACGTTGTTATTACACACGAACCAGGAAGTAGAAGCTGAAATTTATTCTTCGTGTGGATGCTGGGTGACCTCTCACAGCGTCACGCGGCGAAAAGAAGCACTACAGTACTGTTCTCTACTTGGAAAAAGGTGCACACAATACAAAATTTAACTCATGTACCTTGCTCTGTCTTATTTATCTGAGCTTTTCCTGAAAGAGTTCTGATGTCCAAGGACCAAATATATAAGTCACTCTTGGGTGACCTGAGCCTTTTTAAAACAAGGCTAAAAACACACTTCTTCAGGACAGCTTTTAATATTCAGTAATATGACAATATTTTTTATTTAATCTTATTCGATACATTTGTATTTCAGTGTTTATATTGACTTTCATATTTTTTTTAAATTTCGGTTTTTACGTATTGATTCTCTTTCTTAATTGTTAAGCACTTTGGTACAATGAAAGAACTGTCGTAAAGGGCTGTTCAAATGAAGTACATTTACATTTAGAATGCCAGAGGCAGCAGTTGTGGTCGAACAGGTGTCAGTCCAAGAATTCTTCATGTGGTACTCGCGATGCAGGCCAGGCAAGGGGTCAATACTAGGATGTCATGCTTGAGAAATACACTACTCGAGACAAGTATCCTTCAAAATGTTGGGTGTTGTGCTGAGAGCTTTTGCATGCATATTGAGAACAAAGTAAGGTGATGTTAGATCAAATTACACTTAAGCTTAATTTTCAATTACACATAGTATAGGCATTTATTGACACATCATACACTGATTTATGAATTACACTCACCTACACACACATATTTATTTAGGGCTCATAAAAATTATTTTCGTGCCTGTCAGTTGTTTTGTTTGTTAATTTTTGTGACTGTCAGTTTGTGCATCTGTTCGTTTGTGTGAGAGTATTGAGTGTTTGAGTGATTGTTTGGCTGTAGAGAGTAAGGCGAACTGAGGAGACAATGGTGGCAAGGCCAACTCCAAGAGTCAAGCCATATGTTTGTGTGCAATTTGACTTTATAGCACCAAAAATAATCAAGTGTCAGATCTGTACTCAAGAGTTGGCATTTACTAATAACACATTCTCAAAGTTGGGGCACTTGCACTCAAACACACCCTGAAACAGCGCAGAATCCAGCTGCCCCTACCACTCCAGCTGCTTCTGGAGTGAGTGGACATGGTACGTTTGTGAAAGCTGTTCTGTATTTATAGTGAAAAGTTATAAAACGTTATATCCATCCATCCATCCTTTATCTGCACCGCTTATCCTCAGTAGGGTCACGGGGGCGCTGGAGCCCATCCCAGCTATCTTCGGGCAGTGGGCAGGAGACACCCTGAACTGGTTGCCAGCCAATCGCAGAGCACACAGGGACAGACAATTAGCTCACTCAGTCACACCTAGGGACAATTTGGACCGGCCAATTAACCTGAAATGCATGTTTTTGGAATGTGGGAGGAAACCGGAGTGCAACCCACGCAAGCAAGGGGAGAACAAGCAAACTCCACACAGGAGGTTCGATCTCACGACCTCAGAACTGTGCCGCACTGCCCAAAACGTTAAATGTAAGTAACAATTTACAATGGTCACATCATTTAAAGATTGACAGGCTGAGGCCGTGGAGGACAGGACTGCCACCCATTTTCTGTGGTAGAGGATAAAGGATTTAGAGCATTTGTTCACAAGTTGTACTCAATAGATAGATACTTTATTCAACCCCGAAGGGAAATTCACATTTCCAGCAGCATCCCTGAGCTGAGAACAGTACAATAATAAAGCCAAAAGAATATAATATCAATATAATATCATGCTCTCCCCACAAGGCAGGCACTGCAAGGCATAGTTCACAAAAAATATAAAGCTCCCGAAAAAAAAAAGCCAGAGCAGAGCCGGAGAAAACCGTAGCAGTCACCTTGAAGGCAGACTTGGACATCAGTCAACATGGATACTTTCCTTGGGATCACAAACCATTACATAGAGGAAAAATGCCAGATATCATCTGTCCCGTTGGTCAGCAAATGGCTGATGAGGTCAATTGGAGCATGGAAACCTCTCCCACAGGTTTTAGTGCTCCGTGAGATGACTCTCCTTTCCCAGACTGTATTCTTCAATCTCCCAAAGGCACTGCTGGCTGTGGCGATTTGGTTGTTGACTTCGACATCAATGGTGGCAGAGGGAGAGATAGTGCTGCTGAGGTAAGTGGAGTGCTCCTCAGCCTTTGTCCCTCCACTGTGTAACTAATATGGGTGCTTAATACTTTATTCTAACAAACAATTTATTAATTTTAGATCATTATGTCTGGAAAACAGATGAAAAACCTTGTTTAGTTATTCTGAAGGGTGGCTACACACACTTGAGGTGAATTATTTTTACCGTTACATGGTTCAATATGCTTTAATCAAGACACACAACACTCTTGAATTTATGGACTTTTCTTTTACGAATCATCTACTGAAAAAGCTTGAATAAAAACACCAAACAATAATGAGAAAACAAAAAACTAGAAGTTGAGAACTTAAACTGGCACCATTTGGATAGACGACAATATTGGGTTCATTATTACGTTATTGCATTTTGATAGAGTTACTCATTTTACGTCACACAAATAGCAATACCTAGCAACAACGAGATGATTGGTTTCAAATATTTTTATTGGTTTTATAACATAAGTTACAAACAAGACATGTGACAAGTCATCTATACAAAGGGAAAGAAAACTAACAAAAATCCGAACATGAACCCCAAAACTCTTCAAAGATTGAGGTGCCTTCCTATTTGCTTCCATATCTTTATTGTGTTACAAATGTATACAATTGGATTTTGCCCGTAGGTATTTCTTTCACTCGCTATTTGCCCTAGTCACTCGGTTTTGCGTGTTCACGTGAAAATGGGATGGGTCCCAATACTCTCAAGTACGAGGGAGAAGTGCCCTCAACCCATGACATAACCACTTCAGATCGAGGGAGGTCGTTACCTCACTTGGAGCGAAGTGACTACCCAGAAGGCTTTGTGAATTCTCAATATCGACTAACATGGCTGGAAAGGAACCGCACAAATGTGAGTAGTTTTCCACAACTACGCATGTATTTACAACGAAATATATTGAGATATCTTAGATGTAAAGGCAATAGAAAATCGTATTTCCGCGTTTAAACATGAACATTGCAAAATCGCTACTTTAAACTGCACAAATTTACCAAGGGAGCCGCAAACAACTCTTCAACCGTAGAGTTGGATAACTGCAAAAAATTACGGTTCAGCCTATCCCTGTTTTTATCTTAAACGAGTCGTGCTTTTACATCTACATGGGCAGTCGCTAAAGCAGCATAGTCACAATAACGTTCTGGATATATGCGCTTGTTTACTGCACACAATTTCGGGTGTTGTGTTTTATTTACAATATGATTCTTTCATGTGAGATTAGAATGCATTAGTTTTCATCATGCATCATGAGTAATGTTTCCGAATTTCACGTGTGAATACAGATGAAACTAATAACTATGACATAGTCCACTGCCTTCTCTGTAAACACATAATAAATAAACTAATTACCTTCTCAAAATGGTGTCCAAATGTGGAGACAATTATAAAGCATATGTGATGCTGGCCAATAGAAGGCTCTTAAAGCCATAAGAATAACATGTCAGGTTTGTGTATCTATTCACTATCAAATAATTATCCAGATCACATCCTATAATTTCCTGTCTCACATCAACTTGTTCAGCTTCCTATTCACAGTTGTTTTTGTACAATACACCAGCATTAGCTAATTATTGTTTATTCCACCCAACCAAAAGGTCAATGTAGAACGTCCCGTGGAAAAGCTGGCCACCATGTCAGCTACTACACCATCGAGCACGTCGTCGGCATCTTCCAATCTGGCGCCAAACCCCGAATCACCCAGAAAAAAAAGGAAGCATGATACACTCCTTGACTTTTTGAAAGAGGAGTCTGCCAAAGTGAAGAAAAGGCACGAGGAAACAGAGGCCAAAACTGAGCGGTTCCTGATCCTTTTTGGTAAGCTCGTGGACACATTTCCAGAACAGTGACATCTCTGCAATGTTTCCCTTTGTTTTATGAAAGGAAAATATTTTATTTTATTAAGAATTCAATGAAGTTCCAGTTTGTGTTTTCCAGTTTTATGAAAGTATTGGTATATTTTTGTTACATTTTGTGACACATTATTTCTTTACTATTATGTATTTTGGCCCAATGTGATTTTGTTTTTCTGAAAGTAAACTATTATTTAACCCAGAGTGATTTGTAGTTGTTTTCTGTCCAACAGTCACATAGTTCACACACAGTATCTCACATCATTATGAAATAAACCACCAAGGTGTTACTATAAATGAAGACATTTATTGAATAGTAATGCAGAAAAGCACAGGATGCAAATGTGGGTCTGACTTCCAGAGCCTGAAACATGACTTTTGGGCAATTTATTCCATATTAACTGTGGACAATTCTATGTACGGCGGACCTGGGAACACTGAAGACCCGTGACACCACACAATAGGACAGACCGTGGGCCAGCCAGTACACGTAGATCAGGATCTCCAGCCATGGTCCTGTTCCCTCATCAGCAGCTCCTGCTGGGCCCACATGACCTTCTTGCTCAACCTTAAGTCCTGAATGAGTTCGGACTCCACAACGAACCATAAGCACAGGATGGGAACATTCCTGTCCAACCTGTCCATGCTTATGGGATGGCCACTCTGGAACACAACAGAGAAGATAAACAATTTGGACATAAATGTGGGCATAGAAAAGAAAGACAGCTTTTACTGTGAGGTATGCATCATGAAAAAATGTAGAAATGATCTTTTTTTAATTTCTCATGACAACTCCTTTGAATTAAATTCCCTATGACCGAAGGTGTTTTTAATGAGTGGACGTACCTTGTAAAGATGAATCAGTGCTACATAGCGCCGAAGCAGTCTTCAATATCGCGCATTTATCCTCCGTTGATTGGAGACACGGAAAAGGTGATGATCTTCCAGGCGATCGGTAATAACACAGCTGTAGCGGGCATTTTTAACGTTGCACGGACTCTCCAACTGCCACACCACAGGTTGAGACTCAAGTTGTTTACATGTGACATAGGCCAATACGTCACTGACGTCTACAGCCAATTCGTATTACGGCCATCTACTGGACTGGGGTGGAACCTTGCAAGTCCCGTCCAATTTCTTAGGGGACAATCTTCACTTTGCACTCCACTCACTGAGGGGACTTCCCTATGGAGGGACCTCACTGGAGGGTTCTCAGGGCCAAGTGAGAGGAATGGGATTGGGCCTATAACTGCTCCAATTGCATAGGGCTGTCAGTCCTCCCTCTCCATCCTCAGCCAACTGGGCGAGATTGAAGTGTCATCCAGCCATGCCGAAACGGCGCAAAGGCCTGCCGCCCAGTAGTAACCCATGAGATTGGGCAAAGCAAGTCCGCCCTCCATCTTAGATTTACATAGATGATCTTTTTTAATCCTACGTGATTTATAATTCCAATTGAACGATAGGAAAGTAGCATCTAATTTTTTGAAGGTTTTACTGATGAATATTGGTATGCTCTGCAGGAGATATAAGAATTGAAGGATTTTATACATTTGACGATAAAGGATTTTGTACGATCAAATTCAAATTACATTTAAATGCAAAAGATATTCACTGGCTGAGCTGTGGGGCGAGGTCAATGCAACCTAGTAAAGAATGATGTTTACAGGAACAGCGGGTAACTGGGACAAAGGGCTGATAAGATAATCAGCACTTCTCGATGCAGACGGCCCTGGTGACGTAGAAACTCTCAGGGATGTTTTGACCATTGCAGAGATCAAGAGAGGAGGCTGGACGGAGACTCGAGCGACACTAATTCAACTAATTCGATGGAGTTCACTTAGTTAAATTGTTTAAGAAATTAAATCTGCCCGCGTGTGGAAATGCCGGTCTCTTGTCCATATTTCCCATCAAGAAATGAGCGCGCATTGTTAGGAGAATGCAGGTTGTGTTTGTTTAATGGAGTCAGATAACTATTTCGAACAATTTGGTAAACGGTACATTATAATATTTAATTTCCTAACAGAATTGAGGAAGGAAAGTACTCTTAATTGCATTAATTATACCTTCTAACAAGATTGGCAACTTTTCCTAAAATTAAATACGTTTTTTAAGTTTCTCAACTAAGGGTGTTAAGTTTGCATCAAACAAAACGTCATATTTTTGGGTTATCGCTACCCCTTTTATGTAATTTTTTTGACAGTTATCTTATAGGGAAATCGTCTCAACGAACCTTAATCAGTAAGACGTATTGGCATGATCTTACTCTTAGTCCAATTAATTCTATAACCTTAAAAGGTTCCAAAAAATCTCTTATTTCCAAAATCTGTGGGATTGTAGTTTCGGGTCGGGTTACATACGGAAAGAATGTCATCTGCGTACAAGGAAACCTTATTGCAAGTACAGTGGAACCTCGGTTCTCGACCATAATCCGTTCCAGAACCCTGTTCGAAAACCGATTTGTTCAATCACCGAAATCGTTTTTCCCATTAAAAGTAATGTAAAATCATTTTAATCCGTTCCAACACCCTGAATGTTTACCATGAACGCAAACATGAAGCTAACCCAGGCTAATTGTTTGTCGCGTTAGCGTAATCTTCCGTACGAAAGATTACGCCAACATGAATGTGTAAAAATTTTAAAAAATGTTTATGAATAGGATTTCTTACCTTTGTGGTGGACGGTGGGGAGAGAAAAATCATCAAAAGTTTTTCAACATCTTCCAAAACTTGCGGCAGTTGCTTGCTTATAGCGCTAACTTCCTTAGCCGCATCACTCGATTTCACAGCCTCCTGATTCTTTACTATCGTATTGATAGTAGATTTGGCCATGCTGTATTCACTAGCAAGATCGGAAATTCGTACACCTCTTTCATATTTAGCTATTATGTCTTTCTTAAGGCAATAGTTGTACGAACAACTTGTCTTTTTTCACCTGTCCTGCTTGCACCGACCTTCTTCGGAGGCATAATTAGGGGCTAAAACACCCGTACGCCGCTCCGCATCGCACACTCTGATTTTTTGACCGAACAGCGAAGCAAGAATTTCTCGAAATTTTTGGTCGAACACCGATTTGTCCGAACTGAGAGGCGTTCGAAAACCGAGGTTCCACTGAATGTTCTAATTTATAGCCATGTATGGCAGGGTCTTCTCTAATTGTTTGTGCTAGGGGCTCCAGAGCTAGAGCAAACAGCAAAGTGTGTGTTTGGTCAGTATTCTGCGAAAGGATTCCTATACAATAGCCTAATCCAAGCGGTGAACCTGTCTCTAATCCCAAATTTTCCTAATACTGAAAATAAGAAAATTCTATCTGGTCGAACGCCTTTTCATCATCAAGGCTTTTCACTACAAGGTCCTTCCCCAAGGCCTCCATGAGAGTGCATGACATAAAAAAGGCGTCTAAGATTGTGAAATGAGTTTTGTTTTGGAATAAAACCTGACTGGTCTCTATGGACCTTTTCGCAAACACAAAGCTGCCTTGCCAAGGTTTTACCTAGAATCTTCTGATCCGTAATTAAAAGGGAAATAGGCCTATATGACCCCACCATTTCTAAGTATCCGTCTCGAGGTGATAATGCTTTAGGTTATCTTTATTAAACATCTTAAAAAGGTAGGGACTTTTACTAATTCGCTGATATAACTCATTACTCAGACCATCAGGGCCAGGGCTTTTTCCATTTTTAAATGTTTTAATAAAATCCATGATGTCTGCACGAGTAATATCTGCATCCAGTCTCTCCCTATCTGACTGGCCAAGTTCCGGTAAACTAAATGAATCTAAAAATGTTTGCATTACTCCTGGCTCTGCAGTACTCTAAGAGGAGTGAGTACAGCCTTTCGGAGAAACTTTTGAATTCTCTATCAATATCGTAATGTTGAGTGTGGAGAACACCGGAGTCAGATCCTCTTTGTGTATAGTTCGGTCACTTTCCAATTTGCGTAATTGTCTTGCTAGCAATTTTTCTGGTTTATCGCCAAATTTAAAATATTTATGTTTCGCATGCAGAAAATCTACTTATTTGGTCAAATAATAAATGGTTAAGTTTAAATAAAAATATAAAATCCTGTTATATTTTTCATTAGATGGGTTTTGAGCATTATCCAAATCGAATTGTCTTATTTCTTCCTCCAGCTCTAATTGTTTTTTCCTGTTGCGTTTTTTGGCACAGGATTGATATGAGCTGATGCACTCTCAAAAATGCCTTAAAAGTCTTCCATAATATTATGGACGAGATGTCATCCTTTTTGTTCGTTTCAAAAAACAAGGCGATCTGCCCTTTCCACTATTCACAAAACTTTGTATTGTCAAGTAGCTGAGGGTTAAACCTCCAATTATTTTGTGGTCTAGTAATTCTATCCAATTTCAAAGTAAAAAAGACAGGTCAGATATTATGATTTAGGATTAAAGGCATGTGGCAGCAGTTTACCATCCACCAGGACATGGTAAATTTGGCTATACATATTGTGGACCCTGGAGTGAAATGAATACTCTCAGCCTGTTGGATTAAGTATTCCCCAGAGGTCTACTACGTTCATGTTATCAATGTATGCTTTCACCAGGTTACAAGATTTCGAGGTTACTTTTTGTACGTTAGATTTATCAAAAAGGGGGTCAAAAACCAAATTGAGGTCAGATCCAATTATTAGGTTGGTACTTGAAATATCTGGTGTTAAACTTAAAACTTTCCTAGAAAATCCAGCATTATCGTAATTTGTCCCATAAATATTCAATAGTGTTAAATGGACATAATGCAATTCTCCATGGACCATCACGTAGCGTCCATTCTTGTCTGGTATTGTCGATAGATGTTTAAAAGCCACTCCTTTTCGCATCAAGATTGCTGTTCCTCTAACTCTGGATGAGAATTTTGAGTGGCATATTTGACTTATCCACCTACATCTCAATTTCCTGTGCGCATCGTTTATCAAATGTGTATCTTGCAGGAATATTATATCCGCCTGTAGGTTTTTTTAAATGGGAAAGCACCTTACCTCTTTTTGTCTGATTGTTGATACCATTGACATTCCATGGACAAAAACTCAAACCAGTAGACTTATCCTGCATCAAAGAAGTCAATAAATGTTATTGTTATCCGGGTCCTATGGGCCACTCTGTATGTACAGTAAGACCTCGGTTATCGCGGTTAATGGGGACCAAAACCACCCGTTAAAAGTAAATATCTGCGAAGTAGCGACGCCTCTTCAAAAAAAAAAAAAAAAAAAATCTCATCTCATTATCTGCACCGCTTATCCTTCTTAGGGTCGCAGGGGGGCTGGAGCCCATCCCAGCCATCTCCGGACAGTGGGCAGGGGACACCCTGAACTGGTTGCCAGCCAATCGCAGCTGCAAATTACATTAGTTCTCGCAGCTAGCTGCGTTCTTCATCGACGCACGAGTCGAGTGATCCACCGCCAAGAGTCGTACAGCTGGGTGATTTTACGTCCGCCCGGGACGATCGGAGACAAATTCACGACAGGGTTTTTACTTGCGCGCACCGCGGGTGCCGTTCGTCGCTCCCGCGAGCGAGCCCCAAGCCCGCGGCGCGGGTACTTTGGGGCGCGATACGCACGACACCGACACAGTTACAGGGGTCCCGCTCACGTCCGCCGCGCCCGGACGGCCGCCTGTCGCCGCGCTACTGGGGTCGTCAGACGAGCGGGCTCCCCCCAGATCACGCCCGCCGCCTTTTCTCGCGTCACGCCGTGTGATGCCCCAAATGGTGCCTGTGACAGGTAGCAACACGCTCGCAACACAGTAAACGGGTCTGTTAAAAAAAAACATACCGTACTTGTAAAAATCGCGGTAAACCGCCCTCATCTTCCTCCTTAGAACTGAAGCCATTGAAAAGCAACTTTGTCATATAGACGCTCCCCTATTCCAAAACACGCTAGCAACATGCTCGCAACACAGTAAACGGGTCTGGTAAAAAAATATAGCGTACTTGTAAAAATCACGGTAAACCGTCCTCATCTTCCTCCTTAGAACTGAAGCCGTCAAAGTCGTCTTCCTCAGTGTCAGAAAGAAACTTCGTCATATAGACGTCGTCCCATGCTCCCTTATTCCAAAACACGCTGGCAACACGCTTGCTCCTTTATCGGACTGCTCGATTGCTTTTAGCTTGAAAGCTGCGTCATGTGCCTTTCTTTTTGCATTTTGCATGATGATGGTATGTTTACACTAATTAAATTTACTGTATGCACAAGCCAAGAAGTTGCTGTCTTCTATATTCCACCAGTTTAAATCTTACCTTTTGTACTCGAGCGCCGCTGGCGGCTGTTAGAAAAATTACATAAATTGGCCGCATCACCGAATAAGCTGCAGGGTTGAACGTTTGGGAAAAAAGTAGCGGCTTGTAGTCCGGAATTTACGGTAAATGCAAAGAACCTGAAAAACATAATTGGCTGAATCTTAATCACTGCTTCCTACAGAACCTGCCTCTAACCCTATAGCTTAGGGGG
This sequence comes from Urocampus carinirostris, assembly GCF_059441175.1. Lineage (NCBI taxonomy): Eukaryota > Metazoa > Chordata > Actinopteri > Syngnathiformes > Syngnathidae > Urocampus > Urocampus carinirostris. The sequence goes on from NC_142361.1 coordinate 4,630,125, forward strand.
TGACTCCCAGTACAAATGAAAAGTTAGTTATTAAAGATAAATTAAAAATCCACATATACACTCTGAAAAATAACATACAGGTATATGGTTCAGGCCCGCCTTTCCATAAACCACAGCCTCATAATAATCCTGTTGTATAATTAAGCATTCTCAACCCCTCACTGCCAACAAAGTCACATGCACTGTTTCAAGACGGCCGTAGTAAAAAAAAAATTGGATAAAAGGATATAAAACTATATATATATATATATATATATATATATATATATATATATATTAACCACGGGGCAACACGGCGGCGCAGTGGTTAGCGCATGTGCGGCACAGTTCATGTCTTGGGAACCTCCTGCGTGGGTTCAAATCCAGCTCCAGACTTCCTGTGCGGAGTTTGTATGTTCTCCCCGTGCTTGCGTGGGTTTCCTCCGGGCACTCCGGTTTCCTCCCACATTCCAAAAACATGCATTTCAGGTGAATTGGACGGTCCAAATTGTCCCTAGGTGTGAATGAGCGAGTGAGTTGTGTGCCCTGCAATTGGCTGGCAACCAGTTCAGGGTGTCCACTGCCCGATGATTGCTGGGATGGGCTCCAGCACCCCCGCGACCCTACTGAGGATAAGCGGTGTAGCTAATGAGATGAGATGAGATATATTAACCACCAGCAGTCTGCGTAACGCCTGCAGCTCTTCTGACACCTCTGGTTCTGTTGCGATAGCATCCACCATGCTGCTAGCCAGTTGTGCTTGTGTTTTTGCCACTCCTCCCTCTTTCCCTCCTCCACTCATACCTCAGACAAACGATCTCAGCATTCAACCTTGGTTACTGGCAGTCCAAAAATTAACCTGAATTACATAAAGTTGCGGATTAAACAATGTGTAGCAGGAGCTCCCCCTGACCTACGTCTTCTCCACTCACATCTCCAACCGGAAGTCACCACCACAACAACGAGATGTTCTGCAAAGTTCTGCGTCGTCCTCGGCTGTAGAGTGATAAGGAATCCTGGTAGGATTGTTTGTTGGAATAATTTATGTACCACCAATATTTGCTACATATATTGGTTCCCCGAGAGTGAGGGCCCGACTTTGAAACTCTTTATTTTGATCAAAATACAGAAAGAAAAATTCAGTGCAAGTTTTGTCTCTAAAAATAAGCTTTTTTTTTTTCTGGCGCCAAGAAAACTTTTCCCTCTTCACGGAGCCGCCCTACAAATCCATTGCCATCAGACTCCGTGGATTTAAGATTACGTTGAAAAAATACATATTAAGGTAGACCAAGTGAACGTTGTTCAGCTGAAAAGTAGAGAAATAACAATCACGTAATTGCATGTGATGCAATTTTTTTTTTTGTCAGGCATGAGTATTTTTATCGTTCCAAACTCCCAAGTCCGTCAATCAGATTAGCTACCTGAAGCACGAGATTAGAAAAGGGAATACTTACTTTGTATGAAACAATGAGTTATTGTATTCTGCTGAAGAGAAGCGCTAATAGAATAACCATGGTGGTAAGCACATGGTCCTTTGCTAGTAACTCAAGCAAATCCGCCATCTTGATGAAAGCGGGTCTAAAAATCATTCGTCCAATCACCACAGGCTAGAATTGCTACCCAGAATTCAATTTAGCCACCTAGGTGCAAAGGGAGCTGGTCCTAAAGTCTTCGCTCAAGTCAGAGGAAAGCAGCCTCCATCCTCCTCTTACTAAAGAGGTGTGACTTTTTTCCCCTCTCCTCACATAGGAAAAAAAATCACAGGCTAAACACTATTATCCAGCTAATTTTTTTCGAAATTGCGTCACCAGAACATTTTTTTTTTTTAAATAAAAAGAGGATTTAAAACTATTAGCTCCCAAATGTTATGTGTCACTTCAATCAAACCTAGGACACTTTAGTCTCCTCTCGAATACCATCACACAAACAACCACTCATGCTTACGCCGCATAAAATTAAATAAATTTAATTTTGCTTTGGCTTCACTTAAGATTAGCACAACTAAATAACATTTCTTAAAAAAAACATTCCCAAAAGGGGGTGACAATTATTTATTTGGGGAACCGTTTAAATTTGAATCGGAACCAGATTTGGCCAAGTGGCACTTGTGTCATAACAATTAGGTCAACATTTTAACTCAGTGAAACGAAAATTCAACATTCAAGCAGTGACTAATTTGAAACAACTCGTTCCTTTGCCAATTAATTGAAAGGAAGTAGTCCTCGTTCTTTTATTGATATCATAGGTATAATCCAAACATAGATGAGATGCGATCTGTCCGTAGGGCTGTGACTCAACATCTCATTCCAGATGATTTAGATGACTCTTAAGGTGGTACGTCACAAAGCCTTCAAATCAACATTCCGCGACTGACCAATGAAATCCAAGAAGCGCACAATTTTAAAATGCAGCACAATTCTTAAGTTGGCTTTCACTAAAACTTGTTGCCCGTTGTAAACTAAGTAAATAAAAAAACTTGAACAGGCTAGCGAAGCACTAATGGCAAATACGCCCACCCTAGTACAACTAAGCCATCAGCTAACCCGAAGGAGAGACTGCCAAGCCTGACTGAGCTGAATTGCACAAAATAGTTGAAAATTTAACGTTACAACTTATATTCCAGAAAAACACACTGTCCTCATAACTTAGCCAATGAAAAAAAAAGTAGCGCTCAACCGTTTTTTTCTTGCAATCTAACAAAAAATTAAAGGGACATTGTGTGCACACGCCTGGAAACATGAAACTGTGCATGCAAAATATTCCAGTAAGTGTACTATGACTCACTCAAACTTGACTCTTCACTCTCATGACCCAAAGTTTTTGGTGACACACTTGCTTCAGGTTGCATTGTCTAATGTCCTTTTTATGTCCTTTAAAGTTAAACCATCAATATTTCTAGTTTGGAAAAAAAAGCCCTGAAATCACACTGGTAAATATTGTTTCTTCCATTGCCTTATTGGCGATGCGCGGCTAAACGAACAATTTGTAAAGATAAGCAAAATCCTAGCCTAATTCACTTAAACTCAACCAAAATTTGAGTTCCCTTGTTTTGTCGGACCTCCAGCTTGTTTCAAAAGACTGAGACAAACTGCACTGAATTGATTTGCCCATACTTAGTGCGAGAGAGACCAGCTCGGTGGCCTTGGGGGTATGGCGCCCGCCTCGAGACTGGGAGGTTGTGGTTCAAGCCTCGGCCGAGTCATACCTAAGACTTAAACATTGGTACCCGTTGCCTCCCTGCTTGGCGTTCAGTATTAGGGGTTGGAATTCTGGGGTTTATTATTGTTTTTGGAAAAGCACCCAAACCTGAAATGTTGTGTGATAAATAAGAGGGGTGGGTCACACCAATCCATACTTGGATAACTATGACGATGTAACTGATGATTTGGTACCCACGAAGATGTAACAATTTCTCCCACCTGACCAGTCTCATCCAGGCCGCCAAGGATCAAAGACTCAGAAAAAGACTTTCTTGAAGAACCAAGAACAGACTGCAGGCGAACGTCACCTACCGACAATACGACAGTGGCGGTTCGTAAACGGTAAAACAACAATTCACCTAAAGTGTGTGTAGCCACCCTTCAGAATAACTAAACAGGATTTTAATCCCAGGGAGCACGGCGGCGCAGTGGTTAGCGCGTGTGCGGCACAGTGGTCATGGGTTCAAATCCAGCTACCAGCCTTCCTGTGTGGAGTTCTCCCCGTGCTTGCGTTCGTTTCCTCCGGGCACTCCAGTTCCCTCCCACATTACCAAAAACATGCATGTCAGGTTGATTGGCCGGTCCAAATTGTCCCTAGGCCTGTGAAAGAGCGAGTGTTGTCTGTCCCTGTGTGCCCTGCGACTGGTTGGCAACCAGTTTGGGTGTCCCCTGCCCACTGCCTGGAGATAGCTGGGTTGGGCTCCAGCACCCCCGCGACCCTACTGAGGTTAAGCGGTGCAGATAATGGATGGATGGATGGATTTTTCATCCCTTTTCCCGACAATGATCAAAAAACGTATGTGGTGCTCTAAAAAGGCGAGACGAGTTTTAAAAGGAATAAACTCGGCTCTTTAATTCAAATCGGTCAAAAACTTGTTTGTTAGAACAATTTATTTACCACCCATATTCGCTACAACTGTGATGTTTGGTTCTCGGGACGAGTTTCCTGGGGTGGACTGCCATATCATATCTTCTTGGTGCTGATGGTATGGCCAATGTTTTCGCAACAGGAGGATAATTTATCCATATCTTTTGTTGAATCTCCTGCTCTTTTTGGCGTTAAGCGTAAAGTCACCAGCAAAGAGGAGATCTCTTATTACTGTCTCTTTGACCTCGGTGACACCCTGCAAACGACGAAGAGTAAATAATTTCCCATCAGTTTTATATCTAATGGGGACAGCAGAGGAGTTTTTTCTGAAGGCGTCCATCAGCATTGCTGAGAACACTACACTGAACAGTGTTGGGTAAAGGACACATGACTGCTTGACTCCATTGGTGACCTGAAAAGCACCCAAAGTGTTTCCATCATTAACCATCCAGGCCATCATCCCATTATGAAACAGCCTGACGATCTTAAACCTTTTTGGGCTGCCGGATATTCTATAAACCCTCTCGGCTCACCATGTTGAATGCCTTTGTGTAATCAACAAAGGTCATGTGTTGTTCAACACTCTTCCCCTGTAGCTGGTGAGCAGCAAAGACCATGTCAATGGTTCCTTGACCTGCGTGGAATCCAGATTGACTCTAAGGGAGGTGACCTTATCGAGGTGCTTAAGGAGGCGATTCAGGAGGACACGGGCCAAGATTTTTCCAGCAATCGAGAGAAGAGAGATTCATCTGGGGTTGTTGCATTACCGCTTGATCTTTCTCTCGTAGCTGTGCATGATGGTCGCGTCCTTAAACTTTTGCGGGAGGGTTTCGCTTTACCAGAACAACTAGAACAGCTCTGTCAGAACGGCCGCCTTACTCGAAAACATCTGCTGGTATGGCATCGGCGCCTCGGGCTTTACTTGTTGACATCTGATTGCCTTGGTAACCTCATCCACAGAGGAGGGAATGTCGAGGTCTGGGTTGATATCCAACCTGCGTGTGGCACTGGATCGCTTCGTCATTAATGGATGACAGTCGATTTAGCATACTGTTGAAGTGTTTAGCCCATCTTTCCAAGTTCTTGTTCTTGTCGGTGGGGAGTTTTTAAACAGTGTCTGCTGAGCCTGGGTGAGTTACCTAATGTTGGTCATCAGTCCACGCACTTCATAGAAACGCTTCATATCATGTTGCCTTGTACCTCATTGCATTGTTGCTGAGCGAAGTGTCTTGCATTGTGCGGAGCTTTTTATGGACTTGGGCTGAAATGATCCATTTCAGGGTTACTTTAAGGCAAAGTAAAAATACATTTGTGCCCATTTTCGATAACACACAAAAAAGTAGTTTAGCACTTGACCTAGACTTTTGAACATTTATCGCAATGAAATTGCTGCACTAATCTTGAACTAAACTACAAGTAAATAGTAACACAACCACTTAAAAAAAATGTACATCCCTACTAATTTAATTTGGTCTGTTAAATATTAGATCGCTTGCTCCAAAAGCTCTACTTGTTGATAACATTATTCGTGATTATAAACTTAACTGTATGGGTCTGTGTGAAACTTGGTTACGCCCGGATGAGTACTTAGCGCTAAATTATGCTTCTCCCCCAGACTACGAGAGTAGCCATATAGCACGCACGTTGAAAAGGGGTGGTGGTGTTGCGCTAATTTCTGAAAAATCGCTCAAATTGAATCCACGTACCTCTAATAATTACAAGGCGTTTGAGGCTCTTGTGATGCGGTCCTCTCTATTGTCAATTTATGTAATAACTATCTATCGTGCACCTGGGCCATACACAACTTTCTTAGACGAATTTGCTGAACTTTTGTCTGAACTAGTAACCTATGCAGACAAAATTATAATTATGGGAGACTTTAACATTCATATGAACTCCCCACTCAATTCACTTACTATTGCGTTTAGGTCTCTAATTGATGCATTTGGCTTTAATCAACTGGTTGATTTGCCAACCCATAAAAATGGGAACACGCTAGACTTGATTCTGACTCGAGGAGTTTTAACCTCAAACATTATGGTGTTACCGTGTACTACCGTTATCTCGGATCATTATTTAGTTACATTTGAGGTGCGAGCTAAGAGTAGTGTTAAAAAAGCTGAAGTATTTAGCGGACGCAATATAAGCACTGGCACAGTTTCTGAGCTCTTTGAACTCCTTCCTGGAGCAGTTGCGTCCTTTCCTACATACAATGGCTTGATTGACTCACTCATGAATGAGTTCAATACCACCCTGACTAGTGTGCTGGATTCAATAGCGCCCATAAAACTAAAATCACGTCCTAAAAGACGCACGCCTTGGTTTACTGATGAAACTAGAACCCTTAAACAAGAATGCAGGAAATTGGAAAGAAAATGGCGCGCTACCAAGCTTGAGGTTTTCCATCAAACCTGGTGTGACAGCTTGTTAAAGTATAAAGCGGCCCTTGCCTCTGCAAAATCGGCCTACCTTTCGAAGGTGATTGCGTCTCAAAAGAACAACCCCAAAGCCCTTTTTGACACTGTAGCATCGCTTACAAGGCAACAGACTATCGCAGATAGTTCGACACACTCTGCTCAGGACTTAATGGTCTTCTTTACTAAGAAGATTCAATGCATACAGGAAGTAATTGCTAAAGAAATTATTAATACCACACATATTAAAGGACTGAAATTTACAGATGCACGACAGGGTGGCTGCCTTGGGAAAATGGCCGGTTTTAGTGAACTGTCACTTGATGATCTCAAACAGGTGGTAAATGCGGCCAAACCGACAACTTGCCAGTTCGACCCGCTCCCAGGTTCACTTATTAAAAGTCTTTTTGGCGTCCTTGGACCTTCAGTTCTAAATATTATAAACATATCACTCTCCTCAGGTGTAGTTCCAGCAGCTTTTAAGTCCGCCGTTATTAAACCCACACTGAAACGACCCAACCTTGATCCAGAAATATTAAGTAATTACAGACCTGTGTCAAACCTACCTTTCCTCTCTAAAGTACTCGAAAAAGTAGTGGCACAGCAGCTGAATGCTTTCATATCCGAGAATAACCTTTTTGAATCCATGCAATCAGAATTCAGGGCTAACCACTCTACTGAGACAGTTCTGATCAAGGTAACAAATGATCTCCTAATGTCAATGGATTCTGGCGCTTCATCACTTTTGCTGCTGCTGGATCTTAGTGCTGCTTTTGACACAGTGCACCACAATATCCTACTAGAACGGTTGGAAAAATGGATTGGTCTCTCAGGAACCGTCCTCTCGTGGTTCAGATCCTACCTCTCAGATAGGACGCACTGTGTTAAATATGGTGAAATGACATCTGAGCCCTTTAATGTTACCTGCGGTGTTCCGCAGGGTTCAGTGCTTGGCCCCCTTCTTTTCAACATTTACATGCTTCCATTAGGTGACATTATTCGCAAGTACAATATCAGCTTCCACTGCTACGCAGACGACACTCAACTCTATCTTCCGTTGGAGGAATCTTCCACACTAAACTGTGGAAATTTGGAGGCCTGCCTCACTGAGATAAAAGAGTGGATGTCACTCAATTTCTTGCGTCTTAACTCTGAAAAGACCGAAATGTTAGTCATTGGTCCATCTAAATGCCGTGACTTATTCTCAAAAACTGCTGTGAACATTGACAAATGTCACATCACACAGAGTGACTCAGTTAAAATTTTAGGTGTCATATTTGACCCTGATCTAACCTTTGAGATGCATGTAAAGAAAATTACTAGAACCGCTTTCTTCCATCTTCGTAACATTGCCAAAATCCGTTCAATACTGTCTCAGTCTGATGCGGAAACTATAATTCATGCATTTGTTACCTCCCGTCTCGATTACTGTAATGCACTACTCTCCGGTCTCCCGAAGTCCAGAATCAAGTCTCTTCAGCTAGTACAAAATGCCGCAGCGAGGCTTTTAACTAGGACAAAAAAGTACGATCACATAACACCGATTTTGGCTAACTTGCACTGGCTCCCAGTTAGCCAAAGATGTGACTTCAAGGTTCTCTTAGTATTGTACAAAATCATACATGGACTTGCTCCCTCTTATCTTTCAGATCTGATCTGCCCCTATGTCCCGGTCCGAAGCCTACGATCTGAGAGTGCCGGTCTTCTGGTGATCCCGAGAGCAAAGAAGTGTTCTGCTGGTTCGAGAGCGTTCTCCTTTCGGGCACCGGTGCTGTGGAATGCTCTTCCCCCTGAGATCCGATCTGCAACCTCAGTGGAAATGTTTAAATCTAAACTTAAAACTCACTTCTACTCCATTGCATATGAATAATAACCTACTCTTCTTGTCGGCTGAAAAATAGTCTGTGTAACATAGTGTACTAATCTGTGAAGCCCTTAGAGACTTATTGTGATTAAGGGCTATACAAATAAAAATGACTTGACTTGACTTGACTACTATAAAGCACGGGGGTGGTAGCATCATGCTTTGGGGGTGTTCTTCTGCACATGGGACAGGACGAGTGCACTGCATTAAAGAGAGGATGACTGGGGCCGTGTATTGTGAGATTTTGGGGAACAACCTCCTTCCCTCAGTCAGAGCATTGAAGATGGGTCGTGTTTGGGTCTTCCAACACGACAACAACCCGAAGCTCACAGCCAGGAAAACTAAAGAGTGGCTCCGTAAGAAGCATATCAAGGTTCTAGCATGGATTAGCCAGTCTCCAGACCTGAACCCAATTGATAATCTTTGGAGGGAGTGCAAACTCCGTGTTTCTCAGCGACAGCCCAGAAACCAGAGTAATCTAGAAAAGATCTGTGTGGAGGAGTGGGCCAAGATCCCTCCTTGCAGTGTGTGCAAAACCTGGTGAAAGACTACAGGGAATGTTTGACTTCAGTAATGGCAAACAAAGGCTACTGTACCAAATATTAAAATGTATTTTCACAGGTGTTCAAATACCTATTTGCAGCTATATCACACAGATAAATCATTAAAAATCATGCATTGTGATTTCTGGATTCTTTTTAGTTCATCCCTATCACAGTGGACCTGTACAATGAGTTTAGCAGGGTGTTCAAACACTTATTTTCTTCACTGTATATTCCACCAGTCTCCTTTTTACCACTCGGGCGCCCATGGCGGCCGTTAGAAGAAATGCATGAGTTAGCCGCATCATTGCATAAGCCGCAGGGTGGAAAGCTTGGGGAAAATGTTGTAACACATAGTCTAAATTTTACGGTAGTTAGTTCATTTACTCATATTAGGCCGGAGAAACCATGTCCACAAGACGTGAAAGATTAAGTTCCTTTTGCGTCGACGTTTTTTTTTTTAATGCATGCATTGATCTAATCTCATTAGCTGTACCGCTTATCCTCATTAGGGTCGCGGGGGGGCTGGAGCCCATCCCAGCCATCTTCGGGCAGTGGGCAGGGGACACCCTCAACTGGTTGAGGCACACAGGGACAGACAACTCATTCGCTCATCCACACCTAGGGACTATTTGGACCGGCCAATTCACCTGAAATGCATGTTTTTGGAACGTGGGAGGAAACCGGAGTGCCCGGAACATACAAACTCCGCACAGGAAGTCTGGAGCTGGATTTGAACCCACGACAGGTTCCCATGACATGAACTGTGCCGCACAAGCGCTAACCACTGCGCCGCCGTGCTGCCCTGCATGCATTGATGTCTTTATTTAATATGATTTAATGTAGATTTTTCAGAACTTCATTGCAACATCAAAATAAAGCAGCAGCCATACTCCACTCCTACAACAGAGCTTAGTAATAAATGAATGTAACATTTGCTAAGAGCATTGGTCCAAGGCAGCGACTCGAAATACCGCCACGTCGGAATTCACCGGCGGCTTGCTATTTTGAAGGCCCAGCCTAAATAGTGGGTTGATGAGCTGATGAGAGTGCCTTGTCACAGAAGCAGCCAGCCACAGCATTAAAATGTCTTAAATCCAATTTTTGAGTGTCTTTTTAATGCAAACACATTAATTAAATCTTTATTATTGACACACATGTGAAGAATTTGAGTGACTATTTAACCAAGGTGTCGGAAACACCAAGTGTTGAAAAAAGGTGTATTTTTTTAATAAAGTAATGATTTATAATCATTTGAACTAAAAAGATTAAGCTATAAAGTTATGTTTCTTTCATACATCATGATAAAAATGCTCAATAAATGTAGCAAAGGAGATGTTTGGAATCAGTAGTCATCTGCAAGTTTTGACTGAGGATTCATGATGTACTGTAAACATCCTTTTTATTTATTATTTTCAGAGTCTAAAACTTTAAGCCTGCAATGTTTTACAGATCGAAAGTTTTCACTGGAACAAAATGTCATTTAAATAATAAAAATTTGTTTAAGAGTGCCTCTAATTTATGTGGTGGGTTTTGCTTTTTTCAACTGTGTTTTTTTTGTGGAACTGGTCTTAAATCTGATTTCTAAAGGCATTGAAAAGTCTTAAAACTTGAATTTAACTTGCCTTAAGCTGTAGCAACCCTGATGGACTCGATCAATAAAGTTTTTTTTTCTCCGATCCTCGTACCCAAACAAAAGTGATGGGCAAAATGAAGCACAGGTTTATTGAATTTTGTCTTAACATAAGGTGTGACTCTCTCTCAAAAAAGAAAAATAAGGGGGAAAAAAAATAAAAAAATATTTTGACTTTTATGACTCTTTAGGTCAAAAAGATTCCCAACCCCTGTTATATACTCACAAATATAATTATTTTTTTATAACAAAAAATACAATATTATTTTAACAGAGATTAGGAGGTAAGAGCGAGCCTAAAAAAATATCCAGCCTGCGGGCATAAAAGCCCGAACCAGCCCAAGCCCGACTGATTAATTTGAATTGAAGGAACAAGTCCTGCACTTTTTTCCAACTACAGAAATGGACAATGCGATGTGTGATTTGTGTGGGAAAGTGACAACACCACAAATTGACATACCGTATTTACACAATCATAAGGTGCACACAAAAGTCTCAAATTGTGCAGCACACCCTACCATTAAGAGAGCCATGTGTGTGATGGTAAGCTGCGGACGTAGACTAGCTTGGTGGCCTTAGGAATAGGGACCCTCACAGGTTTGAGCCATGGCTGAGTCATACCGAAGACTTACAACTTTTTGGGGGTGAAATCTGATGTGTTTGTGAAATTGTTTACATTTCTAAGTAAATGAGACTTCTATGCATCCCCTATGTGAACACCACCGTGTCCCATGCAGAGGAGGACGCGTGACATCACTCGCAATGCGTTCATTGTTTGCCGAAGTACTCCTATCGTGCAGTGCACCTTGTGTATGTGTTAAATATACAGAATTAGAAGCAGCTACAGAGACTCCGCCTTTTAACACGGTGCGCCCTATGGTACTGAAAATACTTTTAACACAATAAGAAAGAGAGCGACAAGCTGCAACCAAAGATGTAAACATGTTGATGTTACTCAGGGTTACCTTAAAAATGTAATCCATCACAGTTACTAATTACCTTTTGAAAACTAATCATCACGTAATCCGAAAACCATAATCATAAAGTAATGAAACTGAATTACTCCAATACCAAATGAGAGAGCAGTGCATCGCTGCGCGTGTGTGTAATGAATCATACGGCAGAGAGAGAGACGGTACCAGACATGGCAAAAATAAAAAGAGAACAACCTGACGCACAACGGACCTCGATATTGTCCTCTGTAGTGTGTAACATAATAATGCTTTAAAAATAATGTGTAATTCTGCTAAGGTATTTTTACTAAGTACTGTATACCTGTCATTTGATTGTCTTTTTTTGTTGTTGTAACTGTCTACATTTTTGCCAATGAGCCAATTAGAGACAATTTATACTTAATCTGCATTACCGACTTTAATTTCAAAGTAATGTGCAGTGAAGGGTATTTTAGTTGTCTCGTTCACATTGTTATACACTATTAGTATGTTTGTTACATTGCTGCCCTTTTCGGTATAACTTTCTTTGCCTTTCTGAAACAGTTTATGTCAGGAAGGACCAGAACAGAGCAGGAGACCCCAGAGCGTTCGTTACAAGTCTTTTATTTGGGGAAGCGTAAGGGTTAGCGGGAGACGTGATGACCGTCGAACGTCAGCAGCAGCAACGCCGTGAAGACAACTTCGGAAGACGTAGCCAATCGTAGCGTGGGACGGAGGCAGGTCGAGTTTACCAGGACTGGAGAGAAGATCGTAGCGTGGGACGAAAGCAGGTCGGATCGGAGGCAGGCAGGCAGAATCAGGTGAACAAGAAGGCACATGTAATCGGGAGAGTCTTACGGGGTACAGAAGTAATCCTCAGACGAAGATGTCTCGGCGTAGCATGCTTAAAAAGGGAACATAAACCAATCAGGAAGCGCATTCCAGCGCGCCAGATGATTACCCCAGGTGGCTCCACTTAGGTAATCATGACAGAACCCCCCCCCTCAAGGGACGGCTCCAGAAGTCCCCCAGGAAAAAAAAAATTTAATCCAAGACACGTCACAGGGAAACACAGGTAATCGGGGAACTATGTAACAGCACAGTACCTCTCAGAATCTCTCCGAATGGAGGGAAGCCCCCTCATCAGCATCCGAAGGGGCGGCAGAGGGTGGGTCCGGAGGGCAAACAGGAAGAATCAGGACCGGCGATTCAGACAGGACAGGCAGAATCAGATCAGGCAAGACAGAGGCAGAGACAGGACAGGCAGAATCAGAACCGGTAAACAGAGCAGGCAGAAAGGACAGAATCAGAACAGGCAGAATCAGGGCCGGCCGCGGAGTCGGACTGGCAGGCCGGAGAGTCGAAGTCGGACTGGCAGGCAGCGAAGTCGGACTGGCAGGCAGCGGAGTCGGACTGGCAGGCAGCGGAGTCGAACAGGCAGACCGGAGAGTCGAACAGGCAGGCAGGCGAAAACAGGACAGGCAGAGTCGGAGTCGGACTGGCAGGCGGCAGAGTCGGAGTCGGACTGGCAGGCGGCGGAGTCGGACTGGCAGGCGGCGGAGTCGGGAGTGGCAGGCCGCGGAGTCTGGGTCGGAGTGGCAGGCCGCGGAGTCGGAGTCTGACTGGCAGGCAGCGGAGTCGGAGTCGGACTGGCAGGCGGCGGAGTCGGACAGGCAGGCAAGGGAGTCAATGCGCAGTCATAAGGCCGATTGGGTGGCAGGGAAGAGGCCTTAGCTTTACTGAAGACTTCCCGTAGGTGGTTGTAACGAACTGGGACCTTGGACAGATTGGGTGAAGCTCTAGTGGAAGTAGAGTGACCCGGGTAAGGAGCGGCTCGCAGACAGGTTTGGTGACAGTCCATGCCCCATTCCAGTATCGACCCAGTGCGCCAGTCGAAATGGGGGTTGTGTTGGACCAACCATGGATGACCCAGAACGAGGGGTTGGCTCGGGGAGTGAAGTAAATGGAATCGGATCTTCTCTCGGTGATTTCCAGACAACTGTAATTCTATGGGTTCAGTTATTTGAGACACAGTGCCTAACAGGTGACCATCTAAAGCCCGAGCAGATACTGGATTAGGAAGGGGTTTAACAGGTATCCCCATTTTGAGTGCGAGGGACAGATCAAGGATATTTACCTCAGCGCCAGAGTCAATCAGGGAATGTCTGCGTAGAATCGGGGAGGAAGAGAGAAGCCTGGATAACGGGTCTAGCGTCTTTGGGAGCAGATACAAGGACTGTGTTCAATCGGACGCCCCTTACGTCCGACGTGCGTTGGCCTTTTACCGGACAGGTGGCCACGCGATGTCCCTTGCCACCGCAGTATAAACATAATTGATTAACAAACCTTCGCCGGCGTTCCTCGGGGGAAAGAGAGACCCGGTCCACCTCCATCCTTTCTTCGATGGGGATGACCGGGACCTGGTCCACCTCCATCCTTTCTACGATGGGGCTGAACGGAACCCGGGGGCTCGGTACATTATTAGCTTCTTGAACTTGCCTGGTGACGGACTGGCTGGGACCCTCCCTCTCTCGGCGTCTCGCCTGAACTCTACAGTCGATCCGGGCGGTCAAGTCAATAGCTTCGTCAAGTGTTGCCGGAGGAGCGTGGGAGACTAATTCATCCTTGAGATAACCGGACAAACTGTGGAGGTAGGCGTCGACCAGCGCCTCTTCATTCCAATCACTTTGTGCTGCTAGCGTACGAAAGTCGACAGCATAGTCGGCAATGGAACGTCTCCCGTGGCGGATGTTCATGATCGAGCGGGCGGCGTCGACCGATGAGGAACCAGAGTCAAAGACCTTAATCAGCTCTTGAGCCAAGAGGTTGAATGATTTGCACGCCGTAGCACCTCTCTCGTAGGCGGCCGTTCCCCAAAGACGCGCTCTTCCCGTGAGGTGATTAATGGCAAACGCTACCTTAGCTGCTTCCGTAGCAAAATTGCGGGGCTGGAGATCAAATATTAATCTACAATTTACTATGAATGGGCGGATCTGAGCGGGATCTCCCCCAAACTTTTCTGGCGAGCCCACTCGCGGCTCAGCGAATCCTGGGCTGAATGAACTGGGAAAGGCCGAAGGTGGCCTGTCAGTGATGGGCGCCGATGAAGTGGCTTGATGGGTCATTACTTTGGAGAGATAGGACCAGTCCCGACCTAACAGATCCCACTCGAGCCGTAACTGACTCACTTGCTTGGCCAATTCCGCCACATCGGAAATGACTTGCCGAACTGCACATTCTAAAGGGGGATTGGGCTGCTGGTTCTGGCTTTCATAGTCGTCAGGGGGCACATGTACGAACGCGGGGTTCATTCTGGTCTGAGGATTCTGTCAGGAAGGACCAGAACAGAGTAGGAGACCTCAGAGCGTTCGTCACAAGTCTTTTATTTGGGGAAGCGTAAGGGTTAGCGGGAGACGTGATGACCGTCGAACGTCAGCAGCAGCAACGCCGTGAAGACAACTTCGGAAGACGTAGCCAATCGTAGCGTGGGACGGAGGCAGGTCGAGTTTACCAGGACTGGAGAGAAGATCGTAGCGTGGGACAAAAGCAGGTCGAGTTTACCGGGACTGAAGAGAAGATCGTAGCGTGGGACGGAAGCAGGTCGGATCGGAGGCAGGCAGGCAGAATCAGGTGAACAAGAAGGCACATGTAATCGGGAGAGTCTTAAGGGGTACAGAAGTAATCCTCAGACGAAGAGGTCTCGGCGTAGCATGCTTAAAAAGAGAACATAAACCAATCAGGAAGCGCATTCCAGCGCGCCAGATGATTACCCCAGGTGGCTCCACTTGGGTAATCATGACAGTTTTAATATAATTCTTTATTTATTTGTTGGCATACTTTTAAAGTTTGCAATTTAGTTACGTAATAAGTTGACTCCATGAAATCTTTTTGTTTTGTGTATCGAAATTATAAACAAACTTAAGAGGGACCGGTTCAGTCAATGAATAATCATGACATCTCCAAGAAAACGAATAGGATTGATATTGATCGATACCACACGCTTGAAATTGAGCGATCCCAAAATCTGTAGTATATCCCACCCAGAGGATTTTAGGCTTAGGTCTTAAGCTAATATTTGAATGAAGAATTTTTGTTATTTTTAACCGTTTTTTAAATACTTACTTTAGTACCTTTTATAATAAATATTGATTGCTAACAAAAATGAATTTTCCATAGTTTTCTACACCAGTTTACAGCAAACGACAAATTACGCATTTTCCATGAAAAATACTAAAATCTGAAAAAATTAAAATGGGCATTGCTCATTTTTGTTTTGTCAATAGAATGTTCCTTGATTATCTATGGCAGGGGTGGGCAATTAATTTTTATCAGGGGCCGCATGAGAAACCTGAATTGTGTCAGAGGGCCACCTACTTTCATTGTAAAATGCTCAAATTAAATATTTTGAATAGCTGATGCTGATAATCAGAAGAAAATAGCACTCTGTAAATATTTATATTAGGCTATGTGAAATTGTGGTGTATTGGTTAAATAAGAAAAACAATCATTGAACCAGTCCAATTTATTTTTAACTTGTTAATTTCCACAAACAATAACTTGTAATGTTCTCCACCTCATGTTACCTCTTCAGTGAGAATAATCCAGTCTGTTCTGGGCTTGAACAAGGGCATTGAAATCTGGCGGAATGTCTGAAGTGGCTATGCGAAGGACAGCTGAGAGGTGGTCATCAGTCATAGAGGATCTATGTTTGGATTTATTAAACTTCATAACTGAGAATGTCTGTTCACAATGATAGGTAGATCCAAAGAGGACTAGGATCCTCTGAGCATGCTTCCTCAGGTTTGGAAAGTTCTCCTCTTTGAGGGAGGAGTAAAAATCCAGCAGTGAGACTGACTTGAAGTGATCTGCCAGAAGTGTGTCAGACTGCAGATCTATGAGTTCCATCTGAACTTCACTTGGCGCATCATCCACACTGCAGTTGAAGGGAAAAGAGACCATGTGCATTTCACTCTCAAGAGTTTTGAAATCTTGAAATCGCCTTGAAAACTCTGCATGCAATGTTTTTAACATGGTTGAGTACTTTTGGAGGTGATCGCCTGATCTTGAGGCTTCCTTAAGTGTTGGCAAGTGGGTCAGAATGTTGTCTTCACTTGGCTTGAGAGAAGCTGCAGTTTTCTCATAAAAGCCTTCACTGCACTGTACATCTCATGCACAAAAAGGCCCTTGCTCTGCAGTTTGACATTAAGTTCGTTCATTAGTGCAGTCACATCCACAGTGAATCCGAGGTCTGCCAACCAGTCTTCATCTGAAAGTTCTGAGACGTCATGACCTTTCTGAACACAGAACTCCTGAATCTGGTCTCTTAGGTCCCAGACACTTTTCAGAATTTTGCCAAGGCTGAGCCACCTAACAGTGCAGTGATAGCTTATGTCACCATGTTCAGCCTCATTTTCCTCCAACAAAGCAACAAACTGTCTGTGATTTAAAGCTCTCGCTCTGATGAAGTTAACTATTTTAGTAACAGAATCAACAACATGTTTCATTTTTAACACTGTCTTACACAACACCTGATGTATGATACAATGCAAAAATGTCAATTTCTGATCAGGGTTCATTTCTGTCACTTTATCCTGCATTCTCTTTAAAAGTCCAACATTTTTCCCGGCCAGATTTGGACAACCATCTGTTGTCACACCTGCAAGCTTGTTCCATTTCAGTCCTAACATGTCCATACATGCATTTACCTCTCTGAACAAGTCATTACCTGTGGTTGTCCCTTTTATTGACTGCATGGCTGCCAACTCCTCCGTGATTTGAAAGTCTGCGGTTATCCCACGTAAGAAGATGAGCAGCTGGGCGGTGTCACGTACATCGCAGCTCTCATCCAAAGCCAGAGAAAAAAAGTCAAAGTCGGCCGCTCTTTTCTTCAGCTGAAGCTCTAAATTTCCCGCGATGTCCTCAATCCGCCTCGTTACAGTGCGTCGGGCGAGTGAAACGTTCTCAAACGCGCCCTTTTTTTCTGGGCACATCAGCTCAGCAAAGTCCAATAAACACTCCTTAATAAACTTTCCGTCGGAAAATGCCTTACTTTTTCTGGCGATTTTATGAGAAATTACATAACTTGTCCTGACGGCTGCATCTCTGGAAGTGTGAAGTTTAGTGCAAAATCCTTGGGTTTGTAGTTTTGCAAGCAATGCATCAGACTCCCTTGCACGCTCTTCACCAGACAGGTTTCTGTATTTATCTTCATGCTTGGTCGTGTAGTGGCGATTCTAATTATATTCTTTAAACACAGCAACCTGTGTACCACAGACTAAGCACACTGCTTTACCTTTAATTTCTGTAAAGAAATATTTGGCAGTCCATGTCTTGTTGAAAATACGGCATTCGTTATCAACTTTTCTTTTCTTTGGGTGTGCCGACATCTTGAGGGTACCTTGGCGAACAGTATCACCTTCACTCACTCAGGTGTATATGCGTGTGAAGGCGCTACGTCTACGACGTGTATCTGTAGTCAAAATAAAATTTCAAAATAAAAGTTAAAAAACATTTTTTAATTTATGGTGTTTATGATTGGTCTTACGCGGGCCGGACAGGGACGTACAAAGGGCCGGATGTGGCCCGCGGGCCGTAATTTGCCCAGGTCTGATCTATGGTGAAATAGGTTTTAGATCAGGGGATAGTATAATAATAGTCTGTAGTTTGCAATTAATCTTTGCAGCTCTCTTTAAGACTCTCTGTGATTAAGGGCTATACAAATAAACATAATTTGACTTATTTATTCTTTTTATTTTCAGTGGAGAAAACGATTATCTGGTTACTGCTAGAATATTGCAGTTCCAAAAGCAGGTTTCTTGGTTTTATTCAATACTTTAAGCGATTTGTACTTTATGACCAGCAACTAATCCAGTAAGAGGGGACATTGTCTAGTAACATGTGACAAATGCATTGAAAACATACCAACACCAAGATTCAGGCTTTAAAATCAAACATGTATTATTACAAAACTACCATACAAACTTCAAAATCGTATAAAATATGAAAGAAATATAAAACATGGGGGCAATGATTGGAAGAAAAAAAGTAGAAAACACAATGAAAACGCATTCCTGAGTAAAAAAAAAGTTTAAGATTGTAAACACCATGAAATAAAACAAAATGTGAAATAGATTTAGGTAGAAGGTTTGCCCGTGCACCGCAAACAAAGAGTCAAAAGAGAAATATCTCGGTGCAGAAAATAAAACGGGATTTTGTGTGGTGGGGTTTTTATGACCTCTTGTGGTTAACTATGAGTAATGCAGCAATTGGTTAGTCTCTTACAAAACCATTTGAATTGTGTTAAACAGTTTTCAGGCTGTCAATTGAAGTTGCGCCTCCAGAAATGTTTGATAGGAGTAGCCAGATGGGCCCACTTAAAATGTTGGGGTAGGATCGAAACTAAAAATCATAATTTTAGGCTATTGAAGTAAGAAGGTCAGAAAGACTTAAGGACATGGCTACTACTTTTGTGTATTGTGTAATATTTTATGTTACTAATGATTTAATGTGCATAGTCATAACTGTCCTGTCATTATTTTGAGTTCCACAACAATTCAGTTATGTATATATATCAGGCATAAGGTGTACATTTACAAAACAGTTACTGGGTGGTGGTGGCAGATACAAATAATACAGAGACAATCATATCTTAACTTGATATTTCCAAACACAATGTTAATGAGACACAAAAATAATTACTGAATGAACAAACTATAACAAAAATAACCTTCCAACAGGGATCAAAAGAATACCAGACTATACCATATGTGCAAAACACACTCATATTGTTACCTAATGTAGCACAAAAGTAATTACTGAATTGTCTGGACGAATACACTGAACAAGAAACTTCAAAAAGCTCAATATTCTCCAAATTTGATTACCAGGCTATCAGTGTCACAAGGTGTCAGACTGACCCAAGCGCAAGACACAAGGGATGTGGTATAACACCACTAGGGGGACGTTTATTGAAATAAAAAACTTAATTGGCGAGAAGAGGGGTTGGAACCGTGGTAGCAGAGGAGGAAATCTTGAAAGAGATGCTTGCTAGGGAAACCAGAGAGGTGGTCTTTGGGTGAAGAAAAATCTCGGAGTATTTGGAATTAACTTTAAGGAAGATGGCTTGGGTGGATCATTCTGAGGTCAAGGAGGGAACCGGAGGAGGACATAGTGTAACATGTCTTGGAGTGGTGAAACAGGAACATAAAAGGCAAAAGCTCATTGCTTTGGAGGTTAAAAGGCTTCAGAATTCAAAACGATCCATCAAAGGAAGGAAGGAGTTTGGGGTATTGATAGAAGAGATGGCTGATTGTCTAAATAATAACAGCTGGGGACAGGAAAGGCAAAGGGAATTGGAAGATGGGGTAAAGCTACAGGCTTTTGGAGAAAAGTCGCAGCCATGACAATTAGTATGTTCTAGAACGGTTTTATTATTATTCACCACAAAGTCATTAAGATTCATGGACCTGGCCTACAATGATTCAACACTTAGCACCCCTAATTGCTCAAATGCTCATCAGTCATTGTACTTCTCAAAATAGCTTATTTGTTTTAATTTTTTTTAAATGTCACATCTTAAGTGTATTGGAATAGTGTATGTGATTGCGGGTGGGGCGGAGCCACTTCTGTGAAGGGGAGGAGCAATGGGTTGCCTGGCTATGCATTTGGGATGAAATCCATAACAATCAGCTACAACAATCTAACGATATACTGACAAGCGAGGGTGGGAATTGGGGTGGTCACCCTCTGGTGGTGCAACTGGTAAAGCAATATGTTGTGGTATTTGATTTCACTATGTGTTTATCCCTCCATATGGATTTATTTGTGGCAAATGTGGCTGTGGTTTAAGCTATAGAGATTTTGATTTATGGTTCTGACCTTTTTTTGAGGTGACAGCTCCAAGGCTTTTAAATTTGGTGTCAGGTTCAAGCTCTTGGTGGTTAACGGTGATGTTTGGTGATACTTTGGGGGTTGTTGGTCATTGCTGTTTTGCGGTGGACCCAAACGCAGGGAAGCAGACGACAAGGTGCTAAGAATATCATAATAATAATAATAATATATTTGATCACAAAATAATTAACGCAGTAACAAAAAAATGGTGAACAACTAAACTATCCAATCCAGAAAACAAAAAACAAACCTCAGATACAAGGATAAAACTGCAAAAAGGTAATCCAGGTATGGATGGTGAAAAATGGATGATGATCCG
This sequence comes from Urocampus carinirostris, assembly GCF_059441175.1. NCBI lineage: Eukaryota > Metazoa > Chordata > Actinopteri > Syngnathiformes > Syngnathidae > Urocampus > Urocampus carinirostris. The sequence continues at coordinate 4,650,765 of NC_142361.1, forward strand.
ACAACGTGGCAGCACAGTGGTTAGCGCGTGTGCGGCACAGTTCTTAGGTCATGAGATCGAACCTCCTGTGTGGAGTTTGCATGTTTTCTTGTGCTTGCATGGGTTTCCTTTGGGCACTCAGGTTTCCTCCCACGTACCAAAAACATGCATGTCAGGTTAATTGGCCGGTCCAAATTGTCCCTTGGTGTGAATGAGCGAGTGAATTGTCTGTCCCTGTGTGCCCTGCGACTGGCTGGCAACCAGTTCAGGGTGTCCCCAGCCCACTTCCCGAAGATAACTGGGATGGGCTCCAGCACCCCCGCGACCCTACTGAAGATAAGCGGTGCAGATATTGGATGGATGGATGGACCCGACAATGGGCTCTGTCCAAAATGTCAGTATGAAGGCAAGGGGTAATTAGGGACAGTTGTGTGGTGATTGGACACACCTGTCCCAATTCCAAACCCACTAGGCACCCTCTATTGGAAAAAGGCGCACCAATTATTTCAATTGTTTCTACGCTGATTTCTATTCTATACCAGGCTGATGCATTGTCCAGGTTGATTGACGAAATCTCTGAGTTCCTGTTCTTCTCGTGCCAATCTTGCAATATCATCAGCAAATTGAAGTTTAGTGACGTTGTGTCCCCAAATGCTTAGTGTACATTTATGTTGGTCCAAAACTTTAGTCATGATCCTCTCCAGATAGTTGAGTATTTTTGCTAAATAATATAAATAATAATCTTTTTTTTAATTGAATGATACTTTTTACCACTAGGAGACACTGCCCTCTGAAAAGCAGCTCTCGCTGATTATGTTTTCATTTACTACTGATTGAGTGATGGATTTGTTTTCATATGAATTCTTAATGTTTTTTTTCAAATCTTATTTTGTGTGGGCAATTAAAAAATATATTTGAAAACAGTTTTTATCGTAACTTTTTTTTGGAAACCCCATTTTGGCTCAATTCAACCAGACCCTAACCCTGGCGGCCCACAGATAAATTGAGTTTGAGACCCCTGTATTACATATTGAGCTCCAGGCTGTTGCGTCTTCCCCCCTCTATTCAATGCACAAAGCAGGCAGACACGGAGATGATGCCTCTCAGTCACCAGCGCCGTCAAAAGATGCAGCCTCTCAAAGGCTGCTGGCTCCTTATTGATTGGGCTCCTGGCATTCACTAAAAACCTTCATGGAGTTGTTTTGTTCGTGAAGGACCTATCATTCAGGCAAAGGAGAAGCCTGAGCCATTGTCCCCCTGCAAAGAAGAAGTCAGACCAATCACATCGGTCAACATTCAGGTGTTATGTGCAGTAGATTGGCGCATTGGCCTTGACACAGGCTGATGTCAATCTTTACCTTCAAGGTTTAGCAAACGGATTTGTTTATTTGTCGTCCGTTACATCTTCGAGGAAAGCAGAACAGGTCTTCACTCAGAGTTTTATGACTCTGGCTCTCTTTATCGCCCCTTAGCACATGACATCACGTTACATTCCCCGGAAGTATGAGCGCCATGATGGACAGCAAAAGCACCGGAGTGCATGGCAATTGAACAAGCAGTTAAATTGAAATGGTGGGCTGTGCGAACGGGCAAGGTTCTGAGCCCAATTAGGCATTTTATCATATCCATTTTGATAAATACAGAAGACTGTGATGGTGATGCATATCTGCAATCAATCAGAGGGAGTGGCAGTCCTCAAAGTACTCAAGAATTTGCAGCCAGCATTTTTCTTAATTGATGGACAAAGTCATTCTACATAACCGACAATCGTACATGATTTTTTTTTCTCACCATTTTAAAGATAAAAATAGAAAATTAAAAACTATTAATAAATTAAAAAATAATAAAATAGCAGTAGTAATTATATAGATAGATAGATAGATAGATAGATAGATAGATAGATAGATACTTTATTCATCCCCGAAGGGAAATTCACTTTTCCAGCAGCATCCCTGAGCTGAGAACAATCGAAAATTTTTAAGTCCTAAATTGTTACTAAACTTAACCAAACATTATTTCATTACTGTTCGTGTCTTGTTCAGCAAGTAAAACTCAATATTTCAGTTCCCCAGCTTTGGACCGATATATGAAGTTGTAGGGTGGTAGTAGAGGGGGTGATGCGTTTTTTAATGATAAAATCAGCTGAATCCACTAGCTCCACAGTTCTCACCCTTCTCTCTCGACACCTTACCCTACAGTAATCAATTCTTCTCCTTTCATTTACCCAGTACAACTGAATTATCTGAATTTTTTTCTATTCAAGCTCTCCACATGTCTGCTCGACCCTATTCGTTTTTCCCTGCTAAAATTCTGCCTATCTTCTCTGCTTCCCCATCATTTCTGGCATTCTTCACTAACCACCGGTTCTATACCCTCTGCTGCCCTTAAAACTGCCACAGTCATGCCCATTCTGAAAAAGCCCAGTTTAGACCCCAATAACTTCAACAATCTCCGCCTTATATCTAACCTACCATTCATATCCAAAATCCTCAGAAAAGTAGTCTCCTCCCATCTTCATGCTCATCTCACTACCAACTATTTATTTGAAGCCTTTCAGTCCGCTTTCCATCCGTGCCAGAGCACTGGAATGGCACTTATCAAAATCACAAGCAACCCTATTGCCGCTGATTCTGGTTTTCTTTCCATTCTCATCCTTCTCGACTTAAGTGTGCCTTTGAAACCATTTTCCATTCCATCTTTCTTAGCAGACTCTCCTCACTTGGCCTATCCCACACCCCCCTTCAATGGTTCCACTCGTACCTCACTGGCCTCACTCAATTCTTTCAAACCAAAGTATTTTTCCTCTGACCCCTCTTCAATCTCCCCAGGTGTGCCTCAGGGCTATGTCCTGGGGCCCCTCCTCTTTACAACCTACCTACTCTCCATAGGCCATATCCTCAGGAATGACACCCAGCTTTACCTATCCTGTAAACCCAACTCGATACTCCCACCACACGACCTTAACTCCTGCCTTTCTGAAATAAAATCAACATCCTAAAACTATACAGCAATAAAACTGGACGACTTCTCATCGGCACCAAATCCACCCTCTCTAAGTTGACTCTTTTTCTCTTTCTGTTTACAAATTCCCCAGTTTTTCCCTCCCCTCTGGGTATCATCCTCGACTGCACTCTTTCCTTTAACTCTCATATTAAAATCATCACCCGATGAGCCTACTTTCAACTGCGCTACATCAACAGTCTCCGCCCCTCCCTCACCCCCCACACAACTGCCATTCTCATCCATAGCCTTGTCCCCTCACGCCTCGATTACTGCATTTCCCTCCTCTACTGTTTACCTCAAAGGTCACTCCATAAACCTCCGCTTGTCCAAAACTCTGCTGCACGCATCATCATCACCAAAAGCCCCTCTCGCCATCACATCACCCCTGTCCTTCAGCAACTCCACTAGCTCTGAATCAACCATAGCTTAAACAACAAAATTCTGCTCTACACCTACATGGTAATTCATAACCTTGCCCCTGCCTACCTGTCCTACCGCCTTCACACTGCCACACCCTCAGATCATCTTCCCTCCATCTCACTATATCCGCTGCCCGTCTCAGCTCCATAGGAAGCGGAGCTTTCAGCTGCTCTGCCACCCAGCTCTGGAACTCATTGCCACCTGACCTCCGGAATTCTGCGACCCTCTCCACCTTCAAATAACGACTCAAAACTCACCTCTTTAGACTTGCCCTTTCCTGATTATCTGCCTCACAGACTGCCCCTTTTAACGCTACAGACGCTTACGTAAGAACGGTAGATACACATTTTTTGGGGGGATGTCGAAAAATATCCGGACATTGCTCTAAGTTAGATTTTGTATTGTGTTGAAAAATATCCGGACCTTGCTGTAAGTTAGATTTTGTATTGTGTGCACCTTTTTCCGAGTACAGGACATTACTGTAATGCTTCTTTCCGCCGGTGTGAGAAGTCACCCAGCATCCACCCGGAAGTAAAAAAAAATCTGCTTCCTCTTCCAAGTTCGCGAGTAAACATTTCTCCTTCACCCGGTTGTTATCCCATAGCTGCCACCAATGTAGCGTGTCGTTTTGTGGGTAATGGATATCTCATATATCTTTTGAAGGTTTCTTTACCCCAACTTGGGTGATGCAAACTTAAAGCTTCTTAGCAAGCTGTGTGGGAGATGGTTAAAGACCCAGGTAATTGGACTCACCTGTAATTGAGCAGAGAAACTCCAAACACATGCAGGACATGCGGCTTTTGAGGACCTGGTTGGCCACCCCTGGTGTAGAGTGTAAATAAGAGCCGAGTCGTTTCTTTTTAAATGAAAGTGAAATACGAAAGCTTGATGCTATTGAAAACAGAGACAGACAGACAGAAGCCCTACTTAATGATTTACATGTTAAACCCGGGTTCCAGCCCATGCCCAAGATATTACCCCTTATTAACAACATATTACCTATAGTTTTTCTTTTATTGATCTTCACTATTTTTTTTACTGTTACCCAATGCTAAATCTATTCCGCCCTGGTCATCTTTGAAGGGGGATTACCACTTGTGAGGCCCCTTCTCAAGGTTTCTCATTTTCCTTATTCTGAGGTTTTGAGTTTTTCCTTGCCTGTATGTTGGTTTAAGATCAGGAGATTGTGTAACTGTAAGCTGTGCAGTCCTCACGTCTTGTGATTAAGGCTATACAAATAAATGTGACTCGACTACAGTCGTGTTTAGATGAATGAGGACAAATCATCTGCAATGACATGTTACACAAAATATCCACAAGGGCACGCCAAATACTAACTAATGCCTTCCTTAGTGCGGCCAATGGTACAAACCGCAAACATGGACAACATAGACGACAATCAAGAGGTTCAGTGTGACGCATTAAATTCAGTCAAGGCAAAAAGGAATTTTCACAAGAAAATAATTCACAGTAAACATTAGGATAACGAGCTAAACTACTGACATAGGGAATTTAAACAGAGTTTATGAGATACTGGCCCGCTTAAATGGGACAGTAATTCTCTAATAGTCTGCTGCAGGTGTAAATAATTTCTAAATTAAAGGACATACAAACACTGTTTTCAACCATATTCATCCATAGGATGAAAATAGAGTTAAGAAAAAAACATTTCACAAAGAAATAGATAGTTAAAAAACACACATTTTGAATACAGTTATATATATATCTTATATAGAAATGGATGATTTAAATTTAAGTATATCACTGAAGAGCTAAACTAAAGCACCATAAACATTGTAGGAGTACTTTTAAACCTCACTCATCATAAATTGCAGTGCTGTTTAACAGGAGACAAAATCCTTAGGGCAAGGAACCCAAAAGGTTGAAAGAGCCGAGTTGAAGCCGAGAAAACAAAAATTAAATAATCTTTCAAGTGAAGGCAACACATTAGCCTACTGTCAAAACGTTACAAATACATAATGAGCCTCCATGATTACATGCCTATTTAGCCTGCAGTGCATCTTGTGAAGAATAAAGCACCACATAACTACATTGTTGTAGGATACCGCCTCAAGTTTAACTTAATTTAGATAGAAATAATAAATAACAGTGAATTTTATTGCTTAAATTAAAGAATTGCGATCATAAAATGCAATTTTGGATGACATATATTTTGATCATTTAAAAAAACATCAAAATGGATTGTTCATATTCTACCACCTTCCTCAGCAACAATCAGAGTGCAATAACACAGAGTGCACGCTTATGAGAGTAAAACAGTTGATTTTTGAATAGGTAAAGTACAAAGAACTAGAATGGCTGTGCTCCATAAGAGCATTAACCGTTGAGAGGTAAAACTATTTTTGGGTGAGATTACTTCTAGAGAGGCCTACCTAATTGCTTAAAAGATTATGATCTTAGCCATACTTGTTCTGGCCTGAGAAAGAAAAAAAATGTCGGGTTAGGTTTTTGGGGGACAGTTTTTACATCTGCGCTAACCTACCTGACTGCCTGTAAAAGATGATGTTGATATTCAATGTTGTTCAGGTCTGAGAGAGTGGAACCTTTATTATTGGGAAAATACTGAACCAACACAAGCAATAGTGCTGAGTCAGCTTTTTGGGGCATTTTTCACAACTAGGGTAACCCACCTGACTGCCTATGAAAGATGGGGGTCATGTCCAAACTCCTTCACACTTTGCTTTAGTTGACAGACGCACCAGCAACAATCATATATATATATATATATATATATATATATATATATATGTCAAATACGGATTACACAACATGAATCCCAAAATATAACATTTTAACTAGTCAGCAACCCTTGTTGCGCCATAGTTACGCTCATGAATTCTTCACCTTTGTGTACCCTGGTTGCGTGTCCTCCGTCGTAAACCGAGGCTCGCATTCGGGTTATTTGCATTGGCTCGCCCCCTCCCACACCCGAGTAGAGCATCCTCCAAGCTAATCACATTTTCATCCTAGCCTCCGTGTCTTCCACCCCACCCACATCTCTCTCAGAAAACAGGGCCAAGATTCATCTTCACCCATCTTGAATCCGTTTCTATAACTGGGTCTTTGCGATCCACTGGGCGGATTACGGCATGTTGTGTCTCGCAGTTCCTCCGCTAGTGCTGGTGCTGCTCGCTTCCAGCCGCCAGGCCGCCGCCGACGGGCGGAGCATGAAGGAGGCGGAAAAGACGGGCAATTTCATGGAGGACGAGCAATGGCTATCCACCATTTCCCAGTACAGCCGCAAGATCAAGCACTGGAACCGCTTCCGAGACGTAAGTACGCGCGCGCTGTACTGCGACAAAAAGGACATGACAAACACTCTCTTGACACGGAACTTAGGCAAACTTGTTTACGTAAATGCTTTTACCACACAATGTTAGTCAAGACCAAAAACATAGATATCGTTTTCTATCGTTTCCAATTCAGTGCACTACCTTGATTAGATGTGGAAATCGAAAGTCACAATACTGTTAATTGCACACCCTTGTTTGTATCTCCAATGTGATTAAGATAGAAATGATGTGCATCACTTCCTTTTGCATGTCACATTCAAGTAACATTTATTTGTAAAGCCCTTAATCACAAGATGTCTCAAAGGACTGCGCATGTTACAACTATACCATGCATCCATTCCTCCATTATGGCGTTTTATAAGAACAAGCAATTAACCGGGTGCACATCATTCTATTGTGGGCAATGGAATGTAGGATTGGGTGATCCTGGTATTGATCCGATTCAAGTACAGTAAATACATGACCGTATCGATCAACATCGATGCATTAGCGATACTTTTTGCTTGGAACTGTCATGATGGTCTGCATTTATTTAGCGCTTTTCAAGTCACTGATGACCTCTTGAAGTACTTTACACCATACCTGTCAACCTCCAAGGCTCAATGCCCTTACAAACTGTCATATTTTCCTTACAAAATGCAAAAAAATCTTACACCATATTTAAACGTGTTTAGTTATGTAGTTTAACATGTTATATTGTACATGTGTTACGTTATATCATTTTGTACATATTCTTAATAATAAAACAAAAAAATTAAAACAAAAAATATATAAAATCAGGAGCAATTGTTATCGGCGTAACTAAAATATCCGTTAATAGCACTTTCAATTTAAATTTGTAAATAAAGATATTTTGGGAGGAAAAAATGAGTTGGCATTTCTATTTTGTAAACCGAACCACATTATCAACCATTGATGCTTGTATTTTAAATAGCAAACAGACTATTTAACAGGGACAGAAAATACAAACCTTTGCAGCCTTGTGACTGAGAAGCATGTTATTCATAAGCTTTGTGAAGTGATCGGCAACTGTTGGAGGTATGTTGTGCTCTGTGATGAAATGGGAAACATCACTTCTGTAGCTGTTGAGGAGTCTTCCGGTGTAGTGCCTAATTTCGACTCCCCTGCAAAATCCTCCCCCCCTCGCGTGAACGCGCATTCTGCTGCGCTTCTGACAATAGCGATCGTTTTCTATATAATAAGCTTATTAAAACAATAAAGCTATTGTCAGAAGCGCAGCAGAATGCGCGTTCACGCAAGGAGGGGGAGGATTTTGCAGGAGAGTCGAAATTAGGCACTACAGTGGCAGGCGCATGCGCACAGTAGCATCAAACGCTCGCTTTGTTTGAAGCGGAAAAAAACGACTCAGAGATAGAGGCTACCGCGGCGAACTCGTTTGACTCGATTGATTTGCCGTTTCATGATAGTCTGTGTATACTGGATGGTACCCATAATTGACGAATTTCATTTTTTCCGTACAGATTTTCTTGTACGTCGTACACGTCTTAAAATGCATAATAAACGTGCTGTATACAGCAAAAACGAACAGGTTGACAGGTATGTTACACTGCTTCACACTTACCCATTAACACACACACTCGCACGTCAATAGCGGCGACAGCCATGCAAGGCGCTTATCTGCTTATCAGGGCCATTAGAGATTTAGCATCTTGCCCAAGGGCACTTCAACATTTAACTGGGAATCGAACCTGGGATCTCTCGGTCCAAAGAAGAGGTAGTGTCGCCCACAATGCTAACAGTAACATTGGCTATCGAGCATTCTATCAACATTGAATCAACACGATTGCCTCATTGCAAGCAAGAAGTATACTAACAAACTAAACTAGTTAGGAACATTAGTTTATTTTCTAATATTGCTAGAATGCCACATACTATTAGTAACAGTTGACAACCTGGGATGACTAGTTGAAACGGGAACCTATGCATTAAGTACATTTGGTTTGAAGATGAAATACAAATTGTGTTTTTAATGTATTGTTACAAGCGGTGCCGATTGTCGCACGTGCAAGCCAAGATTAGAAAACACTGATTGCTCTAGGGGTTCGGTCAAGTATATACAATTTTAATTACAGTTTACAGTCACGGTTTCACAGCAACAAACCCTATTTTGGCTGTAAATCGCTAAATAATCCTTTATTGAACAATCTATGTTCATTGAGACACTTTATGATAAAATGCCACAGACAAACTTTTAAAAACCCAGAAGCTATAGCAAAGCGCCTTGAGCAATTTGACTGGGCCTCCCCTAACCTATTGTCGTCTGCACCGATTGTAAAACGTTCGTACCCTTGTTTGCAGCATTTAGTGATATTTTTACAAAATAACTCTGCTTGCTCCTTGTTTTTAAACCATTATTCAGGAGAAAAATGACAAAATGAGCCTCAACACAGGCATTGTTATTATTTCTTAGATTTTATCAAATCATCAAACATCACACAGTAAAATAAAATGTGCTGAATAGTTAGCTTTTTTTCTGGAGAGTCGGTTTGGCAATTTTGTTGAATTCTATCATAAAATATATGGTGTGACCCTCTAATATAAAAAAACCTGTTTTTCGTTTAAAACAAAACCAAACAAAATAAAAAAACTAATCGGCGGTAAGAACTGTAGCATTTTTTGAAAATCAAACACACCCTGCTAGTTCTAAAGCTCGATAAGAACAAGACACCAACATCGGGGATGTTTGCTGATAAAGAGCCATTTATCATTTCCACGCACTTGTTTCAATGGGTTGTGCTGTTCTCACTTTGTGTTGTAGTCAAATGTCTCATCTCATCTCATAAGCTGCACCGCTTTTCCTCAGTAGGGTCGCGGGGGTGCTGGAGCCCATCCTAGCAATCATCGGGCAGTGGGCAGGGGACACCCTGAACTGGTTGCCAGCCAATCGCAGGGCACACAGGGACAGACAACTCGCTCGCTCATTCACACCTAGGGACAATTTGGACCGGCCAATCCACCTGAAATGCATGTCTTTGGAATGTGGGAGAAAACCGGAGTGCCCGGAGGAAACCCACGCAAGCACGGGGAGAACATACAAACTCAAATGTGTTAGTTCTAAATAAAATGTATTTGTATACCGTTGATTTTAAACAAGCGTTAATTCAAAAAGAATATTTTGAAAGTTACAGAATGCATTTACCTTGGAAGAACTATTTAAATGTTTTTTTTTTTACTAGCAGGTTTTGTTTTTTTATATATCATATCCAAAACTAATATGCTAACATGGGATGACCAGTAAAAGGGTTTTAACGATTTTAATGATCATTGATACTTGAACTCTCCCCCTTGAGAAACTTTATGTAGAGCTTAAAATGGTCCAGTTTTATTGAAAAACTACAAGGCAAACTTTAACATTCTAAGAAATATAGAAATGTTTGAATTACAACCGTCTTAGAACAAATGTCAAGAGAGACAAACTCAAAAACGCAGCAATGTAACAAAACAAAAAAAAACATAGAAAGGTCAACATCACTAAAATACCTTACTTATTACAATATTTTGAAAATGAAGTCAATGTGCAAATAGTGTAAACCAGGGGTCTCAAACCTTTTTCAAGCTGAGCGCTACTTTTTGTTAGTAATTAGTGCAATGGGCACCAACTTTGATTTTTTTTTTTTTTTAAAAGCAACCTAGCGATTCAGAGATTCAGTTTGTTGTATTTCCTGTAAGATAAATCCATAAAAAGATGAATGAATACAATTTTTTAATATTTCCTGTGGTGTGTCTTGGGCAAGTACAACCTGGCAGTGCCCATCCCTCTCCAGGCCATTTTTGGGGGGTAGGGGTTTGCTCCCCCACATGAAATAGATAGTACTGGTTTCCATGTTTACCAGTAGCAGGAGAAGCCTCCTGATCTAATTCAGAAACGGCAACTTCATCATCTGGTCATCGTTTTTTTTCATTGTGAAGTGTCATGTCACTCATCTGAGACAAGCCGGACCTCCGAATTGACGCTCAGCAATATGTTATTACCAGGTTACTTATTTTTAAAAGGGGTTAAATATACACAGTCAACCAATTAAAAAAACGTTTTACTTGAAAAACCCAATGATCCAGCAAGGGTTTTGGTTTTGTTTTTTGACGTTGATCATAAAATAAAGTCGCTATCCTTCTGCGTGCACATATTTGCTTATTTGAGATGTTACTATCTACGTTCTGGTATAAACTTACATAAATTCCACTGTTCTGCCTCAACAATGTGACCGCAGCTTGGTTACCTCTCATTTTATTGCAGAAAATGTATTTACTTTATTTGTGTACTGTAAAGGTTTTACATTGTACTGTTTACTTATTTACACTTGACTTCATTTCATTTCAATAACTTTGTGCAATAGAAGATTTTTCAGGTCACGTTGTCTGTTGCAGTTCTAAGTGTAATATCCCGGTGTTCTGCCGAAAAATCCTACCGCAAATTTTGTTTCCTTTCCTTTCAAGTAAAACTAGCAACACTGAAACTCAGAAAAATTGTCAACAGAACCTTTACTCATGACATATAACGAGGGTTGGAATACAGTGTGTGATTACCGTAGTCAACAAGCACCATGCTAAAAAGCTACCACAGAAAAACACGCCAGACTTGAAAGCTACGTCAGAAATTTTGTGATTCAGATTAATCAAAATTATTAAAATTTAAACCAAAACTGTCCGGTCGCTCTCAGACCTAAACCCAGTTGCCGGTACGCAACAGCTTCCTCGCCCATTTGGCGAGGGGAGAGTCTTTTAAGTCTGTGCCATATTTTGATATGGACGCATCCAGTGGCGAATTACGTTTTTCTGGTACTGATTCGTTCAGTCTAAATGCAAGACGTCACATTTACTGCCCTCTAGTGGCCAGATGGAGCATTTGGTATGCATTAATTTAAGAAATACTCACTTTTGGTTCAAATGACAGAGACTCACTTATTTTTGTGACATACACATACATTTATGGCTGGTTGGATGAAATTATCCCACAGGCAGTATGTTTGACATGCCTGGATCATGCTGTGCAAAGACACAAATGAAACCTTGAAGGATATCATGCAGTCAAGCTTCATATTTTTGTCACAATTTATTATCAAGGCTGCATGGAAACACATGCACACATACTCATTAAGTGTTGTTTCTCTTGTAATCTTAGTTTATAGCTGTGTGTGTGGTCTTACATTTGCATGCATGTGTCTTAAAAGCCAATAGTTTTTCTGGTGACCCTAAAGCTGATTAGGATGATAGGAGAAGTGACATAGTAGAGAGCCACTGTGCCTCCTGGAGGGTTTTGGGAAAGAGGGAGAAGGAAAGGAACCACCTTAATTTTTCTGCTCGCTTCCATAGCAACGCTAACCTGCATTCTCCAGAGTCTACATCGCCGTGAGCATCTTTGATGACTCCATCACTCTCCCTGGTCCACATGGAAAGCTTCCTTTGCTGGGAATTCACCTGACACTTTATATAATTTTTTGTGATACCAGATCCCCGCTAATTCAACAACAAAACCAGCTTGATGACCTCTGCTGGAATGTTCGCCTTGAAACTGGGAGGTCTGATCTTCAATTTTATCTCTGAGTCGTATGAACTCATGAATAGAGCCATATCTGGCTCGGGAGCCATAGGTTCTCGACCCCTGCTCCAGCCTGTAAGTGTTGGACAAAATCTGTTCCTCCTCGCGAAAGGCTTGATTGCTTCGGAGTTGTCCGATCTTTAGCTACTGAATTAACACAATATATTTCTTTGTACAGCGTGTTTTCTACAAGTTTAATAATTGTTGGCTCTTGTTTGGGAGCCAAAAGAGATGGTTCACTGAGAGAAGCCAGGATTCCCATCACTCCAAACTGAAGCAGTACCACGCTCAAATCCTATGGCCAAAAGATAAAAAGAACATTAAAGCATTCGGGTCTAATAACTCTTAATAGTTTTCTTGTGCTTTTTTATTATTAGTGTTACATAGCATAATCTATGCACTGACTTAATGACTGTCAAAATGCAAAATGTAGTCATTACTTTCCTCTAATGTTCACCGTTTTTCTCTCCTTTTGCTCACGTTTCCTCAGGAAGTGGAGGTCAGTTCTTTTAAATGTGAATATAATGTTTAGCAGCCATGCAGTTTTCATCCATGCATGGCTTCAACTTAATTAAAATTCCGAGCACCACTTAGCATTTGAACTGAAGTAGGCCCTCAGCACCATACGCCAGTCGCGCAGGTAAACACCGAAACGTCAGATTCATTTTCATACAGCTACACACTCATTTCACATACAGATCTCATTATGCTCATTTTCATGATTTCAACACAAACGCCAACATTACTATCAGCATGTAATGTTAATGGCACTTCTTACTTACTGTACAAGCCTGAAATCATTTTCTAAATTTTGTTACCAACTCGCTGATTCTTGTGAATTTTTTTGTGCAGGATGATTACGTGCGCAACTGGGATGAGAATCAAGGCTCTAGTGACAGTGAGTCTTTTTTCACTTACTTTAGTTGTTTTAAACCTAAAATTCAAACTCTAAATGGAGGATTGTCTACCAAATGTACCTGCTCCCTCTTCCCGGGCCCAATAACAATCCACAGCGAACTCGCTGGTGATCAGCATTTCCTTGCGCGCTTCTGTATTTCTTGCGAGCCAAGCAAGTGGAAATACAGTGTTATTTGCTACGGCTATATCTAGTTAATTAATTAAAACTACCAAGCGATCCCAGCCCTAATTGAATTATTTCGTTCATTTCGTTCTGCTCAGAGTTGTGGGAGAGAGGGAATTCAGACTAGAAACCTACTTGAGCTCACATTATTCTACTACCACAACATAAAACGGACGGATGGATGTAATTACAGGCAAAGAGGTTGGTTGGAACGGCTCAATAAATAATTTACCTCATTCTAGCAGTAGACAGTGAGGAAACCCAAGGGGTTTTATTTTTCATTCCTTGTTTTGATGGACACTATTGGATTTATTTATTTTATACACTTTATAAGTGGTGGGTCGGGACCCAAAAGTTGGGTACAGAGACCTGTTTTCAGTGGGTCGCTTGGCAAAAACAATGGTAAGAAATAAAAATAACCTAGGGTCAATTCCACTTCTTAACACTTAATGTTTTCTTTTTTGAAAAAATATGAATACATTTGAGAAGTGGAAAAGTTTTCTTGAGAACAACTGCTTTACAATATGTCCTTTATTGCAGAAGTCCCCAATCACAGAGCCACGGACCAGTATGAGGCAGTTGGTCGCACAAACAGAACTATAGGCCCATTATTTTTGCCATTTATTTTTTTATTGACACTACTACGACCCCACCAAACATGAACCGGGCATTTGAGGCGGTGCATAAAAATGAAAGTGAGTGTGGCTAACACGTGCGGGCGCAATTGCTTGTCAGGCATTGCAACTGCCGTCTGAGAATACAGCAGGGATAAATTAAACCAAACATATGTGCTTCGGCGTCAGTTATGGTTGACTACAGCCTACTATGTCACGTTACAAATTTTTGTGACTGTCGATGACCAGAGTGTCTCGCAATGAGTTATCCGAAATTGCCCATGTCATGTTATCATTGCCCATGAAGGTGTGATGTTATGCGGTTACACAAATATTACAAAATAGATTTATTTATTTATTTATTATCACCAGTGTTGTTGTTATTGCTATTATTGTTGATATTAGTATTACTATTATTATTATAGAAAAAATACAAATACAATAATGCCATGCCTTGAAAATATCGTAGACGTAGAAGCGAACCGTACAGAAAAGGTTGTGGACCCCTGCTTTTTTTGTTCGTCCTTTGCAATAGCGTAGAACACAGCAACCACCCACCATCATGAGATATCTAAAATATAAATCACTTCGAATCATGTCTCTTAAACTTTTAAATTTCCAAAACTATTTAGTAAACAAATAATACTTAAAAAAATCAATTAATGCAAAAGAGTTTGAGGAGCTTGCTAAAACACTTGGGTGGTGCTCTCAATGCAGGATTGGTTACTGTTGGTGGCAAAGGAGCTGGGTAAAGTAAACCCCATCCCAATCCTTGTTACCCCAGGGGAAGAAAATTGTGATCTTTAAAAGTGCTAAACTAATTTAAGAGTTGGATTTTGTTTGGATTACTGAGATTTGGTCAAAACTGTTCACCTGTTTGGTGTTGACGTTCATTCTGGACGTGGGGTAGAGGAATGAAGATGTGAGGGAGTCGTAAATCAATTTTTTAAATTAATTAATTTATTGATTTATTTATTTACATGTACATTTATTTATAATGAAATAAAATGTTTATTGAAGGTATTGTTGGATACATTAATCAAAACATGACACAAAAAAAAAAACTAATGCTGAGAGTGAGCATGGCCAAATATGGTCACCTTACGCCCCCTCCCCTAAGAAAATTTGACAGATCTATTTCTGCCAACCTTTGCTTAAAGGTTTGCACCGTATTTGCTTTAATAACCCGGTCAGGCAAAAAATTCCAAATTTTTGGTATCCTGAAAGAAATAAAGTTTCCATGCAAGTTGCTGGTAGGTCTAGGCACCCGTAATTTATATCTGTGACCACGTAAACCATCAACACGACAGACCTCAAAAAATTGATCAAAAGGCACATCGATCATTCCATGCAGTACTTTGAACACAAAAATTAAATCAAATCGAATTCTGCGGAGCTCCAAAAAGTCCAAGTTCAGTCTTTGTAGTCTTTCCGGATATGACAAGTTGTGCATCCCAGGTTTCCGCTTCGTATACCGACGTTGAACTCCTTCCAGTAGGTTAATGTCCTTGAGTAAGTAAGGGTTCCACACAACGCTATTATATTCTAACCCGGGTCTAACATAAACGCAAAACATTCGAACTAAGAATGCTAGGTTCTTGTAAAAGTGTCTGTAAATGTTTGATGCTATGTTATTGGCTTTGTTGGTAATTTTGGCGATATGCGTGATAAACTTTAGGTTTGAAGTAAGAGTGACACCCAGATCCTTATGTTCAGTAACAACATGCAAATCATGATCATTAATGTTATACAGCGGAACAGAACCATGAAAAAACGACTGTGCTAAGCATTTATGAGATGACAGTTGCAGTTGCCACTGTTTGGACCAAAGAAAAACTGATTTAATGTCATTTTGGAGAGAATCAATTGTTCCTGCAACCTGGGTTTTTGGTAAGAAAGCCAACAGTTTAGCATCATCGGCAAAAATTGAGATGTCCCTACTTTGAATGGCCTCAGGTAGGTCGTTCACAAAAAACAGAAATAATAACTACAAACTTCGGACCACGCTGAAAGAACATCATCAATT
The DNA here is from genome assembly GCF_059441175.1 of Urocampus carinirostris. Taxonomy (NCBI): domain Eukaryota; kingdom Metazoa; phylum Chordata; class Actinopteri; order Syngnathiformes; family Syngnathidae; genus Urocampus; species Urocampus carinirostris. Next base: position 4,666,759 of record NC_142361.1, read on the forward strand.
TTTACGCATTGTTTACGATTTGACAAATATGCAGTTATCCATTCAAGCAGTTTTCCACTAATACCATAGCATTTCAGTTTTTGTAAAAGCTTGTCATGAGACACTTTATCAAAAGCCTTGCAAAAGTCTAAGTAAACAACGTGACCAGCCATATTGTGAACAAAAAACATACTGGTAATATTATTCAAATGAGCTATCAAGTTAGTCATGGTAGAATGTCCGGACCTAAACCCATGTTGCTTAAACGTAAAAAGATTGTGCTCCTGTACAAATTTCCATATGGCATCTGAAATAATTTTCTCAAACACTTTACAGACGCAGCTAGTCAAGCTAACTGGTCTATAGTTGGCTGCACTTGTTGTGCTCCCCCCTTTAAAAATGGGTATGACAATAGCACTGAGCCAGTCCTCAGGCAGCTGTGAATCCTCAAAAGATCTAGAAAACAGGTAAAATAATGGTTCACATAAAAAGTCAGCTAGCTTTTAAAGCAAGAAATTTGGAATTTTGTCAGGGCCGGCTGAAAATTTGCTGGGAAGTTTTATCAAGTATTTATGAATTAACTCCTTTGAAAGTTCCACAGAATTCAGAACAGCTGAAGTTCTGCTGGGAAAGTCGGGTGAAACACCATTGTCACGACCAAAAACACTGGCATACTGATCATTTAATATACGGACATTATCAGCATTATCAGTAGCAACGGTACCGTCAGATGCCTTAAGGTTGGGAATAGATGCCCTAGAAATTAGTTTACGGTTGATGTATGAAAAGAATTTACGAGTATTATTAGCCTCTAAAACTTTATTTTCCTCAGCCACCCTTTCCCGCCTGATGGCCCTCCGCAGTTCCCTTGAAGCATCTTGATAACTTTCCAAGTATGCCAACTGATCACGTTTATAAAGCTTGTGAATAAACTGCTTTCGCCTATGCAATTCAGCTATATCCTGGTTGACGTGAGGTGTAACAGCAACTGAGGGTACGTATACAGATATCAAAGTTTAAACAACAGATTTAAAAATTGCCCACATTTCTTCAATATTCCCACAATTATCAAATAAGAGATACCAGTTGACACTGGACAGAAAGTACCTCATGCCATGTAGATCACAGTCTTTAAAATTTATGTAATTCTGAGCAGTGGTGTCTTTTTTAAGAGCCAGTTTAAGTTGGAAAGTAACAGAATCGTGATCACTGGTAGAGAAACTCGGCCCAACGTCAATGTTTTTAATCAGATATCTGTCAGTAGAAAACACATGGTCTAATACGTTGGACCCCCTGGTTGGTTTATCGACATGCTGAAAGAAACCTGCATTTAAAACCAAGTTTTTGAACATTGAAGTTAGATTAGTATCAGAATTTTGAAGAAAACTGTGGTGAAGGTCAGAAAAGTTAAAATCACCCATAAGTAGAATTTGCAATTTAGTATCAAAAATAGAATTCAGATGTTCGAACATAGCGACCTGAAAAGAGCTCAGACCAGAGCGATATACAAGCACTATTCTCAGCTTCACCCCAGAAATAAGAATATCACAACTCAATAACTCAATTCCATCGAATTGATAATTAGCGACAGAAAACACAGATATACCATGAGAAATCATGAGCAAAACTCCTCCATGTTGAGCATTTTTTCGGTCAGTTCTAATGGTATGATATTTCGCTATAGTTGGCCCTGTGTCACCAGCGGAGTACCGAGTTTCTGTAATTGCCAAAATATCAGGGGTGTAGAAATTGATGTACGAGACCAAGTCATCTGCCTTAGAAGTCAAACATTGGGCATTAATGAGATGAATCAAGGGGCTGTTCAATAAAGGCGAAGGCGACCTTAGGCATTTCCCGGCTTGACAATAATTTTCCCGTCCTGTATAATAATGTTTACTTCACCTTTGTCCCGACGGCGCTTAAGTTCGTCCTGTAGTTCCCTGTCGCGTTCCCTTTCTTTTGGTGTCATATCTGGACGAACAAATCCAGCCTTGATCTTGTATTCCGGAATCGGATCTTCACAATCCTGGGTTTACCATCATTCCTCGGCCTTCCATCACGAAAAACCTCCAGAATGTCCTGTTTCTCTACTCCCGGAACTGCTTCGGCGACTTCCTGAAAGAGCTGGGTATCCTGAACAGCTTCCCCATTTTCTCGATGTGTCTTTGCTCCAACCACCACAAGATTATGCTTCCTAGCCTCCTTTGCTAGCATTTCCTCTATTAGGCTAGTCGACATTCTGGCAACTTCTGGCATCATCTGCGTCATAACCTCTCGGACCAGAGTTGGTACCATGGCCTTCACGGTTTCACGGACAGTGGAGACCAAATCAGCAGAGTTCAGGGCACCGCACGGCCCAGACGGCCCGGATAAAGGCACTGGAGTGCTATCCACATAGGTGAACACCGTTCCAGAGCTACTCAGAGAGGCGTAAGAATCCTTATCATCAGCGGATAAGCCGGGGACGCAGGACTTGCAGATGTAAGTAGCTTGCTTATCTTGAATCGCGAGGCTTAGGCCCTGAACTGACAACCCAGAGCACTCGTAATGAATGTAGTGCTTGCAGTGGCTACATTGAATCATCGCTCCATGGTCCACGGCACTGCAAAAACATGGTTTAGAGACTGCCTTTCGAGGCGCCATATCGAATAAATCAAAAACTCAGTTCAATTATTGAGTAAACAAAACAAAAACTTCGACTCGACTTCAAAATACGGCATTTAGGACCTGCCGCATTTAGCGTGCGCTTGCGTGCCACTTCCACGTCCTGCCACTTCCGCATCCTCCCACTTCCGCCCCTCCCACTTCCGTAAACAGACCTTTTGGTTTTGGTTCCCAGTGTTTGCCAGTAAACCTCTTCAGATGAACAAACGGCGAAGGTGGCCTAAAGTCAAGTCTCATTTATTTGTATAGCCCTAGGTCACAGTCTCAGAGGGCTGCACAGGCCAAATTTACACAATTGTCTGAAACCTATATGAGAGCAAGTAAAAAATTATAAACCTTGAGAATGGACCGTACATGAGGCATTATCCCCTTCCAAGATGACCAGGCTGCAATGGATCTTGCATGGTCAACAGTAGACAGCAAACAAAACGTAGTAAACATCGACAATAATAAAAGTGAAATTGAGCCAAAGGTCCTAGACAGAAATGACGCAGTTTCCCATCTCAGTCAATGCAGAGGATGGCAGGCCTCAGGGCCAGGTGCTGGTCCACTGACTTATCTTTCTCCCTCACTTAGCCACCAGCCAAGTAGCAGGTAAAACAAGAAAACAAAAGTATGAGGTCAACAACACTCATAAGCTATAGAATATAAGTGTCTTAAGTCTCGATTTAAATACTTCTACTGAGCTTGCAGATCTTATCTCTGAAGGCAGAGCATACCACAGCTCCAGGCCCGAATGGAGAATGCTCTTGAAACCTGCGGATTTCTGTTTGGCTCTTGGAGTCACAAGTAAACCAGTATTTTCCAAAAGGAGACTCCGCCATCTCCGTTGCTTGTTGAACAGGCTGGTCAACCAGGGAGATCCTGGTGGTCTCTATATATCCTTCGGGATGTAGTAGGTGTTATTGAAGTCGTGAAAGGATTCGAAATCTCGTCTTGGTCCCAGGTTGAGTTCCTGGCGACTGAGGGCATTTTTTGCCAAGCATGTATTTATCGGGGAAAATAGGAGAGATGAAAAAACACTTAAAACAAAAAGACTAACTGGAGAGCCTGAAGCCGCTGCACTCGTGCACGCCGCCATTTCAGCTTATTACTAGAAGGTGTGTTACAAAGCTAGCAGGAAGAGCCTGGTGATTAGAGAAGCTCCAAAATTACCGTAAGTTCCGGACTATAGAGCGCACCTGATTATAAGCCGCACCCACCACATTTTAAGAGGATAACCGCATTTGTACTTACACAAGCCGCACCTGTATATAAGCCGCGTGCGCCCACGTTAAAGCTTGTAACACAATCACAAAATCAACCCAAACCCTGCTTTGAGTCCTGCGATTTAAACTGAGGGGGGGGAAGGGGGTATTTTGTAAGGTTTATTGTTCTAAATTCTTTATCAATTTTCCATTATCCATTATCGGTCAAATCATAATACGCTACGAAGCTAAGGGGCCGAGACACTTGCTCTCGGCCAAGAGGCCGAGTCAAGGTCCCAGCCACAGAGCCATGCAGTGATCGGTGCGAATGCACCGTTCCCGGAGGTATTGCAATACCGGGCCGATGCGTGGAGTGGACAGATCAAGCTCTCATTTCATCTCCGGATTGCAAAAATACAACTTTCCTGAGGAAAAACTATAGAAATGATCGTCACATGCCGACACATCTAGATTGCCAAAACACTCTCACAGTCGTCACAGTTTGAGGGCCACGGCAAATCATAATACGCGACAAGGCCGGTTTGTACAACCAAGAGCTATACATAATTCGTTATTCATTATCCGTTATCGGTCAGTTCATAATACGCCAGCTATACATGGGGGTTTGGGGTTTTTAAGGGTTATTGTTCTATCTTCGTTATTCATTATCCATTATCCGTTATCGGTCAGTTCATAATACACTACAAAGCCTAGGAGCCGGGACACTTACTCTCAGCCAAAAGGCCAAGCTAAGGTCCTAGCCCTAAAGCCTTGCTGCGTTCATTGCGAATGCACCGTTCCCGGAGGTACTGCAATACCGGGCCGATGCGTGGAGTGGACAGAGCAAGCTCTTATTCCATCTCCGGATTGCAAAAATCAAAGATCATGGCTAAGTCAAAAACTATAAAAATGATCCCTAAGAGTATACCAGAAGCAATGCAAACTGGTGGTAGCTACCTTCATAGATAGTACTCAAATTCAGAAATATAGTATGTTTCTTTAATGGAGTTTTTAAGGGTTATTGTTCTATCTTCGTTATTCATTATCCGTTATCGGTCAGTTCATAATGCGCTACAAAGCCTAGGAGCCGGGACACTTACTCTCAGCCAAGAGGCCAAGCTAAGGTCCTAGCCCTAAAGCCTTGCTGCGATCATTGCGAATGCACCATTCCCGGAGGTACTGCAATACCGGGCCGGTGCATGGAGTGGACAGAGCAAGCTCTTATTCCATCTCCGGATTGCAAAAATCAAAGATCAACACATGCCATTAGAGTCTGAAACCCACGGAATGATCATGGTATCTCCCCTGCCAACCACAAAGATCATATACAAAATCAGAACCGTGGTGTCGCCATATTTCTCAGAATTGGCTTTATTTGGTTTGAACAAATTTATTGACACTAATAACAGAAAACAATCATGACAATCTCAACAGCAATTAAGCACATTCACAATATTATATTCCAATATGACGTTTTTAACAGCAAACACAATGTGAGGTTTGAACAACCCTTCTCGAAAATCTTATTAGCAATCAAGCATATTAATGGGGTTTTGGGGTTTTTAAGGGTTATTGTTCTATCTTCGTTATTCATTATCCATTATCAGTTATCGGTCAGTTCATAATACGCTACAAAGCCTAGGAGCCGGGACACTTCCTCTCAGCCAAAAGGCCAAGCTAAGGTCCTAGCCCTAAATCCTTGCTGCGATCATTGCGAATGCACCGTTCCCGGAGGTACTGCAATACCGGGCTGATGCGGGCAAAGCTGGTTTAAAACGCCCATTTCACTCAGTTCAACAACCACAGCCGGCAAAATGAACAGAAAATGATACCGGTACTTAATATATGATGCAAACCTGCAGAGTTCAAGTCCCGTTAAAAGTAATTCAAGGAAAAAAAGTGTATATTTCCAAAGGTAAGGGTGGGAAAAATATATATCCACTTTTGTCTGCCGTGTCCACAAACAATCACCTTTACAGGTCCCCACTTCCCGTCATCCCCCGCGTCTGTTACGCCCCTTCATTTCAATTGGTCAGTGCAAGACTTATCAGAATAAGTCTCCAAAATAAATACAAATAAATACATTACAAAAATATACAGTTGCAAATACATATTATACATGGTTACACATATTTACAAAGAAAGACGGTACACCGAGAGAGTTTTCAAAGCTTTAATAATAATAGTATAACTTTCATCCCAAACCGTTTCTGTGAAGGGTAGCAAAACGCTACTAACAACACGCTCGCATACAGTTAACATGACTGTTAAAAACACATACTGTGCATGTAGAAATCACGGTAAACCGTTCTCATCTTCCTCCCTATAACTGTCGTCATCAAAGTTGTCCTCCTATAGTATTGGAAAGAGACTTTGTCATATAGACGTCATCCCACGCTCCCTTATTCAAAAACACGCTAGCAACACGCTCGCAAGGTAAAGTGTGTGCAGTAGCTCTGTTTCCTTCTTTATCGGACTGTTCGATTGCGTTTAGCTTGTAAGCTTCATCATGTGCCTTGAACTTGAGCGCCGCTGGCGGCTGTTAGAAAAATTACATAAATTGGCCGCATCACTGAATAAGCCGCAGGGTTGAACGTTTGGGAAAAAATTAGCGTCTTATAGTCCGTAATTTACGGTAATCCGGATATGTGGCCCTCGATGACCGAGTTTGCCCACCGCAAATTGTAGATCTACTGTACTTACAAGGGACATTGAAAGTCAAGCAGAAACCCACCACAAGGCATAATATTGTTTTCTTAGAAGTGGACACAACCAAGGACCCATGTCAGAAGGTCAAGTGCAGCAGACACAAGGTGTGTGTCACTCAGGACTACCAGAAAGCAGTGTGCATCAACCGCAAGAAGCTAGAACACCAGTGAGTATGAGTGTATGTGATATGTTGAGTATTGAGAAGAACAAAACAAATAGCTTGTGTGGATTTGTGTCCCATAGACTTAAGCAACCTGCTCTCAGGTCCTCTGATGGCAACTGTCAACCATGTACCATTTCCTCCTCCGGGCCTGTGTGCGGCTCAGATGGAATCAACTATGCCTCGAGGGTAACCTGATATTATATTAGCATTTAGCATAGATCTTTTTGGGAAAAAAACATTGATCTAACAAAACTTGTACACACCTTTTTCTTTCGGTGTGTGTTATACCAATGAACAATGCTCTATTTTTATCAGTAAGGGTTTTGTACAATTTATAATAATCCCTTGCTGTATCACGGTCTACTCTATGGGTTTTTTCTACTTCATGCATTATGTTCTGCATTCTGATTGGCTAAACAGCCGCCCCGCCCCTTATCTGCCTGTGTATATCTGTGCGTCAATAATTGACCGGAAGTAAAAAAAAAAGTGGATAATATCTAATGTCATTTTCAACCCGGTTTATAATCAGTTCTGCAACATACAAGCAAGATTATTTTTAAAATTATAATTTGACAATACAGAAGAAAGAAAAACGTTTATAAAGTACAGTAAAAAAAATGTAATACTTTTTTCACTTTCACATTTTGCCATAGTGCAATATTGCAGCAAGATTGATCATTTATTAATTAAAAATGTATGATTTCACAGTAAATAAGTTATTTGTAAAAAATAAAAATAAACCTTATGAAGTACTGTACTTGTGAAACAAAAGCTTGAGCCTGTAAATAAGGTTTGTTATTTGGTTTGAATGTAAAATTGAATATTTAATAAATAGTATTTAAATAGTAAATCAAGGTTCCTCCTTCGAGTATTTTGACCATCCAAGCCTATCCTTTTCGGAACGCAACCATCGTGAAAAACGAGGGATTACTATATTTTTTTCACTGGTAAATATTTTTGCTATATTTAAATGCTGACTGTTTTTTTTTTACTCATTAAATTACTTAAATGTTTAAATATCTTTATATATGTTAACTTTCATAGTACAATAACCTTTTAGAAAAATGTGGTAAAATACTGTCATATGAAATAGTTAGGGCTCCCTTGATCATTTTCAAGATTGTCTTTGAAAAATCGTCCGTTGTTTGGATCAGCAATTTCAGTTATATATATTAGATGACACAAACACAGCGATATCTGAGAAGTGTAATGAATTTTGTATGATTTAAGTAGGCAAAAATTACTTTGAGGGTGCATAAATTAGTAAATCCTCTGTTTGCAGAAATTAGAGCCTCTAAAACCAGGTGTCTGGAACCTTTTTGACAAAAATAGCCATAAGTGCAAAAATATTTGGATTTTTTTTTTGAGAGAGAGAGAGAGAGAGAGCCACACCACATATTTTAAGTCAATTATTAACAAAACCGCCAAACCCACTCTTAAGACAAAAGCTAATTCTTCAGCGCATTTTATTTTACTGTGTGAGTTTGATGAGTTGATAAAATGTATGAAAAAATAATATTGCCAGAACATGTGGCCCATATCTATAAATCTACCACTTAAAATTCGCCTGCCTCCCGTAGTTACACATTAGGGCTCATTTTGATTGTTATTTTTGACCTAAATAAAGGTTTCAAAACAAAGTACGAGCAAAGTTATTTTGTAAAAAATTCACCTAAAACCACAAACGAGAAACATACCGTATTTACCTTCAGTGCAGACCGCATTGGGCAAGGAGGAGAAGGAGCTCTGTGTATCGCTACGCCCATTCCTACTGCTCACCCAATCAAAATTGCTCTCGTGCTTTTGCCAGCGCTTTAAAAAAGTAGTATGTAGCTTATCCTCAGAAAATATCTCAACAATGAACATAGATTGTTCAATGAGCTTCCATATAAAGGATTATTTAGCGATTTACAGCGAAAACAGGGTCTGTTAGTGTGACAGCTTGACTGTAGTTAAAATTGTGTCCTATTTTTATTGGACTGAACCCATCACATTGCTCGTACAGTCACAGCTTCGCATGTGCAATTTTCACCTTTAACCATTACAGATGCTGCCCGACTTACAAACGAGATTTGTTCGTAAGTTGCTTCAGTACTAGATTTTATATGTTTATGGTTTATATAAGTATGTTTAGGGCTTGTATAAGTAACCTGTATTGTTTTGTACAAAAAAATAAACATCTCATAAAATAATATCCTCTATAAACAAATAAAGTTAAGTTTAACTTACTTTTGGAAGATGTGCTTCCAGAGGTCCTCCGAAAAAAAGCGTTCTGACCATTTTCTCAACCGCATCATGCTTATTTCACTTTAATTTCAAAAGAAATGGCTCTCCTCTTCTTTACACTTTTCACCAACCATAATGAATGGATGCACGAGATATTTAACAATGAATATGTCAAAGTTCTTAGCGTGCTGGAGATACAGTATAGAATGTTTACACACGAACTAGGAAGAGGAAGCAGATTTTTTCTTTGGGGTGGATGCTGGGTGACCTCTCACAGCGCCACGCGCCGGTAGCGGCGGTCAGAAGCACTGCAGTAATTTCCTTTACTCGGAAAAAGGTGCACACAATAAAAAAATCTAACTTACAGAAATGTCCAGGTAATTTTTTTTACATCCCCCAAAAAATTTTGGTATCTACCATTTTACATAAGTCGAATGGTCGTAAGTGGGGAGGGTCTGTATTCCAAAATAAGAATAAGGGTAGATATGTTAGAATAAGGGCAGCGCAGTGGTTAGCGCATGTGCGGCACAGTTCATGTCTTGGGAACCTCCTGCGTGGGTTCAAATCCAGCTCCAGACTTCCTGTGCGGAGTTTGTATGTTCTCCCTGTGCTTGCGTGGGTTTCCTCCGGGCACTCCGGTTTCCTCCCACATTCCAAAAACATGCATTTCAGGTGAATTGGTCGGTCCAAATTGTCCCTAGGTGTAAATGAGCGAGTAAGTTGTCTGTCCCCGTGTGCCCTGCGATTGGCTGGCAACCAGTTCAGGGTGTCCCCTGCCCACTGCCAGATGATTGCTGGGATGGGCTCCAGCACCCCCGCGACCCTAATGAGGATAAGCGGTGTAGCTAATGAGATGAGATGAAATGTTTTATCTCTGAGCCATATGTACTCATGAGAAGTGCCATATATGGATCGCGAGCCATAGGTTCCCGAACCATGCTCTAAACGCTTATATATTCTTGCATATTTATCACTTACACTTATCACTTACCAATTTTAATATCACACATAGACAACCCAAGGAAATACAAAAGGCAGTTTTGAAATGTTGATACATTTACGAAGGCACAAAAAAATGCGGCTTATCCGGCCCCAATGTGAAAAAGTAATTCTCGAACACAATTTACATGCCACGATGCAAAGAAGTTCCAGAAGATATTGGAAAAGTTTATTAAATCTATCAGTCCGGAAAATCATAAAAATAAGCAGGGGTGCTCAAACATTTTCATACCACTGTAGATAAAATATTTATCTTTCAAAGTCAAATTTAATATTTATAGTGACTTAAAATGATCAGAATTGTCCACCCTCAGATACGTTGGTTTATTGTCGTTTAGGAAGTATTTGTCAAATTTATGGCACCGTGGTTGACAAGCAATTCTTACTTTTGACCTCAAGGAAAAAGTAGTCATCCAAATAATTAAGTAAACGAAGTGGGTGAAAAAACTACTCAAGTATTGAGTTCATGTAACAACGTCTTATTTATTTTTCAATCAAATCATCAAAGTCCATGCAGTCAACAATAAATTACGAATTTGTGTTATTGTAAGTGTACTCACAGTTTAGGTGAACCCTCTGTCGATTAAAAAAAAAGTATATATGTGAGGCTACCGCTATATACACTGCACATAGTTTCCAGTTTCAAAACACATTCCTAACCCTACTTACAAGTGCCACCCGGTGGAAGTTTGGGTCACTGGTCTAATCTACATAAAAGAAACAAGGTCTTGATAAGATAAATGTGTCTTAGTAGAGACAGACAGGCGTGTACTTACAAAAAGGGGATTTTATAAATTAGTTTAATTGGGTAAGAGTAATGTTTCTTGCTTACAAATCTACTCAAGTAAAAGTAGAAAACTACTCTTAAAAGTACAAATGTGTCAAAACTTTCTTAAGTAAATGTAACAGTGTAATTGTTACTCATTACTTCCTACCTCTACATTGTCTATTATTTAGCACCTCCTAATGATTAAGCAACGTCATTCATTAAAAAAAAAACTATTGACTTGAATAAAAGGAAAAATGCATGAACCATCTTATAAACGTGCATTTATAAAAATACACATGAGACATGGGACATGGAGACATTTTAATTCATTTTACATAACCTGAGGCAGGGAGCTGACATCATTGTCCACCATCTTGCTCCTACGGGTAACCCCAAAAGGCTTGTGAAAGGCTGGGCAAATAAAAAAAGGTATGTATTCATCCTTGTGCTTTATCGTTTTTGGTTGCACTACACAATAAGCGACATCTAGTCGTCTAATATTACACAGTGTATTACACTAATCAATATGATGCATTGGCAGGTAGGCCGGAACAGTCAGCTAAACTGGTTAATGTACAAGCTTCATTTTAACATCACTAAAACTAATAACCCATGTTTGTGTGGCAGTGCAAGCTAGAGCAGCAGGCGTGTTTCACAGGAAAGGAGCTGACCCTCAAGTGCTCGGGGCTATGCCCATGTACCACTGCCACTCCCGCCGCCAAGCAGGATGGTAAACATGGTGAGGGTTTCCCGTAAACACGCGCATGAAGAGTCATTACGAATACTGACCTTCCCGCAGAGAGCTGCACTGGACAGGATCTAGCTGATCTTGGCGAGCGTCTCCGGGACTGGTTCCAACTCCTTCAGAATAACGCCAAGCAGAACAATAACAGCAAGCCTGGGGCCAGAAGCAGCACAGCCAACACAGCGCCAGGTAGGAGGAAATGCTACTACTATTACAGCTACTGTTGCTATTTTGCCTGTGGAAATGCAACGCAAAGATGGTCTGAATATTGTTTTGGGTTGTATTTTTGTTGTTATAAAGTGATTCAGTGCCAAAATGTAATACCATATTTTCACACCCATTAGGTGCACTGTTTTAAAGGGCGCAATCTCCTTGATTCGAATAATTTTTTTGTCGGCTCATATCGTGCACTGACCTATTAGACGCGATTCTCAAGCGACTTCCTTTCGTACCACAACTAGTGTGTGTATCCAGAAAAAAAGCACAGGGGACAAAATTGAGTTTGATTGGGGTTTATTAGATATTTCTCACAAAGTAAAACACCAGAATCCAACAAATTTGAGAAAAAAAAATGACCCGGTACAGTTTGGTACTCACATTTTTACACAAAGCCCTCGAACTCTTCATCCTCCATTTCGGACATGAAGCGCTGCGCTGAAGCTTAATATTCCGAGTCACATACTGTTCCATGTGGCCCTTCGGTAGTTTTGAAAGCTATCGAACGACAGTCCGAGCAGAGATGCCCCCACGCCGCACGTAGCGCCACCTTGAATGGCCGATTGACACTGATGTCTTTGGTTGAAGCTTCTTCGTCAGCCCACCCAGGATGATAGCAAGAACGGTGTTCATTTGCTTCACTATTTTTTTCAGATCGGCTGTCAGATGGGCACGCAGAAAGTCACAAATCAAGAGAGACTGGGTGACATGACTAAAAGCACCTCGTCTTCTGACATAAATATTCCTCAGCCGTTTTTTCATTATGCCTTCGTCCATCCAGTCCTTCTCATTTGCCTTTATGATGACTCCTGCAGGAAATGTGTCCTTAGGCAAAGTCTTTCTTTTGAAAATCACCATCGGTGGTAGTTTGTGTCCATCAGCGTGGCAGGCACTCTTCCAATTCAGGCCACGGTTCAAACGTCTAGCGGCGACGCACACAATTCAAATTTTTGCGGTGATTCCCACACTGCTGTACTATGTCACGTCCACTGAAAAAGGCCCGCTGTGTGATAGGGCGCAACTCACATTTTGAATGAAATCTGAAACTTTTACGATTTTAGGTTTTCAAAAGCATTGTCCATAATAGGGATCAATCGATATGGGGTTTTCAGGGCCGATACTGATTTTGATTATTAGTATTATGAGGAGACCGTAGCTATTTATTTGCTGTAAACGTTTAAAAATTGGTCACTATTGGCTAAAGTTATTCGGGGGTAAAGAAGGCTGGTCTTTTTTAGCATTTACAGGCTCTCTTAGGCTAAAGCGGGGTAAAAGCCTGCAATTTGCCATAAAAGATGAATGAATGTGAATCACACGTTAGGTTGCTCTACGACATGGAGAAAACATTTTTTACTAGTCTGTATTCGTAAACAGGAATTACGGGGCTAAACAGACACATAGCAACAAGCAACGTCTATCGATGCAGATGCTATCTTGTCTCAGACTGATCTTGATGTTTCTGTGATGAGTTTATTTTTAAATTCAATTCAATTTAAAGGGTTTATTGTCATATGCACAGGAAAGAAACCGGTTTCCCTGCACAATGAAATTCTTACTTTTCTGTCCACACAGTTGCCGGCGAAAAAGAAAATAGAAATTAAGAAATGGTTTGCATTTCTTGAATCCCAAGAGGTTAACCTTCCTAATGATATGTGGAATGACACATTTGAGTGATTGGTGACATCGTACAGACACTTATTTGCTCATCTGCGATCCGTCGGAATGTTAAGGGGTTAACAAGTTTGACTGAACTATCAGTTTTGTTGATCTTCCCACTAGAGCGCCTTATAGTGCGCTTTATGTATGGAAAATATATGACAAAAATCTATTTTTGAGGGGTGTGAAAATATGGTAACTACACTTTCGACGCTATCTTTTAATCACAAAAATGCTTTTCTATCACGGACACAAGCATGTCGAGACAACTTAGCTGAGCTGCCGCGCTCTACTCCTTCAGTGGCTCTGTCCCCGGTCGCTTATTCAGAAGGTGCGGGGTGGGTGTCAGGGGGGGAGAAGGAGAGGAGGGAAGGAGTAGGAGCAGATGGAGAGAGTTTCGGCTGCATGAGACTTGATAATCAGCTTGCTGAATGAAATTGGCCCGTCCGATAATTGGTTTACCTCTAGTTTCTGATTTCCAAAACCTAAAAAAAAAAATGTATAAAAAAATGTGTATATATATATATATATATATATATATATATATATATATATACACACATTTTTTTAAACAATTTCAAAGGCTTTGGCACTGCTTATCAATTAGATTGAAGCCTCTGGCAATGATTTCTGCATCATAAATCATCACTAGATTACAGGAATTTGTTTGAGCGGATCTTTGTCCATACAGCGATGTATCCCAACTGCCTAGTTATTCATCCTTTGAGGCGGCCAATATGGCGAGTAGAGGTGTAGTAAGAAAAGTGAAGCTATAAGTACAGATAGTTAACGGTTTATGGCTTTATTATTTTTAAAAAAAGATGGCAAAGTCTTCGGGGTTGTGAGGGATGATGTTTTGTGCACGTTTACAGTCAGCAGGGTGACCAAAAATCATGAGATCCCTTTTTCCTGCAATAAAATGCTATCTGGCAGGTAAGTGCTGTTGTGTTTATGGAATACATTGTTTATATATTGAAGGTATTACATATGCAAAAACAAAGCACCAAAGTGAAATTTCTGCTTGAAATGTATTCTTTCGAAGCCATTTTTAATGAAATTTTCTTGGAAACGAGTATTTTCAAGAAACAGTATTGTTCAACTGTTGTTTACTAAACATTGGTAAAAGGTGGAAACACACATTTTTAAATAAAGAAATGTATGTACAATAGGGTGGAGCTTATACAACCAATAATTTTTTTTTCATGTATTCTTTTATCTTATCCCACAAAAATGTTCCACTTCCACCAAAAAATACACAGCAGAAGTTTCAGTCATGTAAGTTGATATTTACAGGTAGCTCAACCTCTTTATAAATTTGGATTGGTGCCCATTAAGCCGGTTACACACACAAAATAATGATTGCTTAGGTACATAATACAAACAAAATGAAAAACTCATTTCTTTATTAGTTTCTTTACGTCTGTCATGAAAAGTTTTGCAGTGTTTTTCAGCAATTTGCAGCAGATTCTGCAGATCAGTTTCATCTTTTGTGATATGACCACAGTGTTCCCGAATCAGCCACACTTTGCTCTGCAAGATCAGTGATTGCCTGAACAGTTTCCAAAGCTTGTTTGAAGTCATCCCGTGATTCCCATTCCTGTGGTTCAACATCAAGATAGCCATGATTTTGAAGAAAGTGCTAGATCTAGAGGACACAAAGTCTTTTATACATTTGCTAGTAACAGTGTCTAAATCGAACAGATTTCCTCTTTTGAAAATCCTGTTCAGCAGTTTCATCTATGTTGTCCTTATTTTTCATTGCAACCACTACGAGTTGTTTCGTTGACGCACTGATTTGATTGTCAAACAAAGCTAGTGTAACCGTTTCCGGTGTTAGATACCCTAGGTGATTGGAAAATATCTGGAGGGTAGCCTTAGATATTGCAGCATTTATGTTTAAACATTCCACCAAAGACTTTAAAAGCTGCAAATCAGTGCGCTGGGCACTTGCACCAAGAGGTGCCATGATCCAGGCTTTCACGTAGATCCTTACTGTGAAGACACACACACCAAGGAGTGCTTGTTCTTCCCTTCTAGTCAAACCGAACTGGGATCGAAACATCCATATTTTTAAAGAATAAATCTGATATGTCATGACTTGTTCCTGGTTTATCATCTACCGAACTACTACTGCTACATGATAATTGAACTAACATGCACAATTATTTGCTCAGCTTCAGATTCTAGACGCTGTTTCAAGGTCTTTTCTTGTTTTTCTTCACGTCTTTTTTTCTATCTCTGCTAATTTTTTGTCAACACCTGTCATTCACCCCTTTCTTCCCTTTGCTCTTCGAGCCAACAAAAACTTTTTGGAATTGTCATAATGTTGATAGCATTAGCATGAGCAATGTCAAACAAGTCATCAAGTTCTTCTTTGAACTCACTTTCCTTCGATTATTATGTTGCTATTCGTCGTCCTTTGTTCTTTTTTAGCAAACGCCATGCTTGAAAATGTTTTCAATTTTAGTCTGACAATTTTGTGGAATTCGTAGTGGAATTCTTGCTTCATTCCAAAATGATATTTCTTTCACTGTCACTGCGGAAGCCGCTCTGATGGGCTTGTGCAATTCCAAGTGTTGATAAAGAAACCAAGAGCCATGCACTGACGGTAGCTTGCTTCCAGTTAGTTCAGACACAAAAGTACCAAGCAGATATACTTTTTTCTTTGATCTATTTTAAACCATGTTGTTCATGGGGGGGGGGGTTTTAAGGGTTATTGATCTATCTTCGTTATTCATTATCCATTATCCGTTATCGGTCAGTTCATTATACGCTACAAAGCCTAGGAGCCGGGACACTTACTCTCAGCCAAAAGGCTAAGCTAAGGTCCTAGCCCTATAGCCTTGTTGCGATCATTGCGAATGCACCGTTCCCGGAGGTACTGCAATACCGGGCCGATGCGTGGAGTGGACAGAGCAAGCTCTTATTCCATCTCCGGATTGCAAAAATCAAAGGTCATGGCAAAGGCCAAGCTAAGGACTGACATAGCATCAAAGCCACAAGACCGCTTGCAGTATGGATGATTATTGCTTAGAAAGTCTCGCCATTATGTT
The DNA here is from genome assembly GCF_059441175.1 of Urocampus carinirostris. Lineage (NCBI taxonomy): Eukaryota > Metazoa > Chordata > Actinopteri > Syngnathiformes > Syngnathidae > Urocampus > Urocampus carinirostris. Next base: position 4,683,125 of record NC_142361.1, read on the forward strand.
CCTTGACTATTCATGCAGATGTAATATCAAACTGTATCATGGTGTAAAAAAAATTTTGCAAGCTGTGATCAGGAAGATTATGTAACCGAGAAATGTTTGAATGTACTGAATATTTACCTGATGTTGATCCTTGAATGTCAATCACTTCTTGGAGGACAAAGAAGGTCTGCTGGCCTTGTAGGTCAAGGGAAAATATACTAGTTGAATTAGACTGATCTTGCTGAGCAATGGCTTGTGCGTAATTATTGTTTGAGATATAAACTTAAACATCTGTGGCTTATCCCAGCATCTCGAGAACTCCCATTTAAGAAAACTGATGGAAAATGCCAAACTTCTCAGCAATTGAGCTACCCCTAAATTTTATTTTATTTAGACCAAACTGCACAGAAATTGTTCTTTTGTGTAATGGAAAACAATTAAGGGGTAAGACAGTGACTTTTTGCAACTTTGAAAATAAGCTCCACCCTAATGTACAAGCTGAGACGCTGATCGCCAAGCACTGCAAACCTTTCACGGAAGGTGAATTTATTAAAGGCCGTTCAAAGGATTTTTGGCTGAATAGTCCGCCCTCACACATTTTCATTTACCATTACTGCCTGCTTTTTGGAGGAAAACAACACAGTTCCAATAACGTCGAGTATAAAACCCACTTGAAAATTTGTGTGCGCGCTATATACTACTTTACTTATACTGCGGTAATGTAATGACGTCCTTCTAGAGGAGAAATGAGTTGATTTTATGACCAGTATTATTTATAAAATACATATCAGGAGCAAAATGGGTGGTTAGATGGTATTTTTTTCTACGTACTCATGAAGGTTCTACCATTTCTCCCACATATATACCTCCGGATTTTACAGCAGGAGAGATTACCTTTCATATGAACTACAGTTCTCTTTCCGTATCATTGGAGTCATTATCAGGTCGCTGGAGTTTCCTTTAATCCTTGCGGAACAATGACAAGCAAAAGCATTTTGGTCTGTTACCGCAGTAACCACCAATGACAAAAACAACAGGACAACTTCTCATGTCCATGAAGCAATCTGGCACTATTCCTCAGAGTATGGTTAGTGTAGGGATTTTATTTTATGCAACACAGCCCTCATTAGCGTTTTCTTTCAGTGCAGTAGTAAATCTTTGCTGATCTTTGTAATCCCTATCTGGCAGTTCAGCACAAATTAACCCAGAAGTCTTGAATTGACCTAAATTAGGGTTGTTGTTGTTTTTTTTAACTCAAATGGTAAGTGTATTTAGCGCTAACAGAATACAATGTTTAAGAAACAGAGTAAGAAGGCATATTTTCTCTAAAATGGTGACTGTGTATATTTAGTTCTGGACAGGAGCCTGGTGGCTAGCTGTAAGGACTCAGTAGGTTGGATGTTCTCAAAGCTGGACACCAACAGCGACCTGTACTTGGATCAAGCCGAGCTGGCTGCTATCAACCTGGACAAGTATGAGATCTGCATCCGCCCCTTCTTCAACTCTTGCGACTTCTACAAGGATGGCAAAGTGTCTACAGCTGAGTGGTGCCTGTGCTTCTGGAGAGAGAGTGAGTCATAACATCCATCCATCCAACAATTATCTTCCGCTAATCCCGCATCTGGTCATGGGGCAGCAGCCTCGGGAGGGAAGCGCAGATCCCTAAACCTACCCACTTCTTCTAGCTCATTAGAAAGGATCCCAAGGCGTTCCCAGGGCAGCCTAGAGACCTAGTATTTCTAGCATGTCCTGGGTTATTTCAGGGCCTCCTGTATGTGAGACATGCCCCAAACACTTCCTGAGGAAGGCGTCCAGATGCATTAGCCACATGAGCTGGCTCCTCTCAACGAGGAGAAGCAGCTATTCTACACTGTGCGCCACCCAGGGAAGGCAAGCTTCTCACCTTAAATCTAAAGGAACTCCTTTCAGCCGATTGTATCCGGGATCTTGTTGTTTTGGTCATCATGCACAGTTTGTGACCATTGGTGGGGGTTGGAACGTAGATCATCAACCGGTAAATTTATAGCTTTGACTTTGCTCACTACAACGGACCAGCACAGGCTCCGTTGAGTCAGAACATGTTCACTCGCTAACCACCTGCCACTTTCATCATGTTTTTTAATATCAGGACAAACTCATGAAAAGGGAAAAAAGAGGCTGCTCAATTCTTACCGATATAGTTTCCTCGTGTCTGTCGTCATTTATTTCCTATTGATTAAGGGTGGGCAATAGTGGGAGTTTTGGTATAAATCCGAACCAAGTAAGTAAATAGTGGTATCAATCAATACCGATCCAATACCGTTACTTTTCGCCTGGAAATGTCAGGATCGTTTAAAAACGGAATTTAGGTAAAAGTCCACAAAGTGCTGCACTTCCTGTTCGGCTGTCTGATTTTTAGCTACTGGTAACGGTTGGCGCATTGATTCAGCTCTCGCTTCAGGTAGGGAAAGGTGCTAAAAGTGTTCTTGTCAGTCAAACACTGTGGCATATACTTAAAGCGTGGGCGCTGGTGAGAGAGAGAGAAGCGTTGCGCTATCTACATAGAGAAGGTGAAATTGGCGAAGTATTAAGGTATTGATCCCAGCACACGAGTATCGATCCGATCCAAGTACTTGCTTAGTATTGATAATATAGAAATTTGGTATGATCCGCCCACCCCTACTGTCAATATCTCGCCCTTCTGTTTCTCAGAGGAGGGAACCGGCTCCCACCAGGCAAGGAAACCATTGCTACTAAATGCAGATCATTTCAATAGTTGAAAGCCTTTTTCTTTCTCAGCGCTATGATTTACTCAGTCAGCAGAGCAGAATCTAAGTCTCAAACATCACAAAATGCAACAAAACATAAAAGGTGAGGACAAAGACAAGCGGTTGGAAAATGAATGAATGCATTGTGTCAATTTACAGCAAGGTTTTCTTCATGTTAATATGCAAGGAACGCAAGTCAAAATATTCCATTGACTTTTACAATTCTCACCCACTCAGAGCCTCCCTGCCTTGCTGAGCTGGAGAGGATTCAAGTCTTGGATGGTGGCGAAAGAAAGTTGGGTAGGTGTTCTCGGAGGGATTCCGTGAATAATTTATGGATAGGGAATTGTCTCCAAATACTTAAACAGGAGGCGGGGATTTATGATCTTTAGAACTTCTTTGGGCAGGGGTCGGGAACCTATGGCTTGCGAGCCATATATGGATCTTCATACATAGTACCCTTGCCCGGAGACAAAACAAAACATGCACAATTATATGGCATTGTTACATACGAGCAAAATATAGCACATGCGAAGTCCTGTCAGTCTGAATTCAACGAAGGTTCGGTCCAGTACAGACGCTGCCCTACTTACGAACGAGATTTGGACAATTGTTCGTAAGTTGAATTTGTTCGTAAGTTGCTTTAAGGCTATATTTTGTATGAAATGTATGTTTATGGTATATATAGGTAGGTTTAAGGCTTGTATAAGTAACCTGTATTGTTCTGTACTAAAAAATTAACATTTCATAAAATAATATGCTCTATAAAGAGAAATAAAGTTGAGTTCAACTTACTTTTGGAAGATGCACTTTAAGAGTTAGGCGACTTCCTCTCTGTGGTAAAAAAGTGGTGGAAAAAAAGTGATCCAACCATTTTCTCAACAGCATCATGCTTCCATATTGCACATTCATTTCAAATTAAATGTCTCGCCTCTTCTTTACACCTACCATATTGAATGGATGCACGAGATATTAAACAATAAATATGTCAAAGTTCTTAGCGTGCTGGAGATACAGTATAAAATTTTTACACACAAACTAGAAGGAGGAGGAGGATTTCTTCTCCGGGGTAGATGCTGGGTGACCTCTCACAGCCTTACACACCGGTAGCGGCGGAAAGAAGCACTACAGTACTGTCCACCAACAGACCCAATTTATGTTCTACATCCCTAAAGAATCCTTTATATGCTAGCTCATTAAACTATCTATGTTCACTGTTGAGAACCTTTCAAGATGAAAACCCACAGAGTAAACTGTAAACACCCAAAAACTATCAAAGCACTCAGACAAGTTTGATTGGGTTAGCGGTAGAAATGGACGGAGCTATACACACATTGCGCGCACTGCTTCTTCCCCTTGCCCAATGCCGTCTACACCGAAGTTAAATACATTGGTATGCATGTTTGCTGTATTTTGTGACATTTTTACAAATACAAATTTTCTCGCACCTTGCTTTGAAACCATTTTCTATGACAAAAATGATGGTCAAAATGAGCCTCAACACTTAAGTAACTGTGGGAGGGAGACACATTTGAAGTGTTTTTTTTTTTATATTGTTGTGGGACACAGGCTCTGGCATTACTATTATTTCATAGATTTTATCAAATCATCAATCATCACACAGTGAAATAAAATGTATTGGAGAACTAGCTTTTGTTGGGGGAGCTGTTTTGGTGGTTTTGTCAAATTTTGTCCTAAAATATATAGTGGGGGTCTTAAAAAGAAAAAATCAAAATTCTGTTGATTTTTTTTCGGCCTTTGAGGTCGGGAATCCCAAAAAATATTTGAGAACAGTGTTATGTTGTTAGCTGAACTTTTTTTGTGGATTCCCAATTTGGCCCAGACCCGAGTTATGGCGGCCCCCAAATAGTCGACTTTGTGACTGTTGCTTTAGATGTTGTGATTCAAACCGTAGACATTGATTTAAACAGCAGTGATGATGCGTTGCACCACTCTTTTTTGTTGTTTCAGTTAAACGATCGAATATCTCAAATTTAAAAAAAACAAAGATTTAATATGGAAAAAAAAATCAGTAACTAATTAATCCGTTGTTGTCGGGACTGAGCTTTTTATATACTGCATAGAACCGCTCATATTACCAGTATTACGTCGGCTATGCACGCACCAAATGTAACTCTGCTCATATCAAAATTGGAATGCTATATACAGTGTTCATTTTACCTGTGAAAAGTAATGGGTCCCGGGGACTCGCGTGCTCAAAAATCTATGGGTCCCAACAGAGATCTATGGGTCCCCAAAATTTAGTGTGCTACATGCCCTTACAAACTGTCGTATTTTCCCTTGCAAAATACAAAAAAATCTTTATTTTTCCAAACATTTTTATTTATGTAGTTTAACATGTTATATCGTACATGTGTTTCCTTATATCATATATATTGTTAATGAACATTTTGTTGCGATACACTGAGTTGCTCTACATGAATGAGGTTTATTATTAAAAAAAAAGTTCAAAAACGAAGTAGCTTGGACGTTCACTGCAGAAGGAAAAAATACATGCAAATATAATTAAGTAGAATAATACACTTTCTTATTCAAATTATTAATTCATTTTCTGCATTAAATTATTGTTGGTAATATACTGATTAAAAGGGATCACCACAAACCTGTCTTTTTTCATTTTCTCCTTTTATACTTCCTTTTTTTCTTAACTTCTTTATACAACATAAACATTCGTAATATGATGCAAGTGAGCCGTTTGAGAGCCGGCTCTCTTTAATGAGTTGAGCCGAAAAAGCCAAGTCTCTAAAAAGAAACTTTCACTACACAACTCGAACTGGAGATCGGCGTGTGGACAAAAACTCGAACCGCGAGACCAAAACAACAATGGCGGATCTGCCTCACGAAAAGTTTGGAGTGCGGTAAATCTTTGTTAAAAAATGATAATGACAATTTAGTGTCAAAAAAGTTGCGTCCCGGGGACGCACGTTGATTTGACACGATGCGTCCCCAGCAAAAATAATGCGTCTAGGACGCAGGGACGCGGGCAAACGAGAACACTGATTATTTAGAAGAAATCTCGCTGAGTTCTATCTCCGATCCATATGTACTCATGAAAAGAGCCATATCTTGCTTGCGAGCCATAGGTTCCTGATCCCTGAGATCTACCATGGAGAGTTAACATATTTGATTCCACGATCGTCTCTAAAGCAAATGGATATTCACAGGTGATGAAACTAGCTGCCGTATACGCATCCTACTGAGAGAAGAGTGCAATGAAGCATGAAGCAATCTTCCTTTTCGGTCACGTGCATTTGCATGTGCGTATATTTGTCAGGTCGCTTCATCCCAAACTGTGACGAAGACGGCTTTTACAGAAAGCTGCAGTGTGACGGGGGAGAGTGCTGGTGTGTGGACCAGTACGGGGGAGAAGTAGCTGGGTCAAGAATTCGTGGAAAACCAGATTGCGGTGAGTTTGAGAATTGTCCCTCCTGCAAATTGCATTTATCCTCCTCCTCCTCCATCCCTTTGGGGTTAACACCCTCTGCATAAAACCTGGCGCTAACCTCGTTGGGAATTTGGCTTTGAACCTTTGGCTGCATTACACCAATGGCACAGTGGCCCCACACACACACCTTAGGTCGTTTTCAACTCAATTTAAATTTTTACGTCACATGTTTTTGGAATATGTGGACATTTAAAATAGCGACTACCACAGAGTCACATAGCAAGACATGTATTTACTAGGCACATATTTACTACTGCGTCGCAAAAAAAATTTAACGAGGGCTGCCTTGCGTAAATTGTGGGCCCTTTATTTCTAGATGGAAGCACGAGGTTAACCACACTGTAGAGAATAGTGCCAAATTTGCAACACAGACATGAAAAGTTGTCTTTTTGCATTGTCATTGGTCTTTGCCGTGTTAACGAACAAAGATTGCATTATCTTGTCACCATCCGTTAAGTGATTAAAGTAAACTCCAGCAACTTGATAATAACAGCAATCATATGGAAAGAAAACTTGAAAAATTTTGATTGATAACTTTCACTGCTTTTCAACTCAGATGTACAAATTGAGGACTTGATTTGAGTGTGACATTTTTTACATATTGTGAGTACACAGTAAAAATTTGATCAAGTCAACCTACCGTTATGTATTAAATGAATAATGTTGACAAAAACAAACAAACAATTATTTCTCCTTGAAAACGGCATCATAAATGTTTTCAGACATTACTGCCGTGTTTTGTATTTGGAGCGCATGGCTTGTGGAAAAGGCAGCTCGCTGTTTTCTTCTGTCCTCCACCAGTTGAGGAATTTGGAGACCGAGCGTCAAAATTATTCTTGCTTTTTATCGATAAAATTCAGATTTAATTTATTGGTCATATTGCTCCGTTTTAAGTTGTGGCCATCACTAGATTTTGAGTGCCTGTTATTCTGCACTTTGTGAAGATTTGCAACAGCAGCATGAATAAGAATACTGAACAATAGTGATATGCTTCTCAGTTCAAATTCCTGAAGCGTGTGCCAAGTGTTTTAGATGAGTAGTTCATGAACCGACAGTCGGGGTGTGTGTTGATGACGTAGGCTGTGACGTTTGTAGCCCTGTTAAGTGGGTGTACCACGTGACTGACACAGGAAATGAATCACTAAATTTGAGTGTCGTTCGAAATAAAAGCGGCAAAGTAATGCTGTGGATTCCCCTTATCTTCGCCTAAGTTCAAAAACTACAGAAAAAACTTCTGTAATTGAATGAGTTAAATAAAAAAAAAATTCACTTGTTGCAAAAAACACAAACATAAACATATTTTTTGTATTCAAAGAATGATTTACACTGTATTATTTTATTGCATGTACCAAGCATATTATGCATTATTTTGTCCACATGATCACGTGAACAAGGAAATGATTTCTCTTGAAGCCCCTGTGTGTGTGAAGCATTTCCCTGCTGGTCTTTACTGCTTTATGGGGCTCGTTTTGCCATCACTACTAAACAGTGTTGTGAATAACGCCGTTACGTAACAGTGTTATTTTTTCAGTAATGAGATAATCTAACTACTTTTTCCTCCGTTACAACGCCGTGTACCATTACTGATGGTCAAAAGTGGTGCCATACTTATATCAGACAAATCAGCATGTTTTCTCATGTTAGGCTATGTCAGAGTGCGCAGTCTTTTGTGCATAAGGAAGATAAGCAGGGCATCCTCAGTCAGCCTTTTGGCATAATTATTCACGACCAACACACGAACGTAAACATGGCTCCTATTCAACCTAACACAGCTGCCATCTACAATAACACAAAACAATGCGGTGAACGTGTGATGACGTCACACATTGGCGAACTTCCTACCAAAAATCGCAAGTAAGAGCTATTTTAAATTCACAATACTTAGGCACAAGGCACAAGGTAACCACATGAGACCACCTTTGTAGCCCTGAAAATATATGATGGGTCATTGAGATTTTCTAGGAAATATAATTTCTAACAAGCATGATGTTTAGTGGTTGACTGAGTCTCTTTTAGCCTCTAATAATGACAACATAGTAATAACATAGTAAAAAAATAGTAATAACATGTCATTTTCAAAATGCATAATAAACTGTCCTCTGTGCTAACTACTAACCAAATTAGCTCTCTAATTAAAAAAGGTTGGAGACCACTGTTCTAGAACATTGCGCTTGTCCATATTTCTCCTGCTTGTCAAACCACATCATTTCAGTGAACAATAAGCAACTTTAAGCCTGTTCTACTGTTGCAGGGTGTAAACAGACATGCACTTTATATTGTTGAACGGTACTTATGTTGTGTGAATATATTTGAAGTACAGTAGGCTTATGTCTACCTGAGCAGTTGTCACAGGTTGTGAGTGTTTGATTTTATTTGTTAAACTAACTCTATATTGTTTACTGCTGATTGTTATTTTTTTATATTGTTTACTTTTTTTATTTTTGTTGCACTTCAAACATAACATGAATATTTTGCTGGTGAGGCGCAATACATATTACAAGATTCTACAATGCAACTCCCTGTGTTTTCTTCTCTATTCAACTGCCTCGAATACTGTTTAGAAAATTTCCAATTCTATGAAAGACAACAACTTAGTTTTAAAGTAAGGGAAAAAATTACTTTCCCGGTAACTAATTACTTTTACTATGGAGTAATTCAGTTACTTTTTTAAAGTGCCCAACACTGCTACTGAATAACCCAAATTTTTCCTTTCCCGTAGACGAAGCCACATATTCAGGAGACTTTGGCAGTGGCGTGGGCTGGGAGGACGAAGAAGAAAAAGGCGGCGATAAAACTGCCAAGGAGACCGAAGAAGAAGAAGAGGGTGAGCCGGAAGAGGCGGACGATGAGGGTTACATCTGGTAAATGCTTGAGTATTTGTACTCATGGCCTCATTTTACAAAAGCATTTCTCTATTCCAAACACAAATGGAGAAAGGTTCAGAAGTGGATATTTACAGGCAACATGTCACTAGCAGTAATCGTGGGATGTGCAGTCAAAAAGCTTATCGCTCATATTCATGACTCAATGTTCTACTTTCTGGTTTCTCGAGTTCAACTCCTTTATTTCCAGGAGATTCTTAGCTGATTACCTCTAGCTCAAAATTGGTCGACCATCTCTTAATGTTTTTGTTAGGTTAGAAACATTTAGTCTTGTTTTTTTTTAAGTGGAAACTATACTGAGGACATTGACTTCACCATCCACATTTCATGCGCTTGAACTTCTAATATTAGTGTTTAGGGCTGCAACAACGAATCGATAAAATCGATTATTAAAAGCGATGCCGCTTATTTCCTCATCAATGTATTGTCGATTTATGAGCAAACTAAGCACGTTAATTCAATGCATTACGTTATAAAGTTATTGGGTTGAGGTAACACTTCGGTCCGGCAGAGAGCGCCATAAGACCGTTTTTATAAAAGTGTCATACATTTTCTTTAAATCCTTTTTTGAACATTGCATCATTCTAAACAAAATTGGCATGAATCACTATAAAGTTAAACATTTTCAAGGGAACAGAAGTACTGAGACATAATCAGAAACTAAAATAAAAATAATAATGATGACATGTTTATTATTTGCACATAAGGATTGTTGCAAGTGTATTGCATACATTTGTATGTAGTTTTTGTTTATTGTTAAGTTATTTGACAAACACTTGGATTTTATTCATTCGTTTATATTGCAGAATATTCTGTTGTTTTGTGCACTTTTTTCACATGTCCAAAACTTTAATATTTGAACAGAGGTGGAAATTGGAAATGGGGTTTTAAATAAGTTTGATTCATCGAAATAATAGTTAGTTGCAGCCCTATTAGTGTTGTCTTATTCCTAACACGTCAACCCGAAGCATGTAAATAACATTGATTCACATTGTGTACCAGAACTGAGGTCGCCAAGCACTCCACAAAGGGCTCCTCTTTGCCTAGGCGACAATTGTATATCATCTTGTCGTGTGGTTCAGATTTTGTGTTTATTAAAAAATGAAGGAAATGATTAAGCATTCAATAAACATGTGTTGGGTAGCCGCAAATGGTCTCCGTACAGTTGTCTTTGTCTGTTGTTTCTTTGTGTACACTTTAGAAATTTTAATCTAAACGAGAGAATGTTGTGTACATACACATACAGTATACACACAAAATATACAATTGTGTAACAAGTAAATATCGCCTCGGGTTTCCAGGTCGCTCCAATTTGGCCACCAGAGGACGTTAGAGACCCCACAAAATCAGATGATTATCAATTTTGTTTGTTTTATTGGGGGTGCCTTGACATGAAACCTAGCTAAAGACACCCACAGAGGTCTGAAGTACTGTTTAAATCCTCCCAAAATTAGTTGTGCCGTTTTTGGCGACTATAAGTCTCTCTCCTCTCTCTCTCTCTCTCTCTGTCTCTCTCTCTTTCTGTCTCTCTCTCTCTGTCTCTCTCTCTCTGTCTCTCTCTGTCTCACACACGCGCGCACACACACACACACACGCCTTTACAAAGTTTAGATAGATGTAAATAAGAAATGCATTAATAATCGTAAAATCTAACAAGGCTAACTTGGGTTTTTCTTGCATGAAATTTGATGGAATATGTTACTAAAAGAAAGAAATTAATTTAAAAATTACGAGTACAGAAAAATGATGCCAGCTATTTGAATGTGACTTTGTTTTCAGTACACAAAAATACTGCATGAAAAATAAATATTATTACAAGGGAGGGATACTGAAATGGACACTGGTGATGAGAGGCATTTAGTAGTCTGATAACATTTAAATTTTAAGTATTATCACTATTCAAGTGGCATTTAATAGTCTGATAACATTTAAATTTTAAGTATTATTATCACTATTCAAGTCAAAGGGTGTCAAACAGGGGGCCCGCAGGCCGGATCAGGACCGCTAGGGGATTAAATCCGGCCCGCGAGACAACACTAAGGGAAGTCCAAGAGAAAAACAAGTTACAGGTTGAAATATGTCCACTAGATGTTGCCATAGCCAGGTGCCTCTCACAAACGCTGTACTTGTATTTCTTTCTCTCTTTCTCTTTTACTCTCTCTCGCTTTTTCTCTTCCTTTGTTCCTCTTTCTCTTTCTGTCTCTTTACCTTCTTTTGCCCTCTCTTCCCCTTTTCCTTTTTTCTCTCGCTTTCCCCTTTTCTTTCTTTCCTTCTTTTCTCTCCTCCCTATTTCTCTTTGGATTTCTTTCTCTTCCCCCTTCTCACGATTTCTCTTTTATCTCTTTTGTTTCTCCCCATCTCTCTCTTTCTCCCTTTCTTTCTTTGTCCCACCCTCTTTCTCTCCCTCTATTTCTCTTTTTTTTTTTTACTCTCTTTCTTTCTCGCTAATCTACTAGTCCAGCCCCTGAGAGAATGTTGGTTCTATCATGTGGCCCCCGAGGTAAAATGAGTATGACACCCCTGCCCTATGTGGTGCCTATGGCAGGGCTCCACTGTGAATAAGTGTGTGGCAGATTAGGCAATTGAGCATGTGTGTTTATTTGGGCGTTAACAGGGACCAGAGTTGGGGTTTGGACAAAGTGGTCATATAGTTTTTTTTCAAACACACAGACCACAAACTAAACCAACATACAAATACTTTCGAAAAGTATTTACCAGTTGAACATCTTTGTAATATTCATTGTGCATTGGAAATCAAACGGAGCACAATAAATCCTTGAAAAGAATAAGATCGACATTGGCTGAATTATGATAAACCTCGATTAATATAAGGCTGAAGACCTCCACTGTACGGACAGCAACTACAAGTATTTTATTTTACTGTTTTATTTATTTACATTATACTTATGTTTTACCATTTTTATCCGGCAGGCGATATTAAAAGACCTGTTGGGCCACACGTGGCCCGCGGGCCATAGTTTTTCTATCTCTGTTTTAGAAATACACATTCTAATCTGGGTGGATAGCATGCAGCCCCATGGTGCGGATGTCCAGGGTTCAACTCCAACTATGGCAGCTTCCAGGTGCAGTTTGCATGTTCTCCACGGGCCAGTGTGCGTTTCCTCCCACATTTCAAAAACCTACAGGTCAGGTTAATCGTCCAGTTCAAATTTCTGAAGGTGTGAATGAGCGAGTGAGTTGTCTGTAATTGTGTGCTCTGAGACTGGCTGCTAACCAGTTCAGGGTGTCCCCTGCCCACTGCCCTGTCGAGCACCCCCGTGATCCTACTGAAGATGGGCCGCACACGAAATAGATGGATGGACATTCTAAACATTACAAAAAGCAATCACTTGCAAAACTGTTTCTGCATAAATGCCTTTTTGTTTTAATCCCTCTCACAAAATAGCATTTTTAAAAGTCTTAAACACTTAATACAGAAAAAGTCAAGGTGGTGCATTAGGCCAGTGCTCCGATTATTTTCTATTACCACCATCCCAAACTGCCCACACACAAGAAAAAAAATCAAGCCTTTAGGCACATTTCCGATGACAAAAAACCTCAAGCCTCCGAACAACATGATTGGGTTGTAATGTATTTAAGTGACAGCTTAATTGATTTGGCTTCTTGCTGTCTGCTGCCAACAATTTAAACATAGCAAGCACGCCGGTCTCTGATTGTCTGCCTCCGTGGTCGCAGTGAATTGCTTCGTATACTTTGTCAAACTTACTTGTCTTAGCTTTTGGGAGGAGCCTTTTGCTCGATTCTTTAACCTTATGTTTTTTTCCTATTAAGTGTATAATATTTACACTTTCAGGCCTTGTATAGAATATTCAAATCCTGCATTATCAAAAATTTGACACATGGCTTATCCATGACAGGAGCTTCATTATATGTTGTGCTGGGAGCGGGCAATCCCCTCAAGAACATGTCTGATGGTCTGTTACCTAATGGGATCATAATGTGCAACCTGTCAAAAAATTATAACTTGGGCGCCTTAATATACAAACATGTTTCCAGCTCAGGCAAAAAGGAACAATTGGCAAAAATCAAACATACTGAGCAAACAACTTTGCAAGCATATTGAGTAGCCACTGTGAAACTGCAAACAATGTTAGAACAATTGTTTCATATGATTGTGCTTGTTAATCCCTTTGAAGAAAAATCCAGGCCATAGAGAAGCAACTATATAGGATTTTTTTGGTTTGAACAATTTTATTGACACTAACAGAAAATAAACAATGTGAGGTTTGAACATTTTTTCTCGACAATTTTAACAGCAATTAAGCATATTCACAATTTCCTTATATCTGACAATATGACGTTTTAACATTTTTGTCTGACATTTTTACCAGCAATTAAACACACAATTTAATTATATCATATCCCAACAATATGAGTTTTGAACAATTTTTATCGACACTTTTAACAGCAATTAACCATTAATTAAACAAACAAAATTTTTGTAAAGGGCAATACTATTGTGCAAGGGCATAGCTCTGTCTTCTCAAGTGGGATTCCATCCTACCCTCCCAAGCAGCATCCTCCAGTCCTCTGCCCGGGATGCTCAGATGGGTCCTCACCCTTCTTACTTCTACCTTCCACAACCACCTGAATAACCAGGCCGTTGCTGCCGGGACCCCCGGTTCCCTCCTCCGGGTGGGTGCAGACGATTGTATGGTATCTGCAGCCATTCGGAGCACAGCCACGGGGGGGATCTGCCTGCACCTCCTTACCACCAGGTTTCTGGAGGTCCTTATGACGTCTTTGATGGCGGCGAGAGTGAGCCAGTCCTTGACAAAGTCGTTCTGTGACCTTTTTCGACCGACTCACCCTGTAAAGCACGTACTGTGCGTCAGGTACCTCCCCTGCTGGCAGGTCCGGGAATTTTCCTAGGTGGCCGGCCATTTCCCACAGATCCTCGGCAGCGCTGCACTCACAAAAAAGGTGCCTCACCGACTCCTGGGCGCCATAGCCAGGTCGAGGGCATGTCGAAACCGCTGACATTCCTTGGTGGTGCATTATGGCTCTGACTGAGAGAACCTCATGAGCCACCATCCATGACAGGTCCCGTAGTCTGTTTGGGAGGGCAGGATGATTCACGTTGCTCCAAACCGTTGTAGGCTCGCCAAATGCAAGCCCCCGCACAGGACTCACTGTTGCTCGCTCCTGCACAATAGCAATAAGGGCCCTGTGGTTTTGTAAAGTGTGACATTCTGGTGTTTCTAAATAAAATTTCTTTAAAAAGTCCCGAATAAAGAAATGTGTTGGTGGCAAGTTAAAGGACACTGGTATCAAATGATTGTTTGGTACAAGCTTTAGCTTCCGCAAGTACGAGCCCATCCAGAACCGGGTCATCGCTTGACTTTTCGGGTTGTTGGGTGGGCCCATAGCGTTTTGGAAGTGGAGGGAGACATATTTGCTCCCCAGGAAGAGCTGGAGGTCAGGCACTCCTTTCCCCCCTTTTTCCTTTTTCTTTTTCATTGTATCTCTTTTTATCCTTTCCCACTTTAAGCCCCAGATAAAGTGAAAGATGGGTCAGGCCAATTGTAAAAGCAGGTTTCTTTTGGGCATAAAAACTAAACTGATTTATAAAAACAGTGGGAGGATGATCGATTTGATGATTAGGACCTTCCCCTCTATTGTCCAAAAACCAAGTCTTTGCTTAACTTTCCTCGTCACATCGTCCCAGTTGGTCTCGCCTCCTCCATTCGCATTGAATTTTATCCCTAGAATTTTCTGGTCTGTCTTTAACACCGTCAGTGAGAGTCCTGCCTTTTCTGTCTATGTCCACGGTCCATAAAACTTCACTTGTGACTTTTCTCTATTGAGCCTTGACCCAGACGCCCCCCCCCAAACAGGTCAGCCAAGTCAAGGGCTCTTCTAACAGATAAGAGGTCAGTACATAAAATATTAAAATCATCCATGTACAGAACACACTTACTAATTTGTCCCCCACTTCCTGGGATATTGATCCCTTCGACAAATCTATCTTTTCTTAAAATTTGTGCCAAAGGTTCTATGCACAGAACATAGACAAGGGGAGATAAAGGCAACCCTGACGTACACCGCATTTGAGGTTAAAATCGTTCCCTATATAGGAAAGTCTTGCAAAAATTGCGCGTCCGTCTCTCACCACAGTACTCCCCTTTATGATGAGTTGAGGGTTGTTACGGTTTTCAGTTGAGCCACTCCATAATGAAGGATATGGCCAAATCTCTTCCCACTGTTTATAATTTTTTTAAAAAGGGGATGCAGCATTCTTGTAGTAAAAACACATCCGTTCTGATGTTTTTTAAAAATGATAAAACGCTGTGAGCTTTAACCTTTGATCTCACACTTCTCACATTGATAGTAGAGAAGGTAATGTTCATAAGTTTTGTTAAAGTATACAAACTACTTAGACGAAATCGGGGGATCCAAGTCCATTCTCTGGTGGTCATTGAGAGTGTCACCTGTGTCAGATTCCTGATTGGGGCACAAATCACCACTTAAGAGTGGTGCCTCATTTGGAGACCCACCGGGGAAAACTCTGGAATCCTCTGACTCTCTGTCTGTGGTTCCAGGTCTTCCCCTTTTTTCTGGGTTAGGGGGTGGGCCAGAGGACCTACCGGAGGGTCTCTTACTTCCCTGCCCACAAGGGATCAGATTTTTTTCTTCCCCGACTTCCTCCCGCTCAACTTCATACAGTTCCCATGTGGGCGTTTTTATCGGCAATCGGCTTTCCTCTAAATCTCTTATCTTTGTTTCCGGTGTTTTCACCACCCCCAATTTTGTCCTATTTTACCCCACTTTCCAGTGGCCGTATGGGTTTTAGGAGAGTCATTCGCCTTTTCGATTTGTTTGTCTTCTTCAAATTCCAATAGTGGAGTAAAAAACAATTTTTATTTTTTTTATATTTTTTATAGCAGTATGTACAGCATACGGCTGGGCATTGTCTTTAAGCTGTATTCTCACTGGCTCTGTTTTCAATGTCCCATAGTCTGCGTGTTGCTGAATGTTCAAACTGATTTAGTCTATTCTCCTCACAAGATTCATTTTCACTGACATTGAGCGACTTAAGAGATTATTAGTGATCCCCTCTACTACATAAGCTGTTAGTGGGTATGATTTTCCTTTGTAGGTTACTGTGGCCTGGAACCTTCCTAGACAATTTAGCTCTCCACCTGGGCCGTCCAGTGGAATGTCTGGTGGCTCCAACACACTTTCTGGAGTGTATGCGTTGTACGTCGCCTCGCTGACTACATTCACATCTGCCCCTGTGTCGATTTTGAACGTTATTGGCTTTTTATTTAGCCGGAGCTCAACTGACCACTGTTCTTTTACATATTTCACATGTGACACAGCACCCAGGAAGTATGCTGACTGCTCGGGTTGTCCTGACTGTTCTGCCCGCTCACTAATCTCATTCACTTGCTTTTTATTCCTGCACATTCTAGCCCAGTGCCCGGCTTTGTGACAGATATGGCAGGTAGATTTCTTAGCAGGGCAGTTTTCATCTTTGTTATGCTGTGTTTTTCCACATTTAAGACATTTTCTCACATTTCCCCATTTTCTGTCTTTCTCCCCACCTTGTGGTTTAGACTTTGGGTATCTGTAGCTCTGCCTTGTAACTTCATGCACTGTCCCTACTGCTTCTCCTTGCATGTTGACGTGCGCAGTAATCTCTTCCGCCTGTCGAACTACTTGCACAGTCTGAGTCAATGTCAGGCCTTCCATCAACTGAAGCTTACGCGACACTTCCTTGTCCAATATTCCAATAACTATCCGGTCTCGGATGTTTTCCTCACGGCTCGTGCCGAAATCACAATGTTCTGATAGTTCATATAAAGCCCTTATGAAGCTTTCTGCCCGCTCCCCAGGCTTCTGGAAACGCTGATGAAAACACGCGCGTTCGTGGATGATATTCCTCCGCGGAACGAAGTAATCATCAAACTTTTTCAGCACAACGTCATAATTATCCTCTTCACCGTCATTAGCAAAAACAAAAGACTTGAACACATTCTCCGCCTCGCTTCCCATTGCGTATATCAAGCAGCTTACTTGAACTTGTCCATCGTCTTTGTTTAGTTTCGTAGCGATTCTGTAGCGCTCGAAACGCTGCCTCCAGTCCGGCCATTCTGACGGTTTCTCGAAAGCAAAGTTCGATGGAGGATTAAACTTGGCCATTATGACTTGTCTCCTTATCTGGATCCTTTCAGACTTCTGACACCATGTAAAAGATGGACGGAGTCCTCTTTAAACCCAACATGAACTTGTTTATTTACAGAACACGATATAGCGTCTTTGCTAGTTTACAAACATGTCTCCAGATACCACGCGGTCTCCCTGTGTGTACCGTAATAACGCGTCTGCCGCGCAGGCACAATCAATTACCGTACATGACACCTACAGTTTGCTCTGTTTACTTTGCAGCCTCCACACTCTTTTCACTTGTTCTTCAGTGACGTTCAGCATGTTTAGAATCTCTGTGCCCTCGTGCTGAATTAAGTGAAGGGGTCTCTGCAGCACGCTCACTGGAACGCAGAAGTTAAGGTGGGGGTAGGTCACTTTTGAGGATAAGTCCCTTGTGTTGCTGGATACGATACCTGCAATGGAAAGCTGTGCTCAAATTGGATTGTTTTACCAGTAAAGTAAGAAATTGCAGTTACGTCATCACCTTGTTAAAATATATATATATATATATTATGTGCATTGGCCTATATAAAATCATGATTTTAGTTATTTTCAAAAATCTGGTTTTGTGGTTAAGCAAAACAAGTTTTCTGACATCTGGTGATTTCTCTCAATCCTTTTTAGTTTGGCTTATGATTTTTTTTTCCTTGCAGATATCAAGTTCAAAATCAGTTACACACTAGTTAATAACTAAGGAGGAGTACACAGTTATCACACAGATCACAGCCAAATATGTCAGTTTTAGACCAGATAGGTAAAATATGCCCAATAATTACAGACGCCTCCCGACTTGCGTACATTCGACTTACAGATTCTGGCAGATATCATTTTTTTCGGGGTGTCGAACAATATCTGGACATTGCTGTAAGTTATTTTGTATTGGGTGCACCTTTCTCCGAGTAGAGGACAGTGCTGTAGTGCTTCTTTCCGCCGCGTGGCGCTGTGAGAGATCACCCAGCATCCACACCGAAGAAGAAATCCGGCGTCTATTTACTGGTTCGTGTGTAATCATCACGACGTGTACTGTATCGCTAGCACGCTAAGAACTTTGAAGTTTTTATTTTATAATATCTCGTGCATCCATTCAATATGGTTGGTGTAAAGTGTAAGGAAGGGGTGAGATGTTTTGAAACTAAAGTGGAATAAGAAATCTTTATGCGGTTGAGAAAAAGGTCGGAACGCTTTTTTTCGGCCACTTTTTACCACGGAGGACCTCTTGACGCGCAAGTAAAAAAGTACCGTATTTTCCGCACTATAAGGCGCACATAAAATCTGATTTTTTTTTAAAAAGCTGACTATGCGCCTTAAAATCCGGTGCGCCTTATATATGGATCAATATTGAATTACAAGGTCGCTGTGCATACTGGGAAATATTAAACAACGATTCTCTTTTATTTGTGCGTTTGTATAAAGACCCTGAAATGGCTCCTATTAAGAGACACGCTTACAACACAGAGTTTAACTTCAAGGCGATCAGTCGCGCAGTAGAACACGGGAATAGAGCAGCAGCGAGAGAGTTCAACATTAATGAATTGAACACGAGAGTGGCTCGGGCCGGCAGAATAAAGAGTCCCCCTAGGAACTCGCTAACTGAACAATGGTTCCATGGGTGAATTATATAAAACCCACTACAACGTTTTACATTTTACAGTTATTATGATATTACTTTACTGTTATTGTTTTGCACTTGTTGTTTTTGCACATTACGAGTGTCACTATATTGCGATTGCACTAACGTTTAATTTACCATAACAGTATCAGACGGTTTTTTCGTGTTGACTAAATGGAGGAAAAGTAAAATGTTATTCCTTGCTGTTGTTCAAAGATGTTAAAGATGTGTCACGAAAATGCTTTACCTCAGAGAAAATAATAAAACGGCTGTTTATTCATTTTGGGAGTGAATGGAGTTGTGGAAAGCTTGTTTGTTATCTATTAATAAAGTTTGACTGACCTATCCGACTGTTTTGTTGACCATCCCTTTAGCGTGGCACCATCTAACGGTTGCATAACGTAACTACATCCTCTACTGTAGCCAAGTCAAGTCACATTTATTTATGACGCCCTTAATCACAATAATGTCTCGAAGGACTGCACAGGATTACAATTACAAAATTGCACATGCAACATGATCTTAAACCAGCATGCTCTTATAGCGCCTTATAATGGGGTGCGCCTTATGTATGGAAAACGTTTAAAAATATATCATTCATTGAAGGTGCGCCTTATAACACGGTGCGCCTTATAGTGCGGAAAATACGGTAATTAAAACTCACTTTATTTTCTTTATAGAGCATATAATTTTATGAAATGTTTATTTTTTTAGTACAAAACAATACAGGTTACTTATACAAGCCTTAAACATACTTTTATAAACCATAAACATACAAAATATAGCATTGAAACAACTTGCGAACAAATTCAACTTATGAACAAGTTAGGCTCCGGACCACCGTTCATAGGTCGGGCAGCGTCTGTAGTCACGAGCTGCAACACTAAAACATTCGATCAGCTTATCAAAGATTCCAAGCATTTATGTAAGATTTTTGTCACACCTGCTGTGCATTTTTAAGGGGGATACATAGCTTTTTTTTTTGCTTGATCTGTATGATTTTTAGTCACCCAGGGTTGAAAGGGACGGGTATGCAGTTTTTAGTAGTGGGCGTATTACCAAGAAGTTCTCCTGTTGATGCGCGGAGAACAGCACCCCCGCTGGCCCCTGACTGAACTGCACAGGTGGTCTGGAGCATGACAATCTGGTTGTTGTGACTGATAACTTTAGAAAGCACGCCGGATGTCAACGATGGGCTGCACCAGGGACCAAGCCCGCCATAGCCAGACACCAATACAGATTCACCTGCAAAGAACGCAATATTAGGGAGCTAATGGAGAATCACGCGCGTGCAGAAGCTCCTGTCAGTTTGTGATTGTAATTGTATCATGAGTGTGCTATTTGCAACTATTCCTCCCATTGAGTTTCTATTTTGGACTCTTTTGTACCCAAGGATCCGCTTCAAACAGCAATAATGGCAGGCAAAACTCGCAACGCTGTGCAAACTCATTTGAGAACCACACCGCAAGTCACCACTAAGTCTCACGAGGATTCACCTACTTTAGCTACGGTTACTGCTACCACAATTTTTTAATCAACTCAATTACTATTAAAATTTTTCATTCAATCAAGTTAAGTTTTGCTAATTTTTACTATTGCTATTCATGTCCTGATTATTATTTATTTTTTTTTTTCCCAAATTTTCCTTTTAATGTTTCCAAGTGTTAGATAACCACACTATCTGCACTAATGTAGGAAGGACACATTTGTTTCATCCAACAATTTTTGTTTTGATCCTTTTATATTCCCTTTGTTGGTTCATTTGATGTAATTTGTTTAGTTTTTATTTTTTGCTCGATTTATGCTTTAGTAGCTTAATTGTAGATTAAATGGAGGCCATCTTGTGCATTCAACATTGCATATTTATTTTGCATTGAGATCTTGTTTTATTAAAAACCAGCAGGGGTTTCATTCTTATGTTTTCTTTGTGATGCATTTTCGCTTGCCTTCTGTTAGCTTAGCAGTTTGGCTTCTCTGTTGTTTACACTCCTGTCACCTTGTGGGTTCCAGAACGGTTTTAGTTTAAGGGGAGAGGCCTTACCTCGACCGTCTTATGCAATGTTTTTTTTTTTGGTCGCATCTTTTTAAACGGTTGGCAATTATGCAGATACCAGCTAAGGTGGCACGCATTCTAGGTTTGTCAGCTGGAAGATTAGGGGAATGGGCGATCCTGTGAAATGATCTACCGTTTTTACTAATTTGAAAGACTTGAATTCTGCAGTAGTGTTTTTGCAGAAGACTCATCTTTGCAAAGACTGCACTGCTTTTCGGGTAAGTTTTTCATTCAAATTTCAATTCAAAATCAAAGGGGGTCACAATTTTATTAATAGAAATATACAATTTTCACCTACCAAAGTGATTTACGTTACAATAGGAAGGTATTAAGTTATAGCTGGTTTAATGATGCATGGTTATGGTTTGCTTGTAAATGTATATGCCCCAAATTTTGATGATGCTGATTTTGCCAATAGATTACTTAGCAACCTTCCTTTTCTGAATACTCATCATGTGATTTTTGGTGGGGATTTGAATTTTGTTTTCAACCCTGAGTTGGATACTTCTAGTCCTCATAAAGCAACCCAATCTTCTATGGCAAAAACCTACTCAGATTTCTGGAAACATAATAGACTGGTTGACCCATGGGGGTCTCGCAACCCATCTGTAAAGAAATGGTCTTTTTTCTCCAAAGAGCATCACTCCTACTCCAGAATTGATTACCTAATTATTGATACTTCTCTCAACTCCTCCGTAGTTTTCTGTGATTACTCAAGTATTGTTATATCGGACCATGCAACATTATTGTTAGACATTGAGTTTATTAACTGTAGATGTAACCCTCTCCATTGGAAAACCTTTAAAGCTTACCTGAGAGGATAGATCATTTCCAATACTGCACAGGTAAAAAAAAAAGTTTAATGTTAGGGAAAAGGAAATTATGACGGCAAAAGGCAAATTGGATCGAAGATATGCATTAAATCCAACATCTGAACTGCTTAAGGAATGAATGGACCTACAAGTTGAATTTTATTTGATTTCGACCACACTTGCTTAGCATTTGTTACTTTTAAATCATGGGACACGTTTGAACATGGTGATAAGGCTAGCCGTTTGTTAGCACGCAAGTTGCGTCGCCAAGCAGCCTCACGAATAATTCTTAGCATTAAAGATGGTACTAATGTAACTGTCACTGATCCTTTACAAATTAATGCCACATTCAAATCGTTTTACTGTTCACTAAACAAATCAGTTTCTTAAAGATTGTTCTAAAATGGACGAGTTTCTCCTAAATTTGTCAAATCCTCTAGTTGACTCTAATACTGCTGAACAATCGGACTTTCCATTTTCCTTCGAAGAAGTAAAAATGCAATCAGGGCTATGCACTTCAAAAAAGATCCGGTACCGGACGGAATTCCGGTAGACTTTATAAAGAAATTTTGTGATAAATTGGCACCACTGCTTTTGTTTGTGTACAATAAACCTTTAGAATGTGGCTCACTGCAACCCACCTTGACACAAGCCAATATTTCTCTTCTTCTCAAGAAAGACAAGGACCCAAACTCATGTACATCTTATAGACCTTTATCTATACTAAATGTTGATATGAAGGTATTGTCTAAAGCAATTGCATCTCGTTTGGAGACTACTACAACAAAATGGCTTCATAAAGGGTCACCAGCTGTTTTTCAACACATACTGCCAAATATAATGTATTCTAAACATTCAGCTGAAGAAGATAAGGATTTCATTAGATGCAGAAAAAGCGCTTGATAGAGTTGAGTGGGAATATTTGTTTGGAGTTATAAGAAAATTTGGTTTTGCTAATAATATCATTGAATGCATTTGTCTACTTTATTAATATCCTAAAGTATTCACACAAGCAATTCATTTTGTAAATACTCTCCTCTAGAGCCTGGGCCACATCAACGTCTGTTGTCTGTATTAAAAAAAAGTTTGTACCCTTAAACAC
Source organism: Urocampus carinirostris (assembly GCF_059441175.1). NCBI lineage: Eukaryota > Metazoa > Chordata > Actinopteri > Syngnathiformes > Syngnathidae > Urocampus > Urocampus carinirostris. The sequence continues at coordinate 4,705,947 of NC_142361.1, forward strand.
ATTACTGCTTAGCCTAAATTTTATTTCCTACACTGTCGGATTTTGGTTCAAGTGAGATTAGTCATGTTAATTGTGTTGAAATTCTAATTACTTTACTGTAAAAAGGTTTCCGACTGCTGTTTAAGTTTTAATTGAATTCATAGCAATTATTCTTTGTTTATTTTTGAGTTATAAAAAGTTTCTTACGTGGATTTTTAAGCTTTTACGGCAGATTAATATCGGCTCCTAATATTTGTCAACCCTTCCGCTTAAAACTAGTAATCGTATTAGTCCTGATAAATGCATATCGGTCCATCCCTACTTGTCAAACGTACAAACCTAAGTGGAAGTCTTGAACCATTCGAGGCACGACAGCGTCCAAAATAGATTTTCTGGACTGCACCACAGCGATGTCGTAGGGTGACGATGCTTTTGTTGAGAAGATGACGTCTCCAATGCTATTCAGGACTCTGTAACAAATGCAAAACATTTACGATTAGTCTGAAGAAAATCCCCATACATTCTCTTCACAATGTAAACAATTTCCTGTTTAAGTTGTTTCTGTGCATCGCATTCTTTGTTATTTTATGCCTTGGTACACTAATATGGGAAAAATGATCCTGTACTAGGTAACTTTTAGTTGTCGATTTTAAATGTGCACCTGTCTCCGATGTGGAACTTGAGGCGAACAGTGGACTTCCCATCAACAACATGTCGGCAGGTTAGAATAAGTTCAGTGGTAGCAAGGACCCCTGATCCCCAATTCTGCCCACTGTCCACCAAGCACACATTTGGGTAGTGACACGCAACTAACTTTTGGTTTGTACAAGTGTTGGTGGCAGGGTGAAGCCAGACATCTAGAAGCAGATCCCGAATGTTGCTACATTGGACAAGATTCCAGAGGATTGAGTGGACGGAACAGACCAGCGTGAGTCCGATCCACTCGTTGGCTTTCCAGGCAAAAGGTGACACAATCACTCCAACAAGGTGCAGGGTGTCATTTTTCAGCGCAAATAATCCGCCGCCCTCAGTTCCTGGCAAGCAGCGAGCGTCTGTAAGGATGACAGAGTTGTCCGCCCCTGCCAGGTTGCTTATGATGCCCCTGCTTAAAGTACCGTTGAAGAGGTCCAAACACAGGGAACCAAACGGTGAGCCACATGCAATGACTAGTGAGCCTTTCTGAAGGGATAAGCTCTTCAGCCAAGATACTGGGCCTGGATGTGGCACGTCAGCCTTGAGCATGGCAAACCAACTAAGGCGATCAGCATCACGTATCAAATCGGCATGGTCCCCACCATGGAAACGCCACTTGTCACCTTCATGGAAAACTGCCTGAAAGGTGTGCTTGAACTCCAAGCAGTTGACCAACATTAACAACTCTGCTTCATGCCCATGTGTCCTGTGGCTTCTACTGGGCTGGCAAACTTTACTCACTCCACATCTGTTGGGCTCCACGTGACTGCGAGAAGGAAAGCTGATATTGATTTTGAGGTGATCATGGAAGTTGTGACGCGCCAAGAAGCGAAGTTCTCTAGCATTTGAAAATGTTTCGTCAATGAAACTAAAAAATGGCAGCCCGGTGCATATCACCATGCCGGTGGCAGGATGGATGACAATACCGCTGACACTTAAAGGCACTTGAAGGGATAAAGAGTCCGTTAATGTGATAACACAGCAGCACCTCTCTACGTCTCGCACTTCCATAATGTTGGATTAACTTTACCCACGTATGCGCTTATTCAACTAAGGAAATAAATGTTGATATTTATAATCATTTTTACTTAACAAAGCAAGGGTAAGCCGAACGTCATAACAAAATGTCGAAAAAGAACGCTTAATAATATTTGTCACTTTAGCGCTTAAACTTCCTGATGCCTCATTTGCAGGAAATGACGATTGAAAACGTTTTCTTCAACGGCGGTATAAGATCCATCGATTTGGTTCATTACTGACCCCTATCATTACGGATATGTGTCGCTGGTTCACTCCTCAAATGCTATTAAAAATGTCCATACTCTTTAAAATAGTAAAAGTATCCATTGTTGATTACTTTAAAAAAGTAATCCGATGCAGTTACTAATTAACTTTCGAAAACTGTAGTCAGTGACGTAATCCGAATACTATGTTAAAGTTATGTAACTAGATTACTCCTTGATTACCCAAATACCGACATGCTACTAAAAGACAAAACAAACTAAATATAAATACAATTACTGAATTTTGTTTAAGATAAATGAACAATGTAACCTTGAAAAATAGAGGAAACTTAAGACGCTTGTAGTCCAACTAAAAAGTGCTCACGTTTTAAGCTATAGTGTAATGAGCAAAAATGAAACTATCTTTCTCATGGTGGACACGTTTTACGCTACTGTTGGTGTTGTTATTACTTGTGTTTTAATGATATTAGTGATTATATTTGTGGCTATAGGTGTTATTATTATTGTTAACCATTATTCGTTATATATTAGTGAGCAGAAGCCTTTACATGAAATAATTGGGTCAAACTGATAATTAAGCTTTTTGGTATTATTATAACCATTACCATGGCTATTATCTTTATCATTACCAACGATATGTATATTATTACTGTTGTTTTTGAACGCTGTTATTCTTAGTATATTGCTGTCACCACTATGCAAATTCATTCAAATCTAGATTTATATCATCAACTAAACAACGAGGTGGATAAATATTCTGGTGATGGTGAAAACTGAACAAATGGAGACACATTCACATTGAGATAACTTTTAATAAGAACACAAGTCAACATTTACTCGAAGGCTCACAGTTAGGGGAGTCAATTGGGAGCTTGATCCTGGAGAGATCTGGCTCAAGCTCCTATTATCTTTATCATTACCAACTATATGTATATTATTGCTGTTATTGTTATATATTGCTGTCACCATTATACTATGCAAATTCATTCAAATCTAGATTTATATTATTAACAAAACAACGAGGTGGATAAATATTTTGGTGATGGTGAAAACTGAACAAATGGAGACACATTCACATCGAGATAACTTTTCATAAAAACACAAGACAAACATTTACTAGAAGGCTCACAGTTAGGGGATACAATTTGGAGGTTGATGCTGGAAAGATCTGGCTCAAGCTCCCATGTCTTGTCTTTTTAAAGCACAGATCATTGACATTTAGAAATGGATGATCCTGCTGCCTGGGGAAGCTTCCCCTCTAGCAGAGGTTCATGGATACCTTGTTTTATGATCAACACAAACAACAAAACTGTCAGTTTTTACCAAAGCACCAAAGACAATAATTATTACAGTTACTAACAATACAGTGTATAGTCTTTGGAACATTATTTAAATGCTTTTTATTTTACATGGTATATTGGGTATTTTTGTATTCCATCTCTCTTATTTTGATTTTTAACATAAGGATGCTGCTGAAAATGTGAATTTCCCTATGGAGATGAAGTATCCATCTATCTGTCATAATAGATATTCTATTTATATACAATATAATGGGTCAGCAATGTCAGCACAGCGCACGAGTGGTTGGCGCGTCCACGGCACAGTTCTGAGCTCATAGGATCAAATCCAGCTGCGAGCCGCAGGTTCGATTCCCGGCTCCTCCATGTTATATGCCAAAGTGTCCTTGGGCAAACCCTAATGCCCCCAATAAGCAGGTAGGCGCCTTGCATGGTTGACTCCCTATTGTTGTGTGAGCGTGTATGTGAATGGGTAAGTGTGAAGCACATTATAAAGCGCTTTAGGAGGTTTTCATTGACTTGGAAAGCTCTATATAAATGCAGACCAATTACCATTCATTCAGATATGCTTTGTTTTTCTCACATTGCGAGCACATCAAGAATACAATATGTTCAACACATTAAGTGTTACTTTCTAAATTTACAACACAGTCTGGGACTTCTTGTCATCTCTCTGCCCCTCTATAGTGTCAGTAACAGAAAAGTATGACATAATGTGAATGAGTGCATTAAGTAATTTAATGGATGCTTGGAAGGATGCCGTGGAAGAGGGCACACGCTCCCAGGCATCATATGGCATTTATGATTTTATGTTATTTAAACTGTTCATCCTAGTTTGTTTGTATTGTCTAGTTAGTTGCACTTTAATTAGATGACACTTCTCTAAGTTCTGCAACCTTTTTGTTCATGGTCATTTTTTGTAGTTAGGCAACCGGTTTTTATTGTAAAGCTTAAATTATCATGTTGCCTAAATTGACAGCGTAGTTTTCATCGTCTATGGTCTGCAAAATGATTTACCAGTAGGACAAAATGTAATTTCACAACATCATCAGCTTCCAGATTTTTAAAAATAATAATAAAAATGAGTAAACTTATGAGCAAGGTTTATTACCTTGATTAATTTGATCTCTTCTGCAGTGCAATATTGAACAGCTTCACCAAACAAAATAAGACAAAACATTTCTTTGTACTACTTTATGAGCAGTAAATTAGTACAGTATATAAAAAAGGGAATCTGCCACCATGTAATAATATCAATGAATGTTAGTTATTTGGCTGACCACTGGAAGAAAAGGAAGATACTTAACAATGGCAATTGTTTCAAGATATTAGGTCTCACGGCACACTGATTGAAAAATACTGCTCTATTTCCACATCTTCTCTACCTGCATTATATTATTGCATGCTCTACTGATTCTTCCTTCTGACAATCTTTACACAATACAGTGTTATGTTTCCTTATCAGTTTTAATATTGTGTTTAAGGTACTGTGTCCAATCCTCAGTCTTGTCATCACAGGGTCCATAAAAAGAAAATAATAGTACTATGTGTACCTTCAAGTTGCATCTTGTATCACAGTAAATTACTACTATCGGTAATTAAAATGCATACAATATCTTCAGGGAATGCATTTTTAAATGTGTCATTAATGGTGGTAATTTTCCATCTTCACATCCTAAAGACGAGTACATTTCTTCATTGGGCAAACAATGTGTTTGCATTGCAGCCTTGTTCGGATAAAAAAAAAATTGTTGGAAAACAGAAATCAATTAGTAAATGTATTTTGAATCATGAAGACTGAGAAACGTGATTTTTTTTTATAGTTTTTGTGTGAGTGCAGAAAAGAATCCAATTTGATAAATTATATCAGGTAGCTTTATTAAAGCAGTTCAGTGTATTTTCCATGGCACACATTATTATGTGTCATACTTGTGTCAGTTTTAGATGTACACCCCCGAGTAGAGAAAGCTTTTGATAGATAAAAGAAATACTTGTGTTCTGTTTTTCTTACCAATATAATCACTAGACAGCATCTCACATTTGTGTCACAAAGAAAGGTTCGTTAAAAAGCCTCCAATGTCTCATTATGCCATTTTAACAGTTCCTATCGTTTTCAAATAAACCCGCGAGATTATTGTGCGCTGTCTTCTCCCATGCAATTACTGTAACTTGAAGATTACTTCTTGTCGTAGTAAAACCATTGATCGACTGTGAATAGAGGAAAATGGCAAATTAAGACCACACAGTCAGTCAGAAAAATAAATGTCTCCAAATAGTAATTATTATGCTACCTGATGATGGGATGGGATCAGCCTTCTCACAAGGGCATGCCTGAAAATATAGGTGAGAAAAATGATTTTATGATACGCGAAATTAGAAGTTTTATCATGAATGCATTACTCACCTCATTGAGAACAGCTTTAGCTTCGGCTTCTGAACAACATAGAGGACTGTTACTGGATGAGACACATGTGTTTTTGCTGTGTTTTGAATGAAAAAAAATTACTAGACAGCACAAGGAGGATATCAAATTTAATACAACAATTTATTTACCAGTTTATTTCACCGCCATTGGTCTGTTGGCAAATCAAAGCTTTCCAAAAGTTGTGAGTGCTCTTGATGACTTCAATAGCGAAGTCCTGAAAAGGCAACACAGTCCAAATTGTAGTGACAAATTACATCGAGTACAAATAAGCTATAATTAAATTGTAGATTTTTTTTTTTTTTACAAAAAAAACTCAACTAACAGATTTATTATTAATGATGTTTATTGAATCCCTTAGACCCATTCACTTACATACAGATTTAAGATTTTAAAAATTGTGGGTCCGGTTTTAAAGCCAAAGTGTTTAATATTTGACCACTAGATAGCAATGTGTTTTCAGGTCCAGGCGAGGGCAAGTGCCACAGTGCCGCAGTGCAGTTCGGCGTCTGAACACCAGACAAACACGGCTGCAAACTAAATGCCAATTCCACTGTGCAAAAAAACAAACTTCTCAACCTATATTTTTTATAAAAATTAACATTGGTATATAGTTCATGTATTTTTGTCTAGTATTCGAATCATTTTTTTTAACTGATTGAAAGTTTTTCTACCACTGGGAGGCCCTAAATATTACAAAATGTCAATTTTATAAAGTTCTAGTCACACACGTAAGAGGCAAGCTGAATGTGAACAGGTGTATTCTAAATTGCTCAAACACATCAGTCAAGTCATCACTTTTTAAGAGAGAAACCTGCTTAAGTTACAATACTAAATAGGTAAAATTGACCGTTTAAAAAAATGAGACCTTGTCCTTGAACTCCTCATTGAAGGCAAATTTGTTCTCCGGCTTCCCGTCAGGCACTTTATACTTCTTAAACCAGTCGACTGTAGATTGCAGATATCCAGGCTTCAACCTCTGAACATCGCTGATGTCTTGACATTTGGACAAACAATGTCAGAATACAATAACAAAAATAGGATAAAATACATAACTGAGTCATGATTACTGTTAATCTCTCTGGCTTGGGGGTCCTCAACGTTGATTGCGATTACTTTCCAGTCGGTCTCGCCCTCATCAATCATAGCCAGGATCCCGAGCACCTTCACTTGGATCACTTCGCCACGGGAACATACCTGACCGGCACATGTACACAACTGTTGATATAGTATTAACTACAAAACTGATTCATCCATTTATACCTTGGAGCCTATTTCACAGACATCAATGGGATCGTTGTCCCCATTGCAGCCAGTGTCACTGTCTTTGTGCTTTGGATCTTCCCACGTCTTAAACATTTAAAAGAAATATAAATAGTAATTTGAAACAATGTATGTAGAAAAAAACAGTCTGACCTGAGGAATGGCTCCATAGTTCCATATGTAGCCTTTATGGGGGAAGACGTTAGCAACGTAGCGCAGTTTGCCCTTTTTCACATCTTGTTTTATTGGGTTCAAGAGGTCCTTTGTGGCAATCTGTAAATACAATTGCAACGTTGTTAAAGAGTAAGAGTCAGAGTTGGTAAAGATAGGCACAAATAATGGGGATTTTTTAAAAGCCTTACTTTGGAGTGTGTAGCTGAGAAAGATGAGAGGTATCCAGGTGGGAAAATACAGTGGTACGTAACTATCTGAACCGTTTAGAAATTCTCACTATTCTGCATAAAATCACCATCAAATCTTTGTTAAAATAACAGATTAAATAAATGAGTCTGCTTGGGCTAAAACCACCTAAACAACGATAAGTCTTCATATTTTAGTTAGGAAAGCAGGTAAAGAATGACACAGAAGGGGTAATAAGTAACTGAACCATCACATTTAAGATTTTGTAACATTTAATATTATTCAATGTTTCAATTTATGAACAAGCCTGATAATTTTACAAAACTAGTGATAAGTGGCTTCTCTTAGTCTTACCTCCATCTTAGCATTTGTCCATCTTGGTACTTCCACGACCATGTGAAAGATGTTCTGAGGGATAGAAATGTATTATTAATATCATTATTATTATTTTAATTCCCCAACTTTACTACCTCCATGACATTTAAAGAAGCCTTTACAGCCACAAGAAATTATATAAAAGTTTGATAGACTATGACCTCACATATTCTGAAAAGCATTACCTAATACAATGAGTGCACTACATGAGTGCATATTGACTTAATTGTAGGTTAAAAACAGGGGTCTCTAACCTTTTTCAAGCCGAAAGCTACTTTTTATTACTAATTAACTGCATAGGGCATCCAGTTCTATATGCAAAATAAAATAATTTTATTACTATGTTGTTACTTTGTTAGTACAGGGGTAATTATTGGAACCTCAAAAAAAATTTCTTTCAATTATTTTACTAGAAAATCACAATGACCCAGCACTGGTGAGCTTTTTTCAGAACATGTCCCCTGGTACCAGTCCTTTCGAGAGGGGTTAGACGCTCTTCCACTCTCGAGTTGCCCGCGGTAAGAGGCGCAGAGCCGATGTGGGCAAATTAGTTGCTCCACGGCTCAACGCCTGTACGATGGGCTTCACCCTGGTAGACGAGAGGGTAGCCTCCCTTCGCCTTCGGGTGGGGGGACAGGGCCTGACTGTTGTTTGTGCCTATGCACCAAATAGCAGTTCAGAGTATCCAACCTTCTTGGAGTCCTTGGAGGGTGTGCTTGAGAGCGCGCCCCATGGGGACTCCTTCGTACTTCTGGGAAAATTCAACGCTCACGAGGGCAATGACAGTGAGACCTGGAGGAGCGTGACGGGGAAGAACGGCCCCCTGACCTAAACCCGAGTGGTGTATTGTTATTGGACTTCTGTGCCAGTCATGGTTTGTCCATAACAAACACCATGTACAGACATAAGGGTGTCCATATCAGTGTTCTCCTTTGCCCGCGTCCCTGCATCCTAGACGCATTATTTTTGCTGGGGACGCATCGTGTCAGATCAACGTGCGTCCCCGGGACGCAACATTTTTGACACGAAATTGTCATCATTATTTTTAACAAAGATTTACCGCACTCCAAACTTTTCGTCGGGCAGATCCACCATTGTTGTTTTGGTCTCGCGGTTCGAGTTTTCGTCTGCATGCCGATCTCCAGTTCGAATTGTGTAGTGAAAGTGTGTTTCTTTTTACAGAACCGGCTTTTTCGGCTCAACTCATAAAGAGAGCCGGCTCTCAAACGGCTCACTGGCTTTGATGCATTATATTACGAATGATAATGTTGTATAAAGAAGTTAAGAAAAAAAGGAAGTGTAAAGGAGAAAATGAAAAAAGACAGGTTTGTGGTGATCCCTTTTAATCAGTATATTACCAACAATAATCTCATCTCATTAGCTGCACCGCTTATCCTCAGTAGGGATGCGGGGGTGCTGGAGCCCATCCCAGCAATCATCGGGCAGTGGGCAGGGGACACCCTGTACTGGTTGCCAGCCAATCGCAGGGCACACAGGGACAGACAACTCACTCGCTCAGTCATACCTAGGGACAATTTGGACCGGCCAATTCACCTGCATGCATGTTTTTTGGAATGTGGGAGGAAACCGGAGTGCCCGGAGGAAACCCACTCAAGCACGGGGAGAACATACAAACTCCGCACAGGAAGTCTGGAGCTGGATTTGAACCCACGACAGGTTCCCATGACATGAACTGTGCCGCACAAGCGCTAACCACTGCGCCACCGTGCTGCCCCCAACAATAATTTAATGCAGAAAATGAATTAATAATTTGAATAAGAAAATGTATTATTCTACCTAATTATATTTGCATGTATTTTTTCCTTCTACAGTGAACGTCCAAGCAACTTCATTTTTTAACTTTTTTATAATAAACCTCATTCATGTATAGCAACTCGGTGTCTCACAACAAAATGTTTATTAACAATATATATGATATAAGAAAACACATGTACAATATAACATGTTAAACTACCGTATTTTCCGCACTATAAGGCGCACCTAAAAGTCTCAATTTTTTTCAAAAGCTGACTATGCGCCTAATAATAAAGTGCGCCTTATATGTGGATCAATATTAAGTCGCAATGTCTTGCAACTAATGCAAGCAGCCGCCGACTAGATTTTCCCCCGAACGCGAAGTAGTCCGCGGTGTATGCTGGGATTTATATACCGGCGTTTCATTGGGTAACCAACGTGTCAATCATCATTTGAATCGATCACTACTGGCTAAAGTTATTCGGAGGTAAGGGGGGCGGATCCTTTTTATCATTTACAGGCTCGCATAGGCTAAAGGGGCAAAACAAAGCCTGCAATTGGCCGAAAAAGATGTGTCAATCATCATTTGAATCGATCACCATTGGCTAAAGTTATTCGGAGGTAAAGGGGGCGGATCCTTTTTATCATTTACAGGCTCGCATAGGCTAAAGGGCAAAACAAAGCCTGCAATTGGCCGAAAAAGATGAATGTGAATAGCATGTTGGGTAGAACTCACGGCATAGAGTAAACAGTATTTTACTATTTTACTCTCCTGGATTTACTACACTCACGGATATAAGAGGACCATGGTTGCACATTATTATTGAACACAACGACTTGGGTGAGCTACTCCGGCTATATATTTTCCCAGTATCTTGTTTCAGAGTGATATCGAGGTTTCTGTGATGGGTCTTTTTTTTTAATTAAACTCAATTCCAAGTGTTTATTGTCATATGCACAGTAAAGTTGCGAGCGAAAAAAAAAATTGAAACTAAGGAATGGTTGGCATTTCTTGAATCCCAAGACTTTAACCTTCCAAATGATATTTGGAACGATGCATTTGAGTGACACCGTATCCGCACGTGTCCACGACATTTCGGAATGTTAAGGGGGTAATAAGTTTGACTGAACTATCTGACTGTTTTGTCGACGTTCCCATTGTAGCGCCTTATAATCCGGTGCGCCTTATGTATGGAAGATATAGGACCAAAAACTATTTTTTGGGGGTGCGCCCTATAACCCGATGCGCCCTATAGTGCGGAAAATACGGCACATAAATAAACATGTTTAAAAAAAATAAAGGATTTTTTTGGATTTTGTAAGGGAAAATACGACAGTTTGTAAGGGCATGGAGCACACTAAATTTTGGGGACCCATAGATCTCTGTTGGGACCCATAGATTTTTGAGCATGCGAGTCCCATCACTTTTCAGAGGTAAAATAAAAACTGCATATGTGCACTTGGCACCCGGACACCCTAGGCCGTAGTTCGATGATCAACTTTGTAGTTGCTTCATCAGACCAGAGGTCGCATGTTTTTGGACACTCGGGTGAAGAGAAGGGCTGAACTGTCAACTGATCTCCACCTGATGGTGAGTTGGCTCAGACGGTGGGGGGAGATGCTGGTCCAACCCAGCAGACCCAAGAGTGTTGTGAGGGTCTGTTGGGAACGGCTAGCAGAATCTCCTGTCAGAAGGAGTTTCAATACACACCTGCCGCAAAACTTTCCCAATGTCCTGAGCGAGGCGGGGGACATTGAGTCCGAGTGGACCAAGTTCCGTGCCTCCATCGTCGAGGCGGTTGACCGTAGCTGTGGCCGTAAAGTAGTCTGTGCCTGTCGTGACTCGTTGGTGGTAACCAGCGGTGAGGGATGCCGTCGCACTGAAGAGTTATCGGGCCTTCCTGGCCTGTGGGACTCTGGAAGCAGCTGGCAGGTATGGGCTGGCCAAGCAGAATGCCGCTTCGGACGTTGCAGAGGCAAAAACTCGGGCATGGGAGAAGTTTGGCGAGGCCATGGAAGGAGACTTTCGAATGGCTTCGAGAAAACTTTGGTCCAACATTCTTGGCGGGTGGGGGGGCGTTGTGCCATCAACACTGTGTATAGAGGCGGTGGGGGGCTGCTGACCTTGATCCGGGACATTGTGAATCGGTGGGCATAGTACTTCGAAGACCTCCTCAATTTTCTCTGAGGAAGCAGAGCCGGGGGACTGTGAGATGGGATCTCATATCTCTGGGGTAAAAGTCACTGAAGTGGTCAAAGAGCTCCTCGGTGGCCATGTTGCAGGGATTAATGAAATCCGCTGGGAGTTTATTAAGGCTCTGGATGTTGTGCGTGTGTCATGGTTGGCACGCCTCTGCAACATAGCATGGACATTGGGGACATTTTCAAGAAGGGGGACAGGAGAGTGTGTTCCAACTACAGGGGAATCACAGTTCTCAGCCTCCCTGGTAAGGTCTATGCACGGGTACTGGAGAGGAGGGTCCGCCAGGAAGTCGAATCTCGGATTCAAGAGGAGCAGTGTGGTATTTGTTCCGGCCGTGAAACACTGGACCAGCTCTACACCCTCTGCAGGGTCCTTGAGGATGCATGGGAGTATGCCTATCATCGGGAGCCCTGTGCTCCTCCGCATTGAAAGGAGGCAGTTGAGGTGGCTCAGACATCTGATAAGGATGCCTCCTGGACCCCTCCCTCGGGAGGTGTTCCGGGCATGTCCTACTGGCAGGAGGCCCTGGAGACGACCCAAAACATGCAGGAGAGACTATGTCTCTAGGCTGGCCTGGGAACGCCTCGGGATCCCGTCAGATGAGCTGGAGAAAATGGCTGGGGATAGAGACGTCTAGGCTTTCCTGTTAAGGCTGCAGCCCCTGTGACCCAACCCCGGATAAGCGGGAGGTAATGGATGAATGGATGTCCCCTGGCACCTCAGCTTTTCTTAGGCTGCACCCTGGCAACAAGCTGGAGTGTCTGGTTTGAAAGGTTATACAGCAAATACATAAAAGGTTTCTCTGCCAATACAAATTTACAAGAACTACATGGAGAAATAACAGTAGAACTTAAAAAATTGATTGAAATAAAAAAACTACTATTAAACAATCTAAATACAGTCTATGGTATTTGGAAAATCCACCACAAAAAAATACATTTAAATACAAATAAAAATAGGTCATGTTCAAATTGAAAATGTAAAAGACCATTAAGTTTCTTAGAGGGATTTTTAACCATAATAATATTTGGATACCCCAAATTAATAGGATACAGTCCAAATTAGAAAAAAAAATGCTGCAGTGATGAGTAGGTGTAGACAAATATGTGACCAAAAAAATCCTTCTTATAATTTACAGTTCTCTATGTTTAAATTCTTGTATAGGGATTTGGGGAAATAAATAAAGAAGCAATAGTGAAATGCGTAGTAAACTACAGAAGAATGCAGTTAGGATAGTGCATAATGTTGGTTACAAAGAACATGCAAACAATTTGTTTTTAAAATAAAAGAATAAAATCAAGAGTTTCTTTGGGTATTATCTGCACTGCATCATTATATTGTAGAGCTGTTTGTGTCCAAATAGTTCATTCCATAATTTTGTTAATTAATAATGAATGCTGTTTTTGTGTATGAGCATTCATTCATTTATTCATTATCTGCATCGCTTATCCTCAGTCGGGTCGCTGTTTATGTGATGGTCCTAAATAAAAAAACTACAAACACACTCATAGCGCGACCTAATAGTCGTGATAACAAAACTGGCCCAGAGACACCAGTTAGTGTTGTATTTACATGAAAACATAAGGCATTTGTTAGTGTGTCATATAATTCCATATCAGTGATTGAATAAAACAGAGAAGTACACTATCACATGTCACTAATGCGGGATGTGATTTAAAAGGAAAACACATTACCTGTTCCTTATTGGCAAATATAGGTATGTCATGGAAAGGTGAGATATATTTTCCATCGAGGTTCTCTGCAAAACATTAGGGGCAGGGAAACTTGTTTAAGCTTAAACGAGGAAACCTTGTGTTTCATGCAGTTTAATAATAGATTTTCAATTTATAACAAATGCACGACCCAAAAAAATATCTAGACTTTGGAATTGAGCACTGCTTTGCTACAAGTTCTGTGTATTCAGAGGGTGTTGCCACTTGCCCCGCCAAGATTACGGTTCCCAACATGATGACGTGTGGAAGGAACCACGCTGTAAGAATTCTCATAGCGCTCTCTACCAAATAAGTTATGCAAATACCCTTAACATTTTAGCAGGCCGTTAACCAGGCGAACTGGTTTATTGCAACGAAGTAAGAAAACGCGATGGCAGCCAAACACAATAAACAGTAATGAAAGCCGTTGTCTAAAGAAGGGAGGTTCACAAAGATGATGAAATTCGGTGAACAAGTGACACGTGGGAGGTTCGCTTAAAGAGAAAGGCTAACTTTAATTTCAACCTGATTTAAAAAAAGTGTCCATGTAAATTAATGATCACCGTACTCACTGAAGAACAAACGGTAGCTCAGGGAGTTCAGGGTCCCCCTCTCTTCCACAGTGAAGCTCATGGTAAGTGCAGGTAGGGGATGTCTCACTCAAATGAGGGATGGCGGCGGAAAGAGACTGGTCTGTGGAAGGGTAAAGGGACGCGGAAGGGTGTATGCGCATGCTCAAAGCACGGATGTAACGTTCAGGGAATATCGGAGAATAATATTATAACAGATAATGACGTACCGGAGCTGATTCTGATCAGGTCACGTTATGTTGGGTGCTCAAGCATCCCTGAATTTAATCTAAGCAACTTAACAAATGAAAGCATTTTGAAAACTCTCTTTTCCTTAAAAAAACAAGGAAACGATAGGTTTGAATATGATTAAAAAAGCTAAATTTTAAGAAGTAAAACAAAACCAAAATGTGAACGTCAAACTTCAGTTACTTTGATTCCTAGCACTGCTCTTGCCCCCTTCCAGCTCAGTGGAAGCTTCAGTGTATTACGGTGAGAGTATATTATACTAAAAAAAATTGATAAAGTGTTAAATGATAGCAGCACTGACTAGTACTTTTCATGGTTCTTCTTCTGTACGTGTATACGTGCGTATGTGTGTGTGTGTGTGTGTACTCGAATGAAAATAAATGAGTAAAAACTGGGTATGGCGTAATAATAGTGTTTCTGCTAACTACAAAGTGTAATGTGATGTTCACAAATGAGAAGTGACACTCCTCAACAGTGTTGGGTGATCCTAAACGATTAACGTGAAATTAAAAAAAAAAGTACCAGCATGACAATTTGGGTGGGGGACAGTGTGAAACGTAATATCAATTCATTTGTATGTCAAGTACATCTAAAGAAATTGTCAAAAAAATTGAATTTGACTCAGCACCCCAAAGCTCTAAACCTAAAATTGTCCCTGGTGCCAACAGGTATAGAAAGCCAGGGGAATGAGAGAGCAGACACATTGGCCAAAAGGGCACTGGGAGCTCAAAGGCTTGAAATGTGTCTAAGCATTAGTAGTACAATCTAAAGTTTTAATTAAATTGTGAAATCACCATAAATAACAAAGCATTTGGGACAGAGAGAGAAGAGGGTTACACCTGAATAAAATTCAACAAAATGTTAGGACAGCAAGGGTTGATGGTTAGCGCGACCGCCCCACTGTGCAGAGGTCCAGGTTTCAATTCTAGCTGCCCTGCCCCGTGCTGAGTTTGCATGTTCTCCCTGTCACTATGTTCTCCTCGTCTGGCGGTTCCCAAATGTATGAATAAGCGTTTGAATGGTTGTATGTCTCTGTGTGCCTTGCAAATGTCTGGAAACCAGTTCAGGATGTCCCCTGCATTCTACCTGAAGATGCCTGGGATGGGTTCCAGCACCCATGCTGCCGCAGTGAGGACAGGCGTTGCAGAAAATTGATGGTGAAAGCAGAAAAGTGGAGACTGTATAAGATAATGGATTGCACACATCGCCTTGAACAAAGCATTAAAATTTATGGAAAAACATAACACTAGATTGTGTGAAGAGTGTCCGAAGGAAAGAAGAGTCCGTGGAGCATGTAATAATGGACTAGAGAAAGAACGACATGCAGAAGGAGGAGAAGAAGAGGCTTCTAAAAGAAGAGGAAGTAAATGAATTATCACTAAAAGGATTGCTGGACTCAGACAGTAGACATCAACGAAGGACCCTTTTGCAAATATTGAGGAGTGCTAAACCTTTAATATAATTTGATGAGCGGAACAGTGACAAGAACCTGTGATGAGGTTAGGGGTCAAAGCACAGACATGATGGTGCCAACCGCCGATAAAATTGATGTAGAAGAAGAAGGCCATCTTTCGTCGTAACTTCCGCCCGCTGCTCCTCCTGCTTCCTTTGGGTGGGAACAAGGAGGGGAGGCGTCCTGACGGCTATGAGGACGCGAGAAGCAACAAGAAAGCCTTGGAAAGACGCAAGAAAAAACGGCTCCTCTGTTGAGAGAAGAGCACACCATAGCGGCCATAACTGTCACCCTGAAAAATGTCGAACAGTCGTCAACTAAGCGAGAGCCGGGCCATCCCGACAAGAACGGTGTTGGTCAACGACACAACGCAGCTACCTCAAGACTATTGTACCACCCCCGGAGGCACATTATTCTCCACCACTCCTGGCGGTAAGAAGAGTCTCTTCGTCGTTGTTGTTTGTGTTTAAACAAGAAAAAGTTTGAAAACTGAATGTCACACCCCAGCTGTATCACGATGTCCTAACCTGCATTAAAACGAAAACAATGCAGGCCCCGCCTCCATCTTTTCTCCTCTATGATTGGATACCATGCTGCAGAGGCGCTGAGGCGTTTCAAACGGGTTATCAGATCTGTTTATCTTATCCGTCGAATCATGGGCATTTTTGTTGGTGCCAAAATTTACAGAATTTTAAAATCTATTTTCCTTGGTAAATAAATGCATAAACTTAAATATGATAGAATAGGCTAGATCAAAATGTTTAAAAAGTAAGACAAAACAAAATTGTGAACAACCGTCGAAAATCCTTCACTGCCTTGAATTGGTTCATTTAGTTTGATTCCTATCACCGCTTCCTTCTCCCACGGCTAGTGTCATTTGCGCGATAGAGGCGGAGTCTGTGGAGGCTCAGGACTATTACGAGAATATGTTATATAGTGGGTATGTTGAACAACTACTTTACCACATAATACACTTACTTTGTTATCATCAACAGATATTAGTCCTCATTTTAGCTGCACTGAATCAAATGCAACAATGGCCCACCTTAACCTTTAAAGTGTATGACGGAATTATAAAGTGTTGAATAAAACATATCATTGTTCAATAAATTCCATGCTTCTCTTTCTCTATTTGCTTGTGAGTATTCTCCTCCGTGGGGTCCCGGCAGCAACGGCCTGGTTATTCGGGTGGTTGTGGAAGGTAAGAAGGGAGAGGACCCATCAGAGCATCCCGGGTAGAGGACTGGAGGATGCTGCTTGGGAGGGTGGGAGGAATCCCACTTGAGATGACAGAGCTATGCCCTTGCACAATAGTACTGCCCTTTACACATTGGTTAACTGCTGTTCAAACCTCATATTGTTAGAATATGATATATGAAATTGTGAATGTATTTAATTGCTGTTAATAGTGTCGATAAAAACTCATATTGTTGGGATATGACATAATGAAATTGTGTGTTTAACTGTGGTTAAAAATCTCGAAAAAAATGTTAAAACGTCATATTGTCAAATATAACGAAATTGTAAATATGCTTAATTGCTGTTAAGATTGTTGAGAAAAGTTGTTCAAACCTCACATTGTTTATTTGCTGTTAATAGTGTCAATAAAATTGTTCAAACTCTCTTAGAAATAAATGAGTTAAAACGGGGCATAACAGTATATCTGCTAACCACAAAGTGTAATGTGATGTCCACAAATGGGAAGTCACACATCTTTTTAGTCCAGCCAGACATTCTTGATGCTCAGCACCCCCAAAGCTCTGAACCCTTTTCAGAAATACAGTATTCATTACTACTACCTGTCAAAAAATGTAATCAGAAACGTAATTCGAGTACCATAATACTGCTGTAATGTAACTTGATTGCTTTAAATTACTTTTGGATTTCTCCAGTACCCCTAATGTTTTGCAGAGAACCTCGATGGGAAACATAAAAGACAAATAAATGTAACAAAAGTAAAATTATTAAATTTTGTTTTTAAGAAAAAAAAGTAAAATTTTACTTTGTAAAAGAATGAAAGAAAACCAAGGTCAGGTAGTTGCGTGTAGTCCTACAAAAATGCGTACATTTTAACCACGTATTATGATTTATTAAGCAAAAATAACAAAATTTGTTTCTTGTGGCAGACGATATGTGCTATGTTTTAGTTCACATTAATCGTACATTAAGAACCAAATATTATTTTAAACACAGCAAGCAAGTATTCACTTCCTAAATATACAACAAGCTCTTGGATGTCTTTTGTCCAAGTTTAGGTTTTACTTGTTTGAAGAGTTGATGCTAAACCTCTTGACAATATTCATATTTTGTAAGCTAAGTAAAACCTTCTCACAATATAACAATACAGCGATCTTATTGTGACACCAATTTACTACAAAAAGAAGACAATTGTTACCTGGGTGTCCTCGTTTGAAAATATAACTATGAATTAGTGGGTTGAGTAAATTACCTTTTCTAAAATGCATTGTAACTCTGAAGTGAACAAATTCGAATTGATTCATAAACATCCAGATTTTGATTGTTAAAATATGTCAAATACTATAGATAATGATTATAAGTAAGGCAGAACTAAGAACCAATGTTCTGTTTTTGCTAAAACATGCGCAGTTATGCAGGCCTTTGTAAACAGACCGCTTTTTATTCAAATGCCAATGTTTTAGCCTTATGCAATGTTGACGATGGAACACAATTACACAAAAGCGACATTGTATGCTAGCTGTGTCGTGCTGAAAAATATACGCAACATAGTAGTTCAAGTAACGGTCCGCTGGAATGTATTTGCTGCCTCGCTGGCAGAGGAGGGTTGTAACGAGTGAGATTTACTCCGTTACATTTTACTTGAGAACGTTTTGGGACATTTTGTACTGCTGGGAGTATTTTTGAACCACTATACTTTTTTGTTGGTTTTTAGTAGATTTATCAAGAAGAAACCATACTCATACTCCGCTGCATTAGACTAAATTGAACCCGTTACTTAAGTATAAACATACCTTCTTTGCTTGTTTTCTTCTGTGTCCCCTGTTTGAGAGCCAATCTATGGTGCCCAAACTCTGCGCCTTTGCAAGGAGCAGCGCTGCATGCCAAGTGGGTGACTGTTTTAAAATAAAACGACGTATGTGTGATTGACCATGGTGCCCAAAAGTAAAAGGTGAAAAATAACTGCACAGGAATCAAACTTAAAATGTATTAATGCAATTTTATTTACTTTACCTTTTCAAAAGGTTGATTTGTTTTTATAAATGCATGCAGCAATTTATTGCATTCTGTGTAGTTACCCAGATAAGGGGCACATTATGAACCTTTGCTGGTGTTCTTTCCAATCCTCAAAATAAGTGACATCAAAAATTGGATTTCCATCCATCCATTATCTCCACCGCTTATCCTCTGTAGGGTTGTGGGGGTGCTGGAGCCCACCCTAGCCATCTCTGGGCAGTGGGCAGGAGACACCCTGAAGTGGTTGCCAGCCAGTCGCAGGAACTTGAATTTCCTAATTGCATTTATTTACTCTTGTTAAAACAAATATTCCGTCAATCATTAATATGGTAATAAAGTTAAACATGAGGCGGTATCATACAACAAATTATTAACGTTATTCTCTACAGGATGTGCTGCATCCAACTTTGTTATTTTAATAGTAGGCAAATATTGATACATACAGTGTGTGTTGCGTTTATTATGAGGCTTATAATTTTATGCGGCTCCAGACAAACTTATTTTTTGTTTTTCTGGGGTGCAATATGGCTCTCTCAAAATTTGGGTGTGCCGACCCCTGAGCTAGCTTGTTGTTGTTCTGCATGCAGAGCCTGTTAAAAATGAATTGGGGCTTGAAATGTGCTACCTGTGCTTGATGTCATTGATTTATATTATTTTTATTTTATTGTTTTGTTGTGTTTTTGTTTTTTACTCGCCGATATACCTTAAAATAGTACTGCATGGGCATTGGAAGAACAATAGATAATTTAAGTCTAATTAGATGACGATCAGGTTTTTTTTTTTTTTTGCATTAAACTACTGTCTCATTGACCATGCTTTATGGGTGTAACTTGTTTGTTGTGTCATTGTCTTTCATAACTAGTGTATTTATGATTCTATTGTTTACAGGGGCATATTTTTATCATAGTTTAAGATACTTTAATTTTGCTCTACAAATGCACCTGATTAATTTGTTTGAATTTAAAAGGTAGATTTTCCCAAAATTATATGGGAAACACTGCATAATATAAATACATTCAATCTAAAAAAACTTCCTATGTTGCAGGAACGCGAATCATCTACGACCGCAAGTTCTTGTTGGACATGCGTAATTCTCCCATCGCCCAGACCCAGCCCACTCACCTACCCGTCATCCCTGGTGTGACGAGCCAAAACACTCCCCTTGAGAACCAGAAGAATGAAGTTAACAATCACGTCAACAACCAAGATGGACAGCCTACAAACGGTAACACCTAGAGCTGCAACAACTAATTGATGAAATCAATTAAAGTAGATTATTCAAAGCATTGGAAATAAATTACTTCATGGATTTGACGTTTTGCGCGATTTATGAGCCAATAGGCATGTAAAATCAATGCTAATAAGTGCATTGGGTGTGTTTGTAAAGTTCTAGTGTTGTAGTACCAGTTATGTGTCCGGAGCAGCACAAAAATTAATTTGCCAAATTAATTTCAAAATATCATTTATTATTTGTTATTAACCCTGATGGATTCAAGTGTGTTTTAAGAGGGGGAAAAAACTAAACATGAATTGAGGCAAAGAGCCACAGCATATAGAAAATATGATGAGACAAAGAGCCGCATTCTTGTTGGCCAAGAGACGCATGTTCGCCACCCCTGATCTATAGAGTAGTCGCGTAACACCGCAGCTCCGACCGAAGCAGTTCTCATGTTCTCCCTAGAATGGTTCACTACATCTATATGCAGTCTTGTTTAAATAATTCCAAATTTTCATGTCTGATTATTTTTATTATAAAATGAATCTTCTTTTGCTTGTTCTTGTGTTCAAGGTGACGACGCTCAGTTTGAAATGGACATCTGAAGGACTGGCAGCAGCACAAACGTGCACAAAAAAAGAAACTGTAATTGACCTGTCATGTCCCACCATGCCAGTGGCTTGGGTTATAGAAACAAACGCATGTTAAGCTGTCATCGCAGCCACCTTTTTGGTCTCCACCTTGTTGCTTCTGGATATCGTTGGCGTGTGTGTCTGCACGTGTTTCATTGTGTAAAAAATACAAGGATATAGAGCAAATACTGAGTGATACTGAAGATGAGAAACGGTTCATTTACTACAGTATAATTCAACCACACAACAAAAAGCACCTGTGACAATTGTGTGTCCACTCATACACGCACATACATATTGATTGCAGTAATCTCATTAACAGAACATTTATTTCAAATTTTCAGACTTATAGCTTTTACCTAATTTTTGTGATTACTCTTTACAAATAATTATTTGGAAATGTAACAATTTCATGCTCCAGGTAAATTAATACTTGACAGGATGAGCACTTTACAGTATTTGGAATAACCTGTAAAAAGATGGGTGACTTGGAAATTCTTAAAGGGAGAATTCAGCATTGAAAATGTGAAATTATTAAGAAGGACATTTTCTTTTATTGCAAGAAAACACAACATTTTTTTAAAACTATTCTAAAGACTTCCATTGAAAACTATTATTTAACAGAAAAAATTGTGAATGTTGCACAGATTAAATTATTATCACCTCTATCCCCTGAGAGCCTCCTTATTTGAAATTTGCTTAATTTTGCGACCACGATGCAAGAAGAGAGGTAATATGCTATTTGAATAGTGTGACCCTACTGTGGAAATTTGTCTCCAAATCAAATTGGGTGACCGAATGTATTTTCTTCCTACACTTTATCCAGATGTTTGGTCAACTGTTTTCAGTCCTGGGAATCGAGCTTGACTAGAAATGCAGTCTCCACAAAATAATCACTTTGTCCTACTGCAAAAGATATGTTTATTTTGTTCATTGTAAAAGTTGGACAATGAAGCAGCTAAAGAATACAGACCATTTTCTTTTCTTTTTAGATTTTTAGTTGGAAAGAGTGACAGCAACATTGCATCACATTCATTTTTTTCATTTGTCCGTTAATTCACCACAATTTTTTTCCCAATCATTCTCGTGTGCAAAATCAAATTGTGTGATTCAAAGAAAGAACAGATTTTGTTTCAGGCTAACTTTATTTTTTATTTATCATAAAGGTCAAAAAATGCCCTCGGTAAAATATGAATAAAAGTTCCAATTCAAGGAAATAAGATTCTGCCTTAATTTCTTTATTTTTTTCATCTTTGTGGTAAATATCAGCAGTTGACTGGCAGTTGTCAATATATGGTGGTCTGTTTGGTCAATGAATTCGTGACATTTCAGTTCTATTTAACTATTAAGTTTGATACATTTGCATGTCATTCTTAACTGTTTTGTGTTTAAACATGTTTTTATTATTATTTTATTGTGCAATATATTATATTCAAAATGTTATTTGAGACAAACCTTCCTGTGTGGAGTTTGCATGTTCTCCTCGTGCTTGCTTGGGTTTCCTCTGGGCACTCCGGTTTCTTTCCACACTCCAAAAACATGCATGTCAGGTTAATTGGCTGGTCCAAATTGTCCTGAGGTGTGAATGAGCGAGTGGGTTGTCTGTCTCTGTGTGCCCTGCGACAGGCCGGCTAACAGTTCAGGGTATCCCCTGCCCACTGCCTGAAGATAACTGGGATGGGCTCCAGCACCCACGCAACCCTACTGAGGATAAGCGGTGCAGATAATGGATGGATGGATGGACGGATGTCATTTGAGAACAATTTTCTATTTTTTTCCCCTATGGAATTCCAGTTAGAGCAGTCCTTCTGGATTTTCTGTCATAAACTCGATTGCAACAATATATCGTGAAGTAGTATGATTTTTTATTTTATTTTGTTCTTATATACTGTGTGTCTCAAAGAGTCAGAAGAACAGAGCGGAAAGTAATTTTCATTTTCTAAAGAAGCTAAATTTTCCACTACTTCGAATTATGAGAAGGCTTTTATGATGGTTCAATGCATAGATGCCACTCCATGATCAACTCAAATGACACCTATAAACATTTATATATTCATTACTCAGAAACAAACCCAATTTACAGGTTTCAAGTATGTGTTTGACAAATACAGTACCACAATTATTTTTTTAGGTGACAGCCTCGTCCCCATTGTCTTTTTGTATGTCTACTACGAAAAATATTACTAAATAAATAGTACGATTAAAAAAATCACACTAGAAATACTACAAGAACACAAATACAGTAATTCTACCAAAGTAAATAGCAAGTTAACTACTTAAAACAGAGACCTTATTTTGTTTGTTTTATGAGCACGATAAAACCAATTCAATGAAACTAAATGAGAACAAATATGCAACGTAAATATCTGCATGTACTGTATATTTATTCATAAATGAGAACAAATTTAGAGGCATCCAATCTGGCCCCATTGCCGAATTGTTTGACCCAACGCGGGCTGCTAACCAGTCATTTCCATCCATAGAAATTTAACTAAAAATTATGCATTTTGACCATGGTTGAATTCTCAAATAAATGCTCCGGAATTCAAAACTGAAAGGAAATTGCCGAAATTTATTTTTATCAGGCAAATACAGTAGGCATTCCGTGCTACCATCAGGCATTAATCCGGTCGCCTAATGGTCCTTCCTCCTTTTCGACGTTCCCGAGCGAGGCCGCTGCCAAGATGGTGAGTCCTGAGTGCTAAAGTTGGACCTAAATCCACTCATCATCCAGACGATCATCTTATTGTGTAGTATTTGGTCATGTTCAATTAATGGTCTATGACTCAAACTGCATAAAATCACTTATATTTGTGTTTTCTGTCTATTTTGTCATCAGTAAACATTACTATCTAAATGCTAAGCTACACAACACCGAGGGACACTGTGTTTTCAGCAATAGTGATTCTTATTGTGTTTCACACTGATTTTCCCAGAACTGTTACGTTTCTACAACAAAGTATTGAAATGGGCAGTGTTGGCACCGTTTTAGAGTGGTTTATGTCTTGTCCTAGTTTCGAATGCTGACGTTAGTTTGTTGGTGATCGACGTTCTCAGGCACCTCTCATGCATTACATAGCTTTGGTTGGGAAATTTAATATAGCACATGGTTATATGGCCGTCGGTAATGCGTTCTTGCCGCCTAATGCACACTAGATCCGGATCGGATACGGCCCGTACGGAATTCCCCAAAACTAAACTCGAATTGCCTCCATAACCGACACCGTGTCACACGGTCTGTTTGAAGTCTTCACAGCATGCCTGATGCAAGTCTTCCATTTCTTCCGGACCCTGAATTGAGTACTTGCCGGTATATGAACGTAAAGAAATTAAAGTCGGCAAGCATGAAATTCGACGTCAAAGGGAGATGGATTTTGTCATAATAAAGCCACCTACCGAACACGCTAACGGTATGGCTTTATGACTGTCAGAACTGTAAAAATAATCTAATAAAACTGAACTTTCAAAGACTACACCACTTTATTATACCCAAAACGTATTTGAAAATGGTAGATGAGCCAAATTCCTGGAAATATGTAAACTAACTATCTGTAAATGAGTAATGATATCGTTTAAGCTGCTATTTTTTTAACCTTTTGAACGTGTCCCTTTTCCACTGTTTTTCAAGAGCATTAAAACCGTTCTGGCAAGGGTAGACAAATATTTGGCAATTGTTGCTCTGATCAGTATGAGCTGAAATTTTAGGACGGCCCGATCTCGGTAGATTTGCAGTGCTCTGATACTCCTTCCATTTCAATATTATTTCTTGTACAGTGCTCCTTGGGATGTTTAAAGCTTGGGAAATCTTTTTGTATCCAAATCCAGCATTTAATTTCTCCACAACAGTATCTCGGACCTGCCTGTTGTGTTCCTTGTTCTTCATGGTGCTCTCTGTGCTTTAAACAGACATCTGAGACTATCACAGTGCAGGTGCATTTATACAGAGACTTCATTACACACAGGTGGATTCCATTTATCGTTAGTCATTTAGATCAACATTGAATCATTCAGAGATCCTCACTGAACTTCTAGACAGTTTGCTACACTGAAAGTAAAGTGGCTGAATAATTTTGCACACCGACTTGTTCCACTTAATGATTTTGTCCCATTTATTGTTGATGCTTCACAAGAAATTACAGTTAATTTTTTTTTGTTTTAAGTCTGAAATGTGGCAAAAGGTCACAAAGTTCAAGGGGGTCAAATAGTTTCACAAGCCACCGTAAGTATAAAGGGCTGGAGTAAACGGTTGTGGTATGCACTCCTCAAACGTACATTATAGCCCTCAAAAAGTTCTGCTTGGTTTCTTATTTGTGGGGTGTTCGAATACGTTTTAAAACGTTTTTGAAACAAGTTGTCTTTTTATGTTTCTATAATCCATCTGTGATTGGGTATTTCTAGACCTGCGCCGGCGATGTATCAAATACGATGTGTATTATCCGTCGATGCGCTGATTTGCATTCGTTCCTGATGCCGTGTGGATTTAAACATTGGTCACCTGATAGCAAATTACTCACTATTCTCTTGAGTTCTTTCCCTGCCAATGAAAACGTTTCTCCTCCTGCATAGAACGACACAGTTACAGTCAGGACCCGCAAGTTCATGACGAACCGTCTGCTTCAGAGGAAGCAAATGGTGAGTATGTGTAAATCACTCACATTTCCCTTGCTTGGCTATTTGTATTCATTGTCAAGTTTGGTCTTTCCAGGTTATTGATGTTCTGCATCCTGGCAAACCCACAGTCCCAAAGACTGAAATCCGGGAAAAGCTCGCCAAGATGTATAAAACGACACCCGACGTTGTGTTCGTCTTCGGTTTCAAGACTCAATTTGGTGGTGGCAAGACAACAGGCTTCGGCATGGTCTACGATTCTCTAGATTTTGCAAAGAAAAATGAGCCCAAATACAGATTGGCACGGGTGAGTTTGGAAAGCTTGTATACTATTGATTAGTCATTCCATTGTCTTCTTTGGACACAAGACTCTGGTCTCAGCACAGCATGGAGAAAATGTCCTTCGTGTAAATCTACTTTTGTATTGGGGTGTCAGTGATGAGATTACGTCCCAAAGAAAACATGTACAGTATTCACTCTTCCAAGTATTTTCTCTAAGGCCGCACCAATGTATTGATGTTATTGTTAAGAATTATTTCCTCATCGATTACTTGTTGTGCCATTTATGAGCCACTAAGCATGTTAAATTAATGCAAATAAGTACATTTGATTTCCTTGTGAAGTAATGGGGTTGTAGTATCACTAGCAGTCCGACAAAGGATGGCCTAATATTGTATTTATAAAAGTATTTTACAGTTTGTTTAAATCTTTTTTTATTGGACATTGCATCATTCCAAACAAAATGGTATGAAATAGTCAAACACTACAAAGTTAACAATTTCCAAGAGAGCAGAAAGTGCTACATAAATTGACAAAAATCAGAAAATAAATTGACATTAATAATGATTAATTCAACACAAGGGGGAGATTCTTAAGCTTAATTATACATCATATGAACATTGTGTTTAATCAATAAACAGATTAGTTGACAAGTTTGAAAAGTGGTTTTATTTTTTTATTTGTAAAGAAAATTTGCTGCCGATAAATCAAACGTTTGTTTTGTATGAGAAATCCAAATATAATATAATCTTTGGAAAAAGTGGGAGGAAAAAAAGTATCTCACATATTTGCAGATGTATTGCGTACATTTGTATGTACTTTTGGGATTGGAAATATGATGACCATTTCAAAATATACACATCAGAGAAACATCTCGTTCAGTCTGAAATAAGTTGCCTGAAAACTATAAAGCTGGCATAAATCACCATTACGTGCCCGGCTGTCTTCACTTTCTTTGAATATCCACGAAAATGGCTTTGTTACATCAAGAACAATCCATAGAATCCAACCGTGAAAAAATATTTGCTGCAAAACGCACAATAAAGCCGACACGTGAATAGAAATCAGCCTAAAACATTTTGCTCTGTTGGACATAGCTATTTGTAATCCGTTTGTTTTGCCACCGTATTTCCGTTTACAACTAAACAGACTCATGAATTTAATCCCGATATGGTAGCTAGCCCTCCCCTTTCGATTGACACTTTTTCCTCGAGGGTTTGTTCGTGCAAGTTTTATTCATGCACAAAGTTGCATTAAATTTGCGTCTTGGACACATATTCCACCAGTCTCACACTCACCTTTACTGCTCGGGTGTGTTTGAAAAAAAAATGGACAAAATAGCCGCATAATTGCATAAGTTGCGGGGTTAAAGGTTGTGACAAAAGTCGCGGCTTATATTCCGGAATTTACGGTGGTACTTTGTGTGCAGTTTGTAGCCCATTTATTGGTTTAAGCTGTATGAATAACATGTTCACTTCCTTTCAGTTTGATCTAAACAAATGTGCACAAAATGTTTTTTTTGTCATTATTTTTTTTTCATTAATTGTAAAAAGAGGCGACTCATGTCTTATTGCAGTGTTTTTTAACCTTTTTTGAGCCAGGGCCAATTTTTACATTGGAAAATTTTACGGCACACCACTAACCAAAAATGTTATAAAATGACACTGATGAACAGTGCTTAAATACAATATAATTTATAATACCCCCAGTTTTTACATCACAGACACTTGACAATGAAATCATATTTGCAGATAATTATTCTTAAATGTGTTATAAAATTTTAAGGTGACATTGGATAATTTCTCACGGCACACTAGTGGTTGAAAATCACTGTCTTATTGGTGTAGAAATCTTAGGTGATTCTTGGTATGAAAATTCAGTCCTTCAGCCTAGGTAGCTTCATTTTAACTGGGTTAAAAAATCTTCTATAGTGGATTTAGGTTTCATATGAAACTAATTTAAAAATATCTGTTTCTCAGCACGGTCTGTATGAAAAAAAGAAGACCTCCAGAAAGCAGCGCAAGGAACGCAAGAACAGAATGAAGAAAGTACGGGGTACCAAGAAATCCACTGTTGGTGCTGCCAGCAAAAAGGTATGTTACCCTAGGCAATACTTTGGAGTTCAAGAACAAAATGTTCATTCAGTTTGGGTGCTGCATAGTTTTTGCATGTAGCCATTGCTCATTCTGTTAACTGGGTTTTTCCAACCCCTGTCAAATGTTCTTTGGAAACCATGGAAGATAAAACGTTAAGAGCAGGATAACACTGTGAACATCATAAATTGTTGGATAATGGGGATAAACTCCCAAGTGAACATTCTGGGCTGTAACAGAAATCCTGTAACAAAAGGGCAACACAGTGTGTTTATAAATTATTAAGTGTGCACAAACTTTCAGCTGTTGCATACTGACTAGACCTAAGATTTATGGCCCGAACCCGAGGCAATTTCGGGCCGGGTCGGGCCTGAAATGTCAGTCATACGGTCGGGTCGGGTTCGGTCCTGCTTTTTTTTTTTTTTTTTTTAATTAATTAATAATTATAAATATATGTTCATTACAAATATATACTTAAACTATGTATGGATACTAGACCAAGGAATACTTGTTATAAAATAAATAATTTGGATAAAACGGAGAAGGAGCTGTAATTGCTTTTAACGGAGCCAGAGCATGCTCTGCTCTGTGCACGTGACGTGACGTGAATGCTGTCCTCTTAATAATCTTCTCCTCCGCAAATTCGCGTGATTTTGGCCTGGTATCCCCGATATGGAGTCGGACCAACAAGAAGTTAAGGATAAACTCAAGAGAGGAGAACTGACGAGGAAAACGCACTCTGGTAAGAGTGAAGTGTGGAGCAATTTCAAATTGATAGTAGAAAATGATACAGAGACTTGCGTTGGCTTCGCTGAGTGTCAATGTGGCAATTTGCTCGCATACGATAGCAAAAAGACTGGGACCTCGACGCTGATCAGACATTTAAAAAGCTGTCCTGGCAAAAGTAATGAACGTCAGACATCTATATTATCATCCGTCCCAAAGACAGTCCCTCTTCGCGCTAAGCAAGCCATCACAGACAAGTGTTTTAAAAAGCGTTTTATATAGAATACGATCGCTTTTGTCGGAAGCGTACATTGACGTTGGTGACATTTTCATCCGCGTTAAAAAACGCAATTTGCAGAATAAAATCACGCTTTATTGTTTAAATAAACGCGTTATATAGACTAGGATCTCCCAATTATTATAATTAGCTCGCTTTATTGTTTTAATAAGCGTTTTATATAGAATACGATCAGGGGGGGGGGGGAATTTGCATAGGAGTCGGAAAAGGGCACAACACGTCAACACCCCCTCAATGAAAGTGCTGCGCTAAAATCTTAAGGACGTACTACTACTGCTGCTGTGGATTATGGCCCAATGATCAAGTCTTCAAAATGACGGACGCCCTTAAATGTTTTCGCTACCTCAAAAAAAAAAAACCGTCAATGACAGATTGTCGCTTAATGTAACATCTGCAGTGCAGACACAGAAATATAAAAGATGTAAATGTTTATACAGTTTTATTTAACTTAGGCCTAGATGTTGTAACAAAAGGCAGAGTTTAATTTGTTATCATAAATCACCCCTCCTTATAAATAAAATATGTAATTTCGGGCCCCTTTCGGGCCGGGCCAGCAAATCCAGTTAATTAGTCGGGCTCGGTCCAGGTCGGGTTTAATACCCCTCGGGCCTGCGTCGGGCTCGGGTGCTTTTTTTTGGCCCGATCTTACCTCTAATACTGACCCATGCAGAAACTCGCGTCATTCTCGTGTTTTTCATTTCCCCTAGCATAAACGCGCATTTTTTTTTCTGCTTCATAAACGTATTTGCGATAATTACTTGGGTAATAAAAATCAACAAACACAATCGTGATTTTCCCATGATTATTTTGTGCGTGTATTTTTTTTTTAATCATCATGAATCACTAACGACATTTTGTGGCACAAGTTCTCAAAAGTGCTTTATTAAATAAAGGCCCGTTCGCAATAATTTGTGTGACACACATCACACAGGCTGTAGATTCCCAATGAGTGATTCACACAATACATCTCAAAGGGATATTCACAAACTTCGTGAAATATTCTCATCAAAAATAGAATTAAAGTGAACAAATTCCTTTTTAGGATTTAGTTTCCTAGGGATTGATTTGGATTGGTGTTGGTGTGCGCTTATTTGGGATTTCGCATCAAAATTAAAATGAAGTCCAGTTCTGCATCGTTACTACAAAACTACAGTATTTAAATCCACCAATGACGGGGAACAAACTGGAAAAAAAACAACCTATTGTTTTCATAATCTCAGATTCAAATTTTGGGATACCCGAAAATTCCCACCTCTACTTATTGTGTCCTTTTCAGATGAAATACTACTAGCTTAGTCGTAAACCCGATAGTTTCAACCTCAACTTGAATTGTGTTAATATTTTGTTCCATCTTTTGTTGCTGACTTTGCCTCCCATGGAATACTTGCACAGAAATGAGACGTCGTTGTGAAGGTATAATATGGGAGCATGGAGTGCCACTGTGTTGTACATCCAGATGTTTTAAACTGGACTGTACTACACATGCTACTCTCACTTTCCCCAGTAGATCTACTGTTTCCTACACTGGTGTTTTAAGGGTGTGTCCCCTCCCACTGGTGTTGTCACAAATCCCCTGTAAAATGTTTTCCCACATCCCTACCCCACTGTAAGGTGTATATAGTAAGTAATTTGCCCACTATGTTTCGGTTAAAAGTAGAAATGTGAAATTGATCAAAGCGGCCGAAGCTCTGCATGTTTTAAGTATCCTTTTCACGCCAGTTTAATTAGCAAGCCCTGCAGAAATGTGATTAACAAACTTGTTGATGTGATCCACTTGGGTTTAACGAAGGAAACATGCAGAGCTATGGCTTAAAGACTGGGTTCTGACACGTGGTTTGGAGTCTTAGCTTATTAAGTGCAGCACACGCATCTTTTTTTTTTGAGAGTGTGGATAATTTTCACTTGTTTTTTTTTTCCTCTCACCACTAGTCTTTCTACAGTTAAAACAATATTTTTGAGAATAACATTTTTATAATGTCCGTTTGTAATTTAACTTGTACCCAGTTTGATTCACTTGAAAAACCATAATGAAATTTTCCTTTTCTTCTTCCTTTCCCTAGTGAGCCCAGACAAGCAGGGATGGTCCTCGTGCTCAAGATGTTCTTGTATATTGTTCTCGAATAAACATTTGGAGAAAAGACCATCTATTGTTGTGGACTCTTGTAAATTGCTTTGATACATGTCTCTTCGGTCATGTAATAAAGTTATGCTTTTATGGATCCTTTTTAGGCTTGGATTATCAGAGCACCGCTTTCTGTGGTGTGTCTTGGGCAAATAAAGCCCAGGATGTTTTTGGGATGGTTGGGGTTTGATCACCAACATTAAACAGATAGGAGTAGTTCCAATGGTTAGCAGAAGTCTCCTGATCTAAGATATAGCAACTTCACAATCTGGTCTCCATTGTCTGTGTTTTGCTTCTTCCCGCTCTTCAGAGTTTAAGAATTGATGGATAGCGACCCCAGCGACTTAGTGTGCTGCAGCCCATCACAGCGCACCATGACATTGAAATGAAATTATATGCATTTATATGGCGCTTTTCAAGTCAATGAAGACTTCCCAAAGCGCTTTACAATGTGCTTCACATTTCCCAATAGCGGCCGTGCAGCCATGTAAGGCGCTAACCTGCTTAGTAGGGGCATTAGGAATTCAGTGTCTTACCCAAGGACACTGCGACGTGTAACATGGAGGAGTCGAACTGCGATCTCTTGATCTCAAGACGAGCGCTCTAACTCCTGAGCTACTGCCGCCCCAAATTCAAGGATCATGGTATGCACTCGTGTGACAAAACTTAATATAGGCAAGATCCTAATGTCAAGCTGGGTCTGGTCGAGGCTTAAATGTCAATTATGTTCGGGCTGGGGAATGCTCTCGCTGACTTTAAAAATATATAATTTTGTTACCCACCCGTCATTGTTCTTGTTTCTCTTGTCATAAGGAAGTACAGTGGAACCTCGGTTCTCGAACCATAATCCGTTCGAGAACCCTGTTTGAAAACCGATTTGTTCAATCACCGAAATCATTTTTCCCATTAAAAATGTTAATCGTTTTAATCCGTTCCAACACCCAGAATGTTTAAACATGAAGCTAACCTAGGCTAATCGTACGTTAGCGTTATCTTAATCTTCCATACGAAAGATTACGTTAACAAAATCAGGTCGTTTACAAGTCATTTAGCACCACAAGTGGCTAGTGCTTCATTGGAAAGGGGGCTCCGTTCCAACACCTTGAATTTTGGGCTCAGTTCTGACACCCTAAATGTTAAACGTAATCATAGAGCTAACCCAGGCTAATCATACGTTCGTGTTATCGTAATCTTCCGTACGAAAGATAACGCTAACACGAACGTGTAAAAAAGAAAAGAATTATGAATAGGATTTCTTACCTTTGTTGTGGTCAGCAGAAGGCGCATGCTGTATTCCCTAGCAAGATCGGAAACCCGCACACCTCTTTCATATTTAGCTATTATGTCTTTCTTAAAAGCAATAGTTGTACGAAAAACTTTTCTTTTCACTTGTCCTGCTTGAACCGACCTTCTTCGGAGGCATAGTTAGGGGCTAAAACACTCCGTTCACCGATATTAAAAGCGAAAGCAAAAAGAGGCAAGTGCGCACGTGATAACAGTTGGTCACAAGGGGTGGGGGCGATCTACACCCGTACGCCGCTCAGCATCGCGCATTACCGGCGTTCGAACTCTGAATTTTTGACCGAACAGCGAAGCAAGAATTTCTCGAAATTTTTGGTCGAACTCCGATTTGTACGAACTGAGAGGCGTTCGAAAACCGAGGTTCCACTGTACTTCAATTTTCAAACTGTCAAAATGATGGACAGCCTTTAAATATCCCATCAACTCTTAACACCTGTCAATAATGGATACTAGTCACTAAATGTAACCACAGCAGAAAAGGAAATCTATAAGATGCAAATGTGCATATTGTCATGTTAAACGTAGATTTAATCACAATAGACGGGCTTTAAATTGTTGTGCTGGGAGGATTTGTGCAAAGGATTCTGTCCCTCTCTAACGCGGACCACTCAGCGTTTGTAGCGGCCAGTACTGTCAGAACGCAGAGAAGCAGGCTCACAGCTGGGGTCACCCAAAATCACCGCTCTCCCAAGTCCTCACAAATGAAATACGAAGTTTTGGGCTTGATCCTGCAAATCAAGTTAATGGCGTGGGCTGAAATTTTCTTCTATGATACCAGGTCTTCAATCCATGGGGAAATGCTTGAGTTCCAAAAGTTTTGAGTAGGACTGATGTCCACATTTCCATAGTGGCTCTCCTATTTTCTCCGTTCTCTGTCACTTTCCCTTGTTCTATGAGTTTCTGACTGTCTTTATTTTCTTATTTTCCCTTTTATCTACTAGTGAGTTTTTTCTCTGTCATGTGCCCTCCAAGCTAATACGTTCCATGCTTCTTCAGTATGTGTATGCATGTCTAATAAAAATAGAGTAAACATCGGCAATGGTGTAATAATAGTGATTTTGCTAACCAGAGCAACGTGAAGGGACACTCCCGAACAGTGTTGAATGATCCTTAATCACTAAGTGAAATGAAAAAAATGTGTAACCAGCCCAGATACGGAGCGCTCAGCAGCCCTAAATTGCTGATCCTAAAATCGCCCCTATAGCAAGCCTGCAGTGCCGTGTTTTATGTATTCCTCTGCACGTCACCGCGAATGTTGTGTGTACCTGGCAGGTCCAATTCAATGAGACATTTAGTTTCTTCCACTGCTCACTCCCAGGTTCGCTGCACGGAAGACCACACAAGGGGGAGAAAAAGAGTGGGTGGGGGGCGTCGTTGGACTTTCGCGCAGCGTGCGTGCGCCGGTCGCACGCGTCGCAGGGAAGAGAACATTGTAACATTGTTCCTTGACGTCATCGCTCGGCCTAGTCTGCCACTGTTCTCAAACACTTCTTTGTTATTTGGAGGCTTCCAACTCGAGGACGGACGCCCGCAAAATCCGGAACCGGATGTTCAGGTCTACTGGAACCAAGAGTCCAAACAACACAAGACACATGCGTATAGGCTGACAAATACAGTGATACCTCTTCCTACAGGCTGGATTTGTTCCAGGATCTAGCTTGTAGCTCGAATTGCACGTGTAACGAGCGATTTATGAAATAATTAATATCTAATTGGTCTGCTCCCCTTCCTTCCAAAAACATACAAGTGAACGCTTAATAGCTATAAAACACATTTTGATCGTTACAAACACATTCAAATAGTAATTAAGCTACTAGACGGCTGTAGCTTGGGAGGTAGAGCCAAAGAGGTCACCAGTTCGATTTCCAGCTCTTATGTGTCCTTGGGCAAGACACGGAACCCTTAATGCAACTGATACGCAGTTGAACTGGGTAAGTGTAAGGTGTATTGTTAAGCACATTAGAGGTCACCAGCCACTGTTTAAAGCAGACCTGGGCACTCCGGTCCTGGAGGGCCGCACGTCCTGCCAGATTTTGAAGTTTGCTCTTCTTTAACTCAGGTGATACAAATTATAACCTCGTTAGCAAGCTAGCAAGTGCTCGTTAACGATACTGGTGATTGGAATCACCTGTATTGGATCAGAGAAACCTCAAAAATCATGCAGAACATGCGGCCCTCCAGGACCGGAGTGCCCAGGTCTGGTTTAAAGGGATATATAAATTCAGTCCAATAAACGTAAAAAGTGACAGTCCGGTAATCCCTAATTTTTTTGGCGGGGTTGCGTTCCAAAAAGGTCCCTTAATATTCAAAACCAGTGAAGTACAAACCTCATGTATGTACCACATTACAACATGGTAATGTGGTATGTCAGAATACTTTTCCATTAGGGGATATTATTCGCAAGTATAATATCAGTTTCCATTGCTACGCAGATGACACTCAACTATATCTCCCGATGGAGGAATCTGCCACACTAAACTGCAAATTTGGCCTGCCTTACTGAGATAAAAGAGTGGCTGTCACTCAATTTCTTGCGTCTTAACTCTCAGAAGACCGAAATGTCAGTTATTGGTCCATCTAAATGCCGCGACTTATTCTCTAAAACTGCTGTGAACATTGACAAATGTCACATCATGCAGAGTGACTCACTTAAGAATTTAGGTGTCACATTTGACCCCGATCCGTCCTTTAAAAAACATGTGAAGAAAATTACTAGATCCGTTTTCTTCCATCTTCGTAACATTGCTAAAATTCGTCCTATACTGTCTCAGTCGGATGCGGAGATTATAATTCACGCGTTTGTTACCTCCCGTCTCCATTACTGTAATGCACTACTCTCCGGTGACCAGACTCAAGATTCTTCAGCTGGTACAAAATGCCGCAGCGAGGCTTTTAACTAGGACAAAAAAGTCCGATCACATCACCCCAATTTTGGCTAACCTGCATTGGCTCCCTGTTAGCCCAAGATGTGATTTCAGGGTTCTCTTATTATTATACAAAATCATACATGGACTTTCCCCCTCATATCCTTCAGATCTGATTTCCCCCTATATTCCGGCCCGAATCCTTCGTTCTGAGAGCGCCGGTCTTCTGGTGATCCCAAGGGCCAAGAAGTGTTCCGCAGGTTCGAGAGCGTTCTCCATCCGGGCACCGGTGTTGTGAAATGCTCTTCCCCCTGAGATCCGATCTGCAACCTCAGTGGAAATGTTTAAATCTAAGTTTAAAACTCACTTCTACTCTACAGCATATGAATAACCTAAGATGCTTATATGTTATAACCTGTGAAGCCCTTTGAGACTCTTTGTGATTAAGGGCTACACAAATAAAAATGACTTGACTTGACTGAGAACCCTCAAGAAATGGAGTCGCTCCTGGGCCTTCCCCACCACAGCCCTGGCGTTGTTAGACCAGGAGTCCTCCTCTAAGATGTTCATGCCCAGGAGTTTGTAGGAGTGGACTCTTCCCGTACAGTCCCCATTTATGACGAGTGGGGTTGGGTCTGTGCTTGCCCTTCCTCAGGCGTATGACTTCCTTGGACTCTGGTGTTGAGTATTAGTTTATTTTTCCAAGACCACATCGTCAGCATCAGATCAAAGTCACTATTTATGATGAGTGGGCTGGCTGCCCTTCTGAAGTTAAGAATGATTTACCTGGATTTTGTGGTGTTCAGTGTTAATTTATTTTAGGAACACCACGCGTCTCTTTTCACCAAAGTCAAAAAGTGCTTGCCTTGCACGTGCTGAGGTTTGCTGACGGACTGACAAGGAGTGAACCAGAATGACCTGCTTGAATAGGAGGAGGACGAATTAGGGAAAGAGTGCCAGCTGGGGCTGAAAGAGTGAGCGCAGTTGTGAGAGATATTCAAGATATAAACTTTCTGTTGGCAGAATTATTCAGATAAAAACACTTATTGAGTTTTTAATCTACATCGTGGATGCCACAGCCCACCCGACACAGCCATCTTGGTCGACTGCCCCGGGCGAACTGAAAACATCCGGTCCGTAGGCGTGGTTTATTGACGTCACACATAAACAAGAAATGAAGTCACACATGAGGGCGATTTCACATTAAAATGAAATTAGATTGAAAAAGGTATTTACAAATAATGGAATTAGACTGATCTTTGAAACGTGACTATGTGTGTGTGTGTGTGTGATGATTGTTTTTATATTAGGAATATAAAAACAGGTTACTTTCATAGCATGGAAGTCTGAGAAATACACAACCAAAACAGCCAACTTTACAGCAGTTCAGGGCAATTGACAAATAATAACAGAATCACTGAGATCGCATAACAACTTCACACGTTATCCCCTTAATAATGTCGTGGTATTTTACATATTCTGTTTTGCTGTGAGTAAGTGCCGTGTTGTGTTTGTAAGGTTTTTTTCATCACATAATAATGAGAACTTGCACTCATTAATAAGGGGGGCAATTGTAGGAGGATGAGATCGAGAGACTTGATGGAAGGTAAGCACTTACTGTACAACTTAAATTAAAGTTATTGTAACTTCATGAGCGTACAAAAAAGTATTGTTTATTTACAATTTGCATGCACATGTTTAAGTATGTTTTTGTGTGTATTTATGTCAGTTTTCTGTACGATTTTACGTATGGTTTTGTGCGTGCTTACATAAGAGTGCGTGTTAACTTATGTTTTTGTGTGTGTTTTAGTAAGTTTTTGTCTACATCAATTTTTTTGCATTTTTACATTCACATTGGTGTGTTTATGAACGTTTTTGTGTTCAAACATAAATTTTTTTTGTGGGTGTTGACGTACGGTTTCGTGTGTGTTTACGTACATTTTTGTGTGTGTACGTACGTTTTTGTGCGTATTTACATACATTTTTGCGTGTTTTTTATGTACTTGCTGATTGTTACATCAAGTAGTGCATTACAATAATCGAGACGGGAGGTAAAAAACGCATGAATTATAATCCGACTGAAACCGCATGGGGCGAATTTTAGCAATGTTGCGAAGATGGAAAAAAGCTGTTCTAGTAATATTATTAACGTGTGTTTGAAAGGACAGATTGGGGTCAAATATGACACCTAAGCTTGGGTCGTTTCAGTGTAGGTTTAATAACAGCGGACTTTAAAGCCGCTGGAACGACACCTGAGGAGAGTGATGTGTTTATAATATTTAGAACTGAAGCTCCAAGGACCCCAAAAAGATCTTTAATCAATGAACCCGCAAGCGGGTCAAACAGGCAAGTAGTCGGTTTGGCCGTATTCACAACCTGTTTA
The DNA here is from genome assembly GCF_059441175.1 of Urocampus carinirostris. Lineage (NCBI taxonomy): Eukaryota > Metazoa > Chordata > Actinopteri > Syngnathiformes > Syngnathidae > Urocampus > Urocampus carinirostris. The sequence goes on from NC_142361.1 coordinate 4,743,258, forward strand.
AGATTAGCAAGTGACAGATCACTAAATCGGGAAAAAATCCCTGGAGAACCACCATGTCACGCATCTATAATTTTCAGACCTTTAAAATGTGACGTATTTACATGGTATTTAGAAATCTCTTCCCGTATGTTTCGAATCTTCTTATTAAAGAAGACCATGAAGTCATGGGCTGAATGGGTAGAACTATCTGGAATAATCTGTTGCCTTGTTAGTGATGCTACAGTGTCAAAAAGGATTTTGGAGTTATTCTATTGTGAAGCAATCACCTTCGAAAAATAGGCTGATTTTGCAGAGGCAAGGGCTGCTTCATACTTTAACAAGCTGTCATACCAGGTTTGACGGAAAACCTCAAGCTTGGTAGCGCGCCATTTTCTTTCAGATTTCCTGCAGTCTTGTTTAAGCGATCTAGTTTCATCAGTAAACCAGGCGTGTGTCTTATGGTTGTGATTTAAGCCGTAGGGGTGCCACGGAATCCAGGACACCGGCCAGGGTAGCATTATACTCATTCATGAGTGAGTCAATAGAGCCTTTATATAAAGGAAACGACGCAACTACTCCTGAAAGAAGATCAGAGAGCTCAGAAACTATGCCAGTGCAAATATTGTGGCCGCTAAATCTTTTCGTTTCTTGAATACGTTTAGCCAGCACCTAAAATATAACTAAATAATGATCATAAATAACAGTAGTACACGGGAACACTTTCACATTTGAGGTTGAAACTCCTCGAGTTAGAACCAAGTCTAGTGTGTTTCCACCTTTATGAGTCGGCAAAACAATCAGTTGATTAAAACCAAATATGTCAATTAGAGACTATAACGCAACAGTAAATGAACTGAGTGGGGAGTTCATATGAACGTTAAAGTCCCCCATAATCATATTTTGTCCGCATAGGTTACTAGGTCAGACAACTATCTATCTACCCTGGTCATATCCCACGAGAGGGGTGACCGACAGCAAGACAAACACATACAAAAACAAGAAGAAAATATAAAAAGGGGAAATATAGCAAAAAACAAAAAAATTTGGACCATGACCAACCCAAATGCCCAAACACCCAAACAAGTTAAGCACCTCAGCAGCCAAGTTGGTCATGCTTTCGTCCCTACCGATGAAACGGGACACAAAAAGGGGCCAGGTCACTCAGGTCGGGGTGACGCACCACACTCTTCTGTTCAACAGCAGGGCCCGACAGCTTTCACTGGTTTACCCCTGCTGCATCATACAGGTGCCCTGCTCACCCCTTAAAATACGTCTAAACATCCTACTATCCTTTTACAACACCTCTCCACTCATTCCTATTACCAACAAGAGCTCTCGCTTCCAATATATTTAGACCTCTTTCCTGCAGTGCATTCATAACATTCTACATCAACCACAGCCTTGCTCTTGGTCTCCTTCCATTTACTTCTGCTCTGCAAATCCTCTTCAACATTTACACCTCATCCATCCTCTCCATGTGTCCAAACCAACCGAGTACTCTCTTATCAACACGCTTGTTCAGTTCCACAACTACTCCAGTTCTGTCTCTCACAATTTCATTTCTCAATCTATCCAATCTTGTCACTCCTATACTCCTCAAACACTTAATCTCAAAAACATTTGATTTCCTTCTTAAATCTGCATTCAGGCTCCAAGTCTCTGCACCAGACAACACAGTCGGCACTACCACACTCTCATACAGTCCCCTCTTAACATCCATACTCATACTCTTGTTGCTCATCACTCTCCTAAGAGCACCCAAAACATTGCTTCCTTGATTTACTCGGTGCAATACCTCGCACTCCATTCCACCAACTGCAGCCACATCACAACCCAAGTACCTAAAGCTTTCAACTTCTTCCAGCATCGTCCATGCAACCTGATTTCTAACATCATGCCCACTCCATCACGTGAACCCTTCATCACCTTACTCTTCCCAACATTCACACATAACTTACGCCTATCACACACTCTTCCAAACTCCATTTCCAACCTTCACAATGTTTCATCAGTATCCACCACAAGCGCTGTCATCTGCACACAAAAACTGACTTACATGCCACCCCGTTCCACAATTATCCATCATCTCTACACCTCTGCCAAATACTCTTGCATTCACCTCTCTCACCACACCATCCATGTACACATTAAACAACCATGGTGACATCACACACCCCTGTCTCACCAGTCAACACAGGGAACCACTCACTTGTCTTACTACCTACTCTTACACATGTTCTGCTGTTCACATGAAAACTCTTCAATGCTTCCAACAACTTTTCACCCACTCCATACATTATCATCACCTGCCACAACGCCTCTATAAACCCTGTCATACGCCTTTTCCAAGTCCATGAAAGCCAAGTAAACATCCTTACCTTTTGCAAAATATTTCTCACACAGCTGTCGTCGTCGTCGTTGAGTCACTCAAGGCGCCTAAGGTAATCCATAGTAGCGCCAGACTCACTCGTGGGAGGCTCCGTAGTTCTCCGAAGGAGAGGGGGCTGCGACTGTCCTGTGCCGCCAGGCCTGACGGGGTGCGACCCAAGCAAACCAAGCAGACGAAGCCTCTAAAGTCCTTAGTACGTTCGGACAGGTCGGTGCATGATTTATGGAAGCCCCGTGGGCAGGTAGTACAGGTTATTGGGGTGTGGTCGCAGCGAATGGTTCGAAAGCACCACTGGCATTTGGACTGGGGGCCAGGGTTGCTCTCGAAGTCGCCCACCCTAAGAAGAACAGAGAGAGGAGAGTAGAAGAGAGAGAAAGAGAGGGACAGATAGAGAGAAAGACAGACAGAGTAAAATGCAAAAAGGGGGAAAAGAGAGTGAGAGAGGTGGGGAGAGAGTAGGAAAGAGAGGGATAGAGAAAATGAGAGACAAGAGTGTAAAGGGGGAAGAGAGAAAAGGAGAGACAAAGAAGGAGAGAGGACCAAGAAAGAAAGAAAGAGCGAGTCTGAGTGGACTGTGTTGGATACGTAAGGCTCCCCCGGGAGAGAGCCCTACGCAGGACACCACAGGAAGGTTCCTAGTCTTTGTCCTGCCACAGCTGTCGTACTGCAAACACCTGATGCACACATCCTCTTCCTTTCCTGAAACAACTCTGCTCCTCCATCACCACCTCATCCATTCCTCCTCTCACGCTCTTAATCAAGATTCTTCCATACAGCTTACCCACAGACAACAAACTGATACCTCTTGAATTGCTACATTCATACTTATCACCTTTACCCTTATACACAAGCACTACATCAATCAACAGGAACCACACCACTTAAAAAACATTCAGCAGTACAACCATCCAACCCAGGCACCTTCCCGTCTTCATTTCTTTCACTGCCTTTTGCACCTCCCATGTTTCCACAGACTTCACATTTAAATCACCCAACACAGGCATTCTCCCCATACCACCGATCGCCTCGACTCTCACTTCTCTCCCATCCTCCACATTTAGCAATTCCTCAAAATACTCTGGCCATTTTGTCCTGACTGCACTGCCGCTAACCAGCAATCTACCGTCCTTACCTTTCACATTCTCTTCCTTTCCAGACTCGCTCTTTCTTACTCTTTTCACTTCTTTCCAGAACACTTTTCGCCTTTCCTCAAAGTTCACTCCTATCTTTCGACACCATTCATCATTTGATTTTCTTTTCTCTGCTTCCACTATTGCTTTTACCAAACTTTTCTTCACTTTATACCTTCCATACGCATCACCACTCTTATCTTTCCGCCACTCCTCAAAGGCACGTCTCTTCTCTGTCACTGCCGCTGAGACCTCATCATTCCACCATTCACTTCCTTTCCTAATACCTCGACCGACTTTTCCTATTCCACACACTTCTTTCGCACTCCTCAACACTGCCTCTTTTAACCACTTCCATTCTATTTCCACAATCTCCACTTCACTTCTATGAATCTGTTCATACTCTTCCCCTATCTTCTCTTTAAACTCTCTTTCCTTTTCTGCCTTATTTAACTCTGACATTTTCACCTCTTTCCTCACACTCTTCTTATAACTAGCCCTCCACGATCCATCTATTCTCAGATTTCCGTCCACATAAAAATGATCAGACATACCGATCAGGGACTTCCGGTGGCGCAATGAGGTAGACGGCAGCAAGGAAAGTAGCTCTGACAAAAATCACTAAAGAGTAATGTAATACTTACTTGGAGAAAGACAGAAAGGGTACAAATTGTGACTAATATTAAAGAGAAATTCTTCAACAAAACATGGTCAAGAAGGGGAAACTTGTTGAGGAAAAGGGCGCTAAGGAGAAAAAGATCGAGGGAGCAGAAGGAATGTCATCGGTCGACGAGGGACGTGACTCGGCCATCCTTAATGAAATCCGTAAATTACGGCAAGAACACACTGAAGCAGCCAGTGAGAACAAGATTTCTATGGCAAGACTGGAAAAAAGCAGCGAAGAGCTTCTGGAGCGCACTGTGTTGCTGGAGCGGAGGGTGGAAAGCATGGAGGAGCTACATGCTAACACGGAAGAGCGAACGTCAAGACTAGAACAATTAACAGTCTCCTTGCTCCAATAAACCGCCAAACTAGCATCAAAGTGTGAGGACTTGGAGTCGAGATCACGACGGAACAACATTAGAATACATGGCATTCCGGAGGGTGCCGAGAGGAACGACACAATCGGCTTCATAACAAACTTTATTAAATCGAACATTCCGACAACAGGACATATGGATTTGCGCATTGAGAGGGCACACCGCTCACTGGTGAACAAGTCTCAAGGTAAAGCACTGCCACGGGCAATTATCGTACGTTTCACCGACTACATAGTGAAAGAATCCGTAATGAAAGAAGCATGGAAGGGGAAGACAACGTACGAAGGCAAGACCGTTTACTTCAACCAAGATTACACCACAGAAATCCAAAAAAAGAGGAAACAAGTAAGGGACGTTATCAAAAAGTTAAAGGAAAAGAACGTAAAGGCACAATCCCCATATCCCGCCCAGCTGAAGATGTTTTTGGACTCAGGAATAAGAACATTCTCTACACTGATGGAGGCAGCAACATTGCTAAAAGAAATGGGGATCGAAGTGGAAGAGGACAACACGGAAACACTGCAAAAGATGTTGTCAAAGAACATTTGGACCACAGTGACCGGAATTGAGAGGAAGACAAAGGAACACCCCCATCATAGAAGGTGACTTACAAGCTCTCATGGAGCAAAACGAAGCCAAATTCGGATTTGGGGTGAAAGAGTAAGGACCATATCTGCCCTTTCTATTATAAATTCAACAAGTTAGAAGTAAGTAAAATACCAAGTAAAATTGTTATCTTTAAATTAAAGCAATATATGTGTATATATATATATATATATATATATTGGCATAGAGCTACGCTAAAATATTTAGTTAGTTATAACTATGGACGACGGTACAAAAGTTGTTCACGCACTGAGTGCATATTTCCAGGAGGGTAGCCACAACTCTCCGATTGGACTCTTGGAAGACATGGGTTTTTGTTTTTTGGGTGTGTTTTTTTTCTTTTTGGTGGGGAATTATGTGTGCTTGTCAATATGTTTGTTAGTAATTTGGTTTGTTTTTTCAATGGAGGTGTTAGTAATTAATGTAGTGTTTTTGTATGCTTCAAAAATCAGTGAGACTAAATACAAATCATGAGCAATCTAAATATTGTTTCATATAATGTACATGGGCTAAACCACCCCATCAAGAGAAAGAAGATATTGAATCAACTCAAGACATTGCAGAGCTCAATAGCCTTATTACAAGAGACACATTTGACAGAGATTGAACATAAGGAGCTAAAAAGAGAATGGGTGAACCAGGTGTTCTACGCATCCTATGGTAAAAGGAGGGGAGTAGCAATTTTACTTGGAAAAGGGGTGGCGTTTAAAGTCGAAAAAGAAGTGAAGGACAATCTGGGGCGATATATAATGATTATAGGGTCAATGGCCGGTTGGGAAATATCAATAATGAATGTTTATGCACCAATTGAGGAAAAGGGGACATTTTTTCAAGTATTAGCTAAAGTAATAACCAACTGTGCGAAGGGAATGTTACTTATAGGAGGTGACTTTAACACTGTACAGAATTGCAAAGTGGACAAGTATCCTTCAGTACATGGAACAAATACAAAGAGGTCGAGGATGTTGAATAACATAACTAAAGAATTGGGATTGATAGATCCATGGAGAGAGAAGAATCCCCAAACTAAAGATTATACTTTCTATTCAAACCCGCATGGCAGCTATTCGAGAATTGATTACTTTTACATTTCAAGACAACATATGCATACAGTAGTAGAGTGTGGTATAGAGAATATTACTATAAGTGACCATTCTCCAATTACTTTGAAACTAAATTTAGACAATGAACCCCATTTTAGGTATTGGAGGATGAATGTAGCTCTCCTCTCAGATAAAAACGTAGTACAGGAAATAAAACGGTGTATAAAAGAATATTTCCAAATCAATGACAACAATGAGGTTTCTCCATCAATACTATGGGAAGGAGGGAAAGCTGTAATAAGGGGGAAATTAATTGAAATATCGTCCCGACTGAAACGAATACGCTTAAAGAATCAGAAGGAATTGGAGGATAAGATTAAGGAACTAGAAGAAGAACATAAAAAAACACCAAATGAATCCAGATTACAGGTATTAAAAACAACCAGAAGCAAATTAGATGAACTTTTGACAAATAAAGCAGAAGGGGCTCTGCGCTTTGTGAACCAGAGATACTATGAAATGGGCAATAGAGCCAGTCGACTGCTAGCCTTCCAACTTAAAAAGGCCCAAACAGATAGAATTATATCACAAATAAAACATCCTATCTCTAAACAATGTTTAGTAAAACCCAAAGGTATAGCAGAAGCATTTGCAGATTATTATAAAGAATTGTACAAGGACTCAGAAAATGACTTAGATAACTACACGGCACAAAACTTTTTAGGAAAACTACATTTACCAACACTAACAGGGGGGGATACATTAGAAATTATTCGCCCCATTACAAAACAGGAAATACAAGATACAATAAATAACTTAAAAATAAATAAATCACCAGGAACGGATGGATTCCCGGGGGTGTTCTACAAAAGCTTTAAGGAAGAATTAACACCAGTACTGCATAAAGTATTTAACTATGCTCTAACAAAAGGAGATCCCCCAAATCATGGTCGGAAGCCATCATAACAGTCTTGCACAAAGAAGGAAAAGACCCAATATTGTGTGAAAGCTATAGACCAGTTAGTTTACTTTGTAATGACCTAAAAATTCTTACAAGCATATTGGCAAAAAGAATGCAGAAATTTATAGCGAAATTAATTAGAAATGATCAAACAGGGTTTATTCCGGGAAGGCAGGGTGCAAACAATATTAGGAGGATACTAAACATAATTACGAGCACAAAATCTAAGACCCAACCCTCGATGTTACTGAGCTTGGATGCACAAAAAGCTTTCGATGGGGTGAAATGGAGCTTCTTACATCAATCACTAATAGCTTTTGGCTTCCCTCAAATATTTGTTGAATGGGTGAAAATAATCTATAAAAACCCTAAATCTCGTCTTAGAGTAAATGGTCACTGTTCAGATTTCTTTGATATCAAAAGAGGAGTCCGGCAAGGGGATTGTTTAAGCCCACTCTTGTTTGCAATAAGCATAGAACCACTCGCAGAATCAATTAGACAAAATGAGCAAATAAGGGGTATATTTGATGAAGGAGGAACAGAACATAAAATATCATTGTTTGCAGACGACCTGTTGGTAATGCTGAAGGAACCTTCGTTATCAATACCACCACTGTTGGAGAGCCTTAAAATATATGGAGAAGTAGCTGGGTATTCAAATAATGAGAGCAAATCAATAGCAATGATGATATCAGGAAAATGTCCAACAGAGGTGATTGAAAGATTTGATTTTAAATGGACAAATAAAGGGTTTAAATATTTGGGGGTGACCATTACACCACATTCCACACAGCTGTTTGATGCAAATTATGGAATGTTGATAAAAGAAATAAGGAAAGATTTGGAAAAATGGGAAATTTTGCCCTTAAGTCTTATCGGAAGGATAGAAACAATTAGAATGAACATATTACCAAGACTATTATTTCTGTTTCAATCCCTTCCAATTCTGATTCCGGCATCCACATTTAAAATGTTAGATAAATTGATAACAAAATTCCTTTGGCAAAACAAGAAACCTAGAATAAAATACAAAACCCTGTTAGCTCCTAAAGAAAAAGGGGGCCTAGACCTACCCAATATTAAATATTACTATTGGGCGGCTCAAATTAAAGCACTCATCTTGTGGATTACTACAGACAAAGATACGATATGGGTGGACATGGAGCAGCGATCTTGTCCAAATATGCCTGTGGAATCGTTACCATACATATCAGTCACGAGGTGGAAGAAACTAAAAATCCAGAATGAATGGATTAAAGGAACTATTAAAACTTGGTCAACAATACAAAAAATTTTAAAAATATCAAGATCTGTGAATAGGGCTACCAAAATAGCGAAAAACCCAGACTTTAAACCTGGGGCTATGGAGGTAGGGTTTCAAAAATGGGCCCAAAAAGGACTGATGTTGATTACCCAAGTATTGGAAGCACAGGCAATGAAATCATTCGAACAACTCCAACAAGAATTTGACCTACCCAGAAATGATTTTTACAAATATTTGCAACTAAGGCATTACCTCCAGAAACACGAGGAATGGGGGAAAATATGTAAGGAGCCAACTAAGGTAGAGGAATTATTAATATCATATACAAAAGGACAATCAATAAAGGGGGTTATATCAAAACTATATAAAGCCCTGAGAATGGATCGCAGTAATGAGGACATGGCAGTTAAGGAAAAATGGGAACAAGAAACTAATGTAGCGATAAAAGACAACGAATGGGAAAAAACATTGAAAGAGGGACACAAAATAACCAACAGCCCGACATGGAGGGAGTTTGAATGGAAAGTAAAAATGCGATTCTTCTATACACCCTCTATCACTTCAAAATATAAAAATACCTCAAATCTATGTTGGCGTAACTGTGGGGGGGTCGGAGACTTTACGCATATTTTCTGGAATTGCCCTGTAATATAAAATTTTTGGAGAAGTATCCAGAGAGAAATAAAATTAATTACTGGCTGGGAGTTGCGGTTGGACCCAAAGGCTTACATAATAGGAATTTTGCCAGAAGAATTACTATCTGGTCAACAGAAATATATACTAAGGGTAATGCTTCTGGTAGCAAAGAAAATGATCACAGTGTCCTGGCTGAAACCACAACCTCCTGACATAAAACAATGGAGAGACAAATTAAAGCAAATGTACATTATGGAAAAAATCACTGCAAGACTTCAGCTGAAACTTGACCAATTCGAGAAAAGATGGAAGCCTATCACACAAATTTTACTTGATGTCTAAACACCTCCCCCTATTTATTATGTTTTTTTTTGGGTGTATATTTTTATTTATTATTTTTTTATATATTTCTTTTTGTATGGATGTATTGTATGAACATTTATTCTTCTTTTCTATTAATAGTATTTTTTCTTCTTTATTGTTCCTTCTGTTATTTATGAGTGTGTCAAGTGTATATATTTTGTGTTGATGTAAGATGGTGGAATCAAACCTCTGTCAAAATTGGTGTGAGAAATAAAAAGTTAAAAAAAAATAAAAAATAAAAATGATCAGACATACCACTCATTTCACCTCTGTAAACATGCACATATAATAATCTACTTAACATGCCTTTCCTAAGGGGCCGGTCACACAGCCATTTGCGGCTGAATCACGGCTAAAATTTTGCGGGTTTTTTTTGCCCTTGGTTGCCCGTGATGGAAAATGCGCAAAATTGGCCAACCCGCTGTTCATCGGTGGTATGCCCGCAAAACAGACGCCGGCGACTGATCCGCTTCCTCATCGCGTCATTTCTGCGTAATTTTCTCGTGTGGACCACGGGTATAAAAGCTCCCGAGCCGGTGTTGTGCGCAAATCCGACTCCTACGCAACACAACCCAATCCCCCCACCCCCTCGCGTGAACGCGCATTCTGCTGCGATCGATTTTGACTTTTTCATCCGCGTTAACAAACGCATTTTGTAGAATACGATCGCACTTTATTGTTTAAATAAACGCGTTATATAGACTAGGATCTCCCAATTGTTATAATTAGCTCGCTTTATGTTTTAATAAGCGTTTTATATAGAATACGATCGCTTTTGTTGGAAGCGCAGCAGAATGCGCGTTCACGTGAGGGGGGGAGGATTTACCGTTCGATTACGTTCACAACAAAAACAAAGACGGAATGGTTTAAGTTGTATTACATTCCCAACAAATGCAAGACGAAGTGGTTTTGGTTATATGTTCGCCATTACATTCCCTAAAAGTGAGATAAAACGAGGTAAAAGTGGTTGTAGTAGCGAGGGGATGAAAATCTCGGCAGGGGTGCATTTCTCAGATAACACCGGGCTGTAGAAATCATAACCGCTCAAGACACAGTCCCGTGAAGATCAAGATTTCAAGCTATGGCATCATTTTTATTTTATTATCTTGAAAAGAAATGTCAAGAAATAAAAATGGATTAAGACGAGGTCACTACGCTGACGGGGATCCATGTTCACCCCCTTGACGTCTCGAGCACAACTGACGTGTGCTCGGCAAATCGCGCTGTATATACGCGGAGAAACTAACTGACACACGCGTAACACGCTAATTTCACGTAATAACACCGCGATACAGGCGCAGAACATGCTATTACCATGCTCCACCCACGATTACCCACTGAAATTTCCCGTCCTACCCATGTGTAACCACGCCCTGGCCGCGGCCAGAGCACGTCGTTCCGCGTCATTTCCGCGTCATTACCTGGTGTGCCGCCCGCGGTTTAACACGTGCTCAAACTTTTGAGCAGCTCAAAAGTTTTGCGCGCGGCCAACCGCGTGTGAATTTCCGACCGCGAGTAAAGCACTGCTGTATCTCGTCTATATGGCGGTCTCAAAACGTCCAACAGCGCCCAACAGCGTCTGCTTCACGGCCAGAAATTTCTGGCCGTGGTTCAGCCTCGATACGCTCGTGAAAAGCTGTGTACCCGCGCTCTGAAGAACTGAGCAGCGAAAAAGTTTTGCGCGCTGCCACCCGCGCGCGAATTTCCGACTGCGTGTTAAGCACTGCTGTATCTCGTCTGTATGGCGATCTCAAAGCGTCCAATAGCGTCCGCCTCACAGGCAGAAATTTCTGGCCGTGATCCAGCCGCAAATGTCTGTGTGACCGGCCCCTAACTACTACATAATCTATCAGTTCTCTATCCACCATCTCACCACCATTCACTCTGGCAAAGGTATACTTATTCACATCACTCTTTTTAAACAATGGATTTGCAATCACCAACCCATTTTCCACACATAACTCAATCAATTTCTTCCCACTCTCATTTCTTCCCGGTACTCCATATCTACCAATCATATTTTCAGCCGTTCCATCACCCACTCAAGCATTCAGGTCACCCAGAATTACCACTTTCCACCCTTCTTTCGCACTTGCCACACATTCGTACAAATCCTTCCAGAACTTCTCTCTCTCCTCAGCACTTCTTTCTGAACCAGGTCCATATGCACTTATAAACATCCATACTTCTACACCCCACTTCAACCTCACCCACATCAATCTGGAAGATATCTCTTTCCACTCCACCAGTTTTTCCTTTGCTTTCTCACTCACAAGCACAGCCACTCCTTCTCTAGCATGTCCACCCGTAACTCCACACTTTCTACCATACAAACCTTCAAGTGGTAATTCACCCTTTCCTTTCATCTTTGTTTCACTCAAGGCTAACACATCACCCTTCCTTTTAGTCATCATCCTTTCGATCTCCTCTTTCTTCCACTCAGTCACTTTAATTCCACATCCTCTCACATTTAGTGACCCTATAACTAGGGTTTGCGAGACCTTTCAGTCTCCCGTCCCCTTTCTTTGCCTCACTGTCTCCAGGGTTGGGTAGGGTTACTTTAACTTGATTACTTTCAATTACGTTTGGATTACTCCAATACCAAATATGCTAATAAAAGACAAAATAAACTAAATATGAATAAAATTATGACTCACAACACGTGGTAAGCTTTCTCTCCTAGCTTTGATCTCTTTGATCTCCGGCAAAACTAACATAAAATGCGACAGAAACAAAATGAAAATAAATCCAAACAGCTTGCCAACATCATTTTTGCCGTTACTCCCAAAGCCTGCACAAAATTTAGTAATTTTATTCATATTTAGTTTCTTTTGTCTTTTATTAGCATATTTGGTATTGGAGTAATCAAGTTAAAGTAACCCTACCCAACCCTGACTGTCTCTTTGGCAGTAGAGATATAGAGAGGATCCCCAGTCCCCTCGCTCCCTCCACTTTAGTCGCCTCTTATGACACGCAGCAGACCACAGTGGGAGAATTTTCACACCTCCCAGGGGGAGAGGGCCCCTCACCACAGGTCAGACGACAATTCAGAGGATTAATCGAAGAGTACTGAATATGGTCCGGGTGTGCGATAAATAGTTACTACAAAAATTGAAATAAAGAGCTTTCAGCTGGTACAAAATGCTGCAGCGAGGCTTTTAACTAAGACAAGAAAGCTTGATCACATTACCCCGATTTTAGCTTACCTGCATTGGCTCCCTGTTAGCTTAAAATGTGGTTTTAAGGTTCTGTTGATAGTATACAAAATCATGCATGGACTTGCTCCCTCATATCATTCAGATTTAATTTCCTCCTATGTTCCGGTCTGAAGCCTTCGCTCCTAAAATGCTGGTCTACTAGTGATCCCAAGATCCAAGAAGAGATCCGCAGGTTCGAAAGCTTTCTCCATTCGGGCCCCAGTGCTGTGGAATGCTCTTACCCCTGATATTCGATCTGCAACCTCAGTGGAAATGTTTAAATCTAAGCTTAAAACACACTTCTATTCTATAGCATATGAGTAACATATATTTTATGTTGACAATATATGTTTATTATTTGTTCTTGCAACATCCATTGCAGCCTGATAAACCTGGAAGGGGGATTACCTCGTGTGCAGTCCCTTCTCAAGGTTTCTTCATTTTCCTCATGTTGAAGTTTTTGAGTTTTTCCTTGCCCTAATGTAGGTTTTAGATCAGGGGATGGTCTAACAATAGTCTGTGGTTTGCAATAATCTGTGGTTTGTGCAGCCCTTTGAGACTCTTTGTGATTAAGGGCTAAACAAATAAACATCAATTGACTTGACTTTACGGTTCTGATGAGAAGAATTTATCAAGAACAGATGCAATTTTTTTACCGCTAGATGGTAGCATGACCTTCTATTGGACTTTTACCTTTTGTACTGGAAAGAAGAGAAAAAAACAGAAGTACTGTATCAACCATCACAATACATTTTACATCAATTTTAACAAGATGGTTTTAACAAGAGATTGTATAGTGTTTTTTTAACGTTTACAATGAATTCAACATATTTTTCTTTAAACTGAATTTTAACAACATCATCCTTTTTTCATATATGAGAAGATAGAAATAATAACAATGACGAGTATAAAGAACGGGTACAATTTACGTGCAAATGAATGAGTCACAACACAAAACGTGGTAAGCTTCTCTGCTGGCTTTGATTTCTATAAGGGGAATTAGCATTTTAGCACAACATTCAACGTGCGGCAAAACTAACATAAAAGGCGACAGAAACAAAACAAAAATAAATGCAAACAGCTTGACAACATCAATCACATTACTGTACATGTTGAGAGATTTGTCAGCTGTGGTTTTAATGCTTAAAATTAACTTTTTGCGGAGCACCAAAAGATCGTGTCTTAACGTTGGCAGCACGCTGTTAGACTGCCAACAACTCCCACCTTCCTGTCGCAAAGTCTAAAGCCAAACCAAACCTTACCCCATACCAGCAGGTGGCACTGTTGGACTCATCATTGCAGGACACCTACTAAAAACTTTACAACATATTTCAGCAGGAGTTTCAATTAAACAAAAGTTATTATTACACCGGTTACATAAGGTCATGCATTTGCATATCCTTTTACAAAGTTGTTAAGGATATGTCCGAGTGTGCAGTTTGCTTATACGTGAGAAGATAAGCAGGTCATTGTGGTTCAGCCTTTAAGCATATCTATTCCTCAACAGCAAGCAAAACAAGAACACGGCCCCATTCAATACAACATGGCAATCAACTATAGCAAAACGATATATTGTGCGTGCGGAATGACGTCACACAATGGAAAACGTCTTACCACTATTTCACGCGTAAGAGCGTTAATATATTGACAAATCTTAACAAAAGTAGACGCACAGTGAACACGAGAAAAATGGAGAAGTGGTTAGGAATCAAGCCAAAACCTCAGCCCCAAAAGAAAGATTCAAAAGAAGCTAACAAAATTGATGACACTACAAAACGTAAACGTATATTAAAAGCATCATGAAAAGAGGAGTTCACGTGGCTTGTAGCAGACGACGCAATGCAAACATTGCATGAATGAAGATGAGTAAATACAGGTACAGACTGATGGCAGATGGAAAACAGCGATATCATATTCATGCAATGAATTTTATAAGTAGATTTATCCATCCATCCATTATCTGCACCGCTTATCCTCAGTAGGGTCGCCGGGGGTCTGGAGCCCATCCCAGCTATCTCCGGGCAGTGGGCAGCGGACACCCTGAACTGGTTGCCAGCCAGTCGCAGGGCATAAGCAGATTTATGATAAACTTAATTTTAAAGTATTGTTCTGTTATATATTCTGATACTTAATACTTTGCAACATTGGGATTTTTTGCGATTAGTCGTCTTATTGTGTTTCAAGGTGTGAAAAATGGGGCAGGCAACATTATGGCTAGGCAGGCAACTTTTCAGACTTGTCTGCCCTCGTGTCCGGTAACTTTTTGTCACGGGTTTCAGACACTGCAAAGGTACATTTTTAGCATCAGTGTTTGACATTTAACCTAGTCAAGTCAAGTCAAGTCATTTTTATTTGTATAGCCCTAAATCACAAAGAGTCTCAAAGGGCTTCACAGATTATTACACTATATTACACAGACTATTTTTCAGCCGACAAGAAGAGTAGGTTATTCATATGCTATGGAGTAGAAGTGAGTTTTAAGCTTAGATTTAAACATTTCCACTGAGGTTGCAGATCGGATCTCAGGGGGAAGAGCATTCCACAGCACCGGTGCCCGGATGGAGAACGCTCTCGAACCAGCAGAACACTTCTTTGCTCTTGGGATCACCAGAAGACCGGCACTCTCAGATCGTAGGCTTCGGACCGGGACATAGGGGGAAATCAGATCTGAAAGATAAGAGGGAGCAAGTCCATGTATGATTTTGTATAATACTAAGAGAACCTTGAAATCACATCTAAGGCTAACTGGGAGCCAATGCAGGTTAGCCAAAATCGGTGTTATGTGATCGGACTTTTTTGTCATAGTTAAAAGCCTCGCTGCGGCATTTTGTATTAGCTGAAGAGACTTGATTCTAGACTTCGGGAGACCAGAGAGTAGTGCATTACAGTAATCGAGACGGGAGGTAACAAACGCATTAATTATAATTTAACCTAAATGTGTACAAACATGATTGACCAAGCAATTCAGTCAGACAGTGTATTTTAGCCTACATACAAAACTACAGTGGGACCTCGCTACTTCGCGGTTCAACGTTCGCGGGTTCAGAGCTTCGTGGGTCTAAGAAAAAACTAATAATAAAATAAAACAATTTAAACCACGATAACCGAGGGATTACTGTATTCTAAAATGTATTTTATGTAAACTGAAAAGAAAGCTCTTTGATATGTTTTGGGCAGTCTAACAGCGTGCTGCCAACGAGATCAAAGCCAGCAGAGAAGCTTACCACGTGTTGTGTTGTGACTGATTCATTTGCAGCAACTGTAATATAAACCTCATCATCCAGTCCAGCGTGAATGTGGATCTTTGGTGGTACAGGTACACCGCGGTTACACTTATAACGCTCAGGAAAGTCCGGAAGCACGAAGTTATTCAACGCGGGCCTCTGATCGGCTGCCGATTATGCAAATTGCTAAACGAACCAAAATCTCCAAACCGAACGAAGATTTCGAAATCGGAATAAAGCAAACGTTTGAATTGAAAATAAATCTTTTGCTTATTTTTTTTTCTCTTGAAAAAGTTGTAGGCCACCCGGGCGGAGAAGTTTTGCAAGTTGTACGCCTGACGTAAAAGATGCACGCCCCGGGCGTCCGTCAGTTGTTATTTCAGACACTGACCTTTGTTTTATTTACAGTTTCACTCTGTCATTTGTTAGGAATTATATTTTTGAGACGTCATTTAAGGAGCAAAAACGCTCTTGGCTCTTGAAGACAGTTTGGCTTGCTGTTCATCTGTGTTCAACACTTGAAAAAGCTAAACACGTAGTGGAAACATTACATTTTTACTTTTTATTTTTATTGCTCTTCAAGTGTAGGGTAAATCTGTTGCTTGTGATGTGCAATAAATATTACAAGGTTCCATAACACACCTGTCTTTTTTTCCTATTTAGCTCTACTCGAATACTTCTCAGAAAATGTTCAATTCTTTGACATACAACTTTTTTAAAGTAGCGGAAAAAAATTCAGTTAGTAACTCAGTTACTTCTTGGAAGAATTTTGTAACTAAAACTAATTACTTTTAAACGGGCCTACCACTGGAGGTGCTCATGTAAAGAGGTAACACTTTACAACTTCTTTCACTTCTTCGTAAATGCTAACCTTTTGACATTAAAAAGCAGTGAATTTTATCAGACACACTTTTTTCACGCGTGAAACACAATCCATCTCCAGAATATGAAAATAACAAATAACATTGTTTAAAACTGGGAATGGCGAACTTTTACCAAAACGGAAGTCTGATGTGATCATCTAATCCTTCAAATATGTACATATTCTTGCTTCAAAATAAAGTGTACATAGACTTAAACACTAGTCTTGAGTCAAGATTTTAATGTAGTTGTTTAAAATTGAAAAAGCGGTAGATCTTTGTAAAAAGCGGTAGGCATTTCTAAGAGGCTTAAAGCGGTAGTGCAACACGTAAAGCTGTAGTGTTGCCAGGTATGCTTCTTATTAGTAAATAATAAACCTTTTTGAACTGAAGAGCTATGAAAGCAAAAATATTTTTAAAAAATTGAGAGAGCCACACCTTATATTTTAAGACAAAATTCAACAAAACCGCAAAAGTCGCTCTCCAAAAAAAAGGTAATTCTTCAGCACATTTATTTCACTCTGTGACATTTGTTGATTTAATGAAATATATAAAATGATAACAATTCCAGAGCCTGTATCCCCCATAATAATATACCACTTAAAATTTGTCTCCCTCCCCCAGTTACTTCAGAGTGTTGACGCTCAAATTGACCGTCATTTTTATCTTAAATAATAGTTTCAAAACAAGGCGCAAGCAAAGTTCTTTTGTAAAAATGTCACAAAATACTGCAAACGAAAGGGGTTGAAGGATGGGTTATTTTTGCAGACTCCCGCCTACGGCAGGAACCTGGCTCTCTGTGTCCGACAGTCTTGACCGTTGCCGCCACCAAGCAGTGCGCGCGACGGGAGCGGCATCTCTCCTCCACCGGACGACGCCTAAAGCCTGTCATTTGTATCAAAATCCAAGTTAAAGAAGACTATAAATATTCACATCTTTTATATTTATGTATCTGCAGAGGATACATCCACAGACAATTTTCTATCATTGATGGAATTTTATAAGAGTTGGCAGGATAATTTTTAGGCCATCGGTCATTTTAAGGGCTTGAAAATTGGACCCTAAACCACAGCAGCAGTGGGTCTTTAAGACACTGTGGTACTTTGAGAGAGGTAGAGAGACAAAAAAGAACAAAAATTGTGGATAATGAAAGTCAGCGGGGGAGAAGCTTGGACGGCTAGAACGTAATGATTGATGTTTCAGGCATGACCCAATTTGAATTTTGTTTTGGACCCTAGATCTTTCCTTGAGTTTGCCTGTTGTTTTGTGATGCACTTGCACCAACCCAGCACACCTGGGGCATATTTCATCAAGTAAGTTCGATAAGCGCTGAATCTTACCCTGACTTCTGAGTTGTGCTAGCCCGAGATAGAATTTCTGATGTTCATATCTACTCATTAGCTGAAAAGGATGCCTCTTGTCTTTTATTGTGTGTTTTATTCAAAGTAAGGTGATAGACTTAACTGGGCCCAACAAGTGAAATGTGAAAGTCGACATCCAGGTCCTAGAATCAGCGCTGGGGAACAGAACCAGCACGGTGTAAAAGAGGCTAATTTGGATTTACTAATCAACCTGTCATGCATGTTTTTGTTAAATGGTAGAAAACCAGAATGCCTGCAGAAAACCCATAAATGCACGGGGAGAACATGCAAACTCCAAGCAGAATGGTGGGTGCCTGGAATTGATACCAGACCCCCTGAATTGTGAGGTGGTTATGCTAACAAGTCATCCGATGGTGACTTAGGATGTTAATATAATTAAGGGAAAGGCCCAGCAGCAGACAAGCCACAAGTGTCTTACTACAAAGCCACAGTTGACAGCATTATGGCATACAGCGTCACCGTGTGGTATGCACGGAGCACGGCAGCAGACAGAAAAATCATACTCAGCTCCGAAGATCATCGGCTGCTGTCTGCCCAGTCTGGAGGGTATTGCTGGCTTGCCATACAGCAACAGCGCCATCAACATTATAAGTGCCACCACTTCTTCGACCTGTTGCCCTCTGCGTTCATCGACGCATGCCGCGCTAAAGGGCCTCAAAACAAGGACAAACAGACCAAGAGACAGTTTGTACGGTGGGACCTCGCTACTTCGCGGTTCGGAATGGTTAAAAAAAAAAAATAGATAAATAGATAAATGATGTAGTCGGCTGAGGTCACTCCCTGGCCGCGCGACGGAGCGAGTTCGACGGAGCGAGTTCGACGGATGCGGCGTCACACGGCGCGACACAAAAAAAGGCGGCGGGCGTGATCGGGCTACCCCCGCTCGTCTGACGACACCAGTAGCGCGGCGTGACGACAGGCGGCCGTCCGCGGGACCCCCGTAACTGTGTCGGTGTCGTGCGTATCGTGCCTGAAAGTACCCGCGGGTTAGAGGCTCGCTCGCGGGAGCGACCAAACGGCACCCGCGGTGCGCGCAAGTAAAAACCCTGTCGTGAATTTGTCTTCGATCGTCCTGGGCGGACGTAAAATCGCCCAGCTGTACGACTCTTAGCAGTGGATCACTCAGCTCGTGCGTCGATGAAGAACGCAGCTAGCTGCGAAAACTAATGTGATTTGCAGCTGCGATTAGCTGGCAACCAGTTCAGGGTGTCCTATATATATATATATATATATATATATATATATATATATATATATATATATGCACATGCGCAGTGGTTAGCGCTCTGGTTTCCTCCCACATTCCAAAAACATGCATTTCAGGTGAATTGGCCGGTCCAAAATTGTCCCTAGGTGTGAATGAGCGAGTGGGTTGTCTGTCCCCGTGTGCCCTGCGATTGGCTGGCAACCAGCTCAGGGTGTCCCCTGCCCACTGCCCAATGATTGCTGGGATGGGCTCCAGCACCCCCGCGACCCTACTGAGGATAAGCGGTGTCGCAAATGAGATGAGATATATATATATATATATATATATATATATATATATATATATACTGGACTGTCTCAGAAAATTAGAATATTGTGATAAAGTTCTTTATTTTCTGTAATGCAATTAAAAAAACAAAAATGTCATACATTCTGGATTCATTACACATCAATTGAACTATTTCAAGCCTTTTATTATTTGAATATTGCTGAATTTGGCTTACAGCTTAAGAAAACTCAAAAATCCTATCTCAAAATATTAGAATACTTCCTCAGACCAAGTAAAATAAATAATTTTATAACAGCAAAACTAAATCAAACATTTGAAAATGTCCATTGATGCACTCAGTACTTGGTTGGGAATCCTTTTGCACGGATTACTGCATCAATCCGGCGTGGCATGGAGGCAATCAGCCCGTGGCATTGCTGAGGTGTTATTGATGCCCAGGATGCTTCGATAGCGGCCTTCAGCTCATTTGCATTTGTAGGTCTGGTGTCTTTCATCTTCTTCTTAACTATACCCCACAAATTCTCGATGGGGTTCAGGTCAGGGGAATTAGCAGGCCAATCAAGGACAGTGATGCCATGGTCAGTGCACCAGTTACTGGTGGTTTTGGCACTGTGGGCAGGTGCCAGATCATGCTGGAAAATGAAATCCTCATCTCCATAGAGCTTTTCAGCAGATGGAAGCATGTAGTGCTCTAAAATCTCTTGGTACACAGTTGCATTTACTCTGGACTTGATGAAACACAGTGGACCAACACCAGCAGCTGACATGGCTCCCCAAACCATTGCTGACTGTGGGAACTTCACACTGGATTTCAAGCAACTTGGATTTTGCTCTTCTCCAGCCATTCTCCAGACTCTGGCGCCTTGACTTCCAAATGAAATGCAAAACTTGCTTTCGTCTGAAAAGAGGACTTTGGACCACTCTGCAACTGTTCAGTGCTTCTTCTCCATAGCCCAAGTCAGACGCTTCTTCCGTTGTCTTGAGTTCAGAAGTGGAATACGGCTACTGTAGCCCATTTCCCGGACACGTCTGTGAACTGTGGCTTTTGATACCTGGACTCCAGCTTCAGCCCACTGTCTTTGAAGCTCCCTCAAATTCTGGAAGCGGCTCTTCTTCACAATTTTGTTAAGGCTGCGGTCATCTCTCTTGGTTGTGCAGCGTTTCCGGCCACATTTTTCCCTTCCAACAGACTTTTTGTGGATATGCTTTGAAACTGCACTCTGTGAACAGCCTGCTTTTTGAGAAATTTCTTTTTGTGTCTTACCCTCCTGATGGAGGGTATCAATGATGGTCCTCTGGACAGCAGTCAGATCAGCAGTGATTTAGTTTTCTGAACCAAGCTGAGTGTTTTTAAGGCTCAGGAAACCCTCGCAAGGTGTTTCGAGTTAATTAGATGATTCAGGTGATTAGTTGAATAGCCTACTTGTATACTTTTTCATGATATTCTAATATTTTGAGATAGGATTTTTGAGTTTTCTTAAGCTGTAAGCCAAATTCAGCAATATTAAAATAATAAAAGGCTTGAAATAGTTCAGTTGATGTGTAATGAATCCAGAATGTATGACATTTTTGTTTTTTTAATTGCATTACAGAAAATAAAGAACTTTATCACAATATTCTAATTTTCTGAGACAGTCCAGTATATATATATATATATATATATATATATATACATATATATATATATATATATATATATATATATATATATTTTTTTTTTTTTTTTTTTTTTTTTTGAAGGGGCGCCGCTACTTCGCGGATTTTCACTTATTACGGGTGGTTTTGGTCCCCATTAACCACGATAACTGAGGTCTTACTGTATACCATAAAACCATTTTTAAGATTTTTGTTGCTGCTAAATGTTATACTGTTCAGCTTTTTATTGCACTATTGTTACGATGCACTCTTTTTCGTTCTACTATTATTACTATAAGTTTGGCCAGTATGTAAGCACTACATTGTAAATATCTTTTGCCTATTTATTCTGACAACCTTTTATCTTATTTTTTCTCTTTAAAGTTTTTACTTCATGTTTACATTGGAGTGCCATTTCTAATCTTGTTGCATATAAAAGACATTTCAAGTGTTTTAATTAATAATGTTTTGGAAAATATCCCATTTGGTTATCCAAGGTAAATTAATTGTGCATACATACAAACTGCAATATATTTAAAAATAATAAGATATTTAGCATCTTTGTGGTTTTGACATTAAAAGACACTCTATTTTGAACACGAAACACAATATGTCTCCAGAAGTTATTTATATAAAACAAAAATAAATGCAAAGACACAAACACATCTTAAATATCTACATGTAAGGACACAGATACCAGAAAACCACTGAATTCTGAAAACTTTTGACTCGTTTCACTGCATCCCCACCAATGCTCATAGTCATGTGCCATATATTTGTACTACTGCATGGATATTGTTTTGTAATGTTGCTAGTTTTGGTAATTATTTGGTAAAATCACCAAGACTCACTGGGAGGTTGTGCTTCATAAAAAAAAAACCTGTTGAATTAAACCTCTCTATTTTGTTTAACCCATAGTTTATGTTTTAATTTGGAACATAATCATTGCGTTGCTGATCTGACTTACTGCTCTGGAGTTGGTTTGATGCTTTGCCGTTGCAATATCACGCATAACATAGTATCTGTAGTAGACTGATTTTTGTATTTTGTCTATATGCATAGTTGAATCAAGTCTTTATCTATCAAGTTATTTTAATATTAGGAGTTTATTATTTATTTTGTATGATGTTGTGGGTTTATTTCCAACAGTGTTACTGTGTAATATTGCCTTACAGCATCAGATCGATCGGGAGTTCCAAGAGCGACTGCTAAGTCTGTAACTATGGTTAAGGATCGAATACTCTGGTCTGGCACAGTGAGCCCTGTAGGGGACCGCACGCTATCCTCTTCAATTCCGTTGTGCTCATGAAGAGGAAATTCGTCTCATTTTTCTTTCTTTACCTCTCGTCCCGTTTACAGAGGCGTTACATTTTGTAGGCACCGCTGGGATGGTGTCCAGCATGGGTTCACTTCAACTTCAGGAGTCCCCTGCCGTCACCCATCTCATTTAAACCAACCCAGTCATCGAGAGCCCTGTGGTAAACCAACCACTGTGGTGACCCGACCACCACAGTGAGCCAAAGGGAGACTATCTGAGGTGTTGCTACTTACCAGGAGAGCTGCTACTACGTTTCAATAGTAAAGAGGTACCATTCCACACGTTTAAAACCACCCTCATCCTTACTCTTGACCTCAGACAGAAGATCTTGTTCGTCTCGCAGGAAGCTGAATCAGGCCTCAAGTATAAATCAGGTCTAGTGCAGAGTATGTTTCTTCACACAGTGTTGACAGGCCTGCAGAACGATCGCATCAGCCATATCTGGAACAGTCTGACACCTCAGAAGAACTGGTACTAGAAAGGACGAACACTAGATGTGCCTATTAAACAGAGAGGCAGAGTAAGAAGAAATCATTAAGACAGTGAAAGCCTGCCACTGTCCATCAAGTCCAGTCAAGCGACGCTCGTGTTGAAATAAAAGAAAGGTCCCCCACCCCACAGAACACAGTTGAATTCCCTACTGCAGTAGTTTAAGGGTCCCAACTGAGAGAGAGCCTGCACCAGCCCCAGTTTCCCCTGCAAGAAATTATTCAGAATCCTCAGTTTTCCCCACCACAGAAACCCCAGTTTAACCCCCGACAATACCAATCATAGCCACATTTCACTCCTCAACAACAACCTCCCTATAGTCCCCACCACAGCTCCAGTTCACCCTTCAACAGTAGCCTCGGTACAATCTCCCACAATACCAACTATAGTCCCAATATAACCCCGAGTATTTCCCACGACAGCGATGAGGAGAGCGTGGAGGTTGTAGCTTTCCACCATCAAAGCATGACTGGATGAAAAGGTGTCTCGGCTGTCACCAGAGCAGGACAGAAGATAACTGCACACACTGGTTCTGCTGCGGCAGCAGTTAACACTATTTAGCAATATGTAGAACAAGTGGACAACAAGGACGGTTCGGAGGTAAGCCTTTAAACGAACGGGTCACTCGCACGAGATAGGGACTGACCGGTGACACAGGAACATCCCAGCACTGTATACACTGCGGACAACAAGGCGAAAGGATGAAACACTGTACAAGATGTGTATCAACTTCTGAGAGGTGAACAGGAGAACTCTACAAGACAGACAACCGATACCCAGAATGCAAGACATCATGGATGACCTAGTAGGAAACACGTGGTTCTCACTTCTAGATGAAGGGAAGCTATATCTTGTTAAGTGCGAGGTGCTGTTTAATGTTGACTGTGATATGAAAAATTTAGGTTTTAGTAGCTGCAATATCCGCCCTGCAACAGCATCAGCTTTAATAAAACTTACCTGCGGCAACTGCGGCCTTCCCTTCGTATATTGGGCCTCTTTAATCACGTACAAATAACGTAAGTACTGCTTTGGTTATTGCTCTTGACTCTGTGGCGCCCCTATGGCCTAAACCTTGACCAAAGAAGCATACACCATGGTTTACTGAAGAAACCAGGTCACTCAAACAAGGTTAAAGGAAACTTGAATGAAAATGGCGCACTACAAAGATTAAGGTTTTCGGACTGGCTTGGTGTGACAGCTTGCTGAAATGTAAGGAATCTCTTGCCTCAGCTAAAGCATTGTTTTTCTCTAAGATTATTGCAATACATAAAAATAATCTGAAATTTTTGTTCCACGCAATGGCGAAACTTACTTGACAGCATCTTAACCCGAATAGTTACCTATTCTGCTAATAACTTTGTTAGTTTTGAATATAACGATTCAAATCCGGAATTAAATTTCAAATGAACATTCTGCAAAATTAATTGAAAAGGTTGTTACACAGCAGCTAAATGACTTTATGTCTGATAATAATCGTGTTGAATCTGTCCAGTCAGCATTGAGAGCAAACAACTCTGGCTAAAGTAACCAATTATCTCCTCTCAGCAATAGATTCCAGTGCCTTGTCAATGCTACTGCTGCTGGAATTCCAGTGCCGCTTTTTATACTGTGGACCACCAGAATAGCTTTCTTCCACTTCCGTGATATTACAAAGATTCGCCAGATGCTGTCTCAATATGTAACTTTGCACCAAATGCAATATTGCACAACCCTTACGATACCAACGGTATCACGACAACACTGTAACATCCCACATGCCGACATTTCTTGTGTCCGTGGTTAGCGTTAGCCGTGTGTAAATACCATGTAAATTATAACTATAGCCTTATCCCCCTTGTTTTATAACCTTATCTTCTCTGTTCCTTTATCTTCTTGGCTCATACCTCACTGTGAATGTATAAAACTGGAGTGTCATGCCCAATTTCGTTGTCACAATATGTTAACCCATTTTGTAACAATGACAATAAAGGTATATTCTATTCTATTCTCTATTCTATTCTAATCAGATGCTGGGATTATGATTCATGCGTTTATGATTTATCGGCTTGATTACTGTAATGTATTGCTTTCTGGTCTCCCGATGTCTACCATCAAAAGTTTGCAGCTGGTTTAAAATGCAGCAGCAAGACTTTTGACTAAGACAAAAAAAAATTGAGCACATGACTCCCATATTAGCTACCTTGCACAGGTTCCCGGCCCGCTTAAAAAGTGACTTTAAGGTTCTCTTACTAACATAAAAATGTTTGCATGGACTTGACCCCTCTTATCTCTCTGATTTGATTTCCCCCTATGTTCCTGCACGGAGTCCCCACTTGAAAAATGCCGGTCTACTCGTGACTCCAAGTGCCAAGAAGAAGTCTGCAGGCTCGAGGCCATTCTCCATCCTGGACCCAGTGCTGTGGAAGGCTCTGCCTCAGGAGATAAGATATTCAACCTCCGTGAAATTTTTTAAATCTAGACTTAACACCAACTTTTATTCAAAAGCTTATTATTGATGCCCACCTCATACTTTTCTTTTCCTGTCTTTTTCAGACTGCCTGGCTGGTGGTGGGTAATGAGGGAGAACAACAATTCGAAATGAGTCAGCGGACCAGCATCTGGTCCTGAAGCAAGTCAACGCCTGCACCAACCAGCCGGCAGAGATGGGAAGCTGCATCGTTGCTGTCATCCACTTTCTGGACAAATTTTAACACATTACCTATTTAAAAAAAAAGACAGAATAAATGTTAATTTTCTGTTACTATGGGTTCTTCTTTATTTTTTCCCTAAGATTTAGCGCAGTGGTTGGCGGCACAGTTCTGAGGTCATGAGATCAAACATCCTGGTGGAGTTTGCATGTTTGTCCCGTGCTTGCGTGGGTTTCCTCCGGGCACTCCGGTTTCCTACCACATTCCAAAAACATGCATGTGAGGTTAATTGGCTGGTCCAAATTGTCCCTAGATGTGAACGAGCGAGTCAGTTGTCTGTCTCTGTGTGCCCTGCGACAGGCTGGCTAACAGTTGAGGGAGTCCCCTGCCCACTGCCCGAAAATAGCTGGGATGAGCTCCAGCACCCCTGCGACCCTACTGTGGACAAGCGGTGCAGATAATGGATGGTTAGATGGATTTAGAGAACGTGTTTAGCAATTTTTAAAATCAACATTTTTTTTACTAAGTGTGATGCTCATTATTTAAGAAAAAAAGGGGTTTTTCCCAGTATGAGTATTGTCACACTGCCTTTCAATGCTTAGATCCGGCTCATCTCTGAAGAGTAGGATGACACTTTTTACACCAAAAAGCAAAAGCGGCAAGATGATGAAGGTCAGATCTGAGACCTGAGAAGATGATCTGAGCCAGATCAGCTTTTCCGGCAAACCCGACCAAAAAAAACGGCTTAGAAAAGGGATGGGCGCTGTGAGGCTACACTTGCCCAAGACACATAAAAAGAAGTGGTGCCCTGGTAGTTAAGGGATCTGTAAACTGTGAATAACATAGTGACAACATAGTAACAACAAGATACGTTATTTAAGAAATGCATATAAAACTGGATGCCCTTTGCACTAATTAGTAACAAAAAATAGCTCTAAGCTTCAAAAAGGTTGGAGACGTCTGGATTAAAGCAAAATCAAATTTTGAAAACCCTCAAATCTAAAACTTTGTATCTGATAAGATTGACAATAGGTTCAAATGATTTGGGAAATATATTTACCTGGAATAAATGAAGGGCGGCCCGGCAGATGTGTGGTTAGCGCTTCCGCGGCACATTTCTAAAGTCATGGGTTCAAATCCAGCTACCAGCTTTTCTGTGCGGAGTTTGCATGTTCTCCCTGCGCTTGCGTGGCTTTTCTCCGAGCGCTCCGGTTTTCTCCCACATTCTAAAAAACATGTATATCAGGGTAATTGTCTGGTCCTAATTGTCACAAGGTGTGAACGGGCAAGTGACTTGTATGTCTCCCTGTGCCTCACAAATGGCTAGCAACGAGTTCAGGAGTCATCTGCCCACTGCCTGAAGATGGCTGGGGTAGGCTCCAGCACCCTCGCAGCCATAGGGAGGATAAGCGGTGCAGATAATGGATGGATGGATGGAATATATGATTCAGACTTCAGCGAGATAAGACATAAGTTGAAACAAAAGGTTACCTTTATTGTCAATCTTATTGTCATCATAGCCACATTTCACACAAATGCAAACTGTTGTGGTTATCATTTATTCTGAACATGTATTACAAGTACTGCAAGGCTTCCTGATTACAGACGCTGCCCTACTTTCGAACGATCGTTCGAGAGTTGAATTGGTTCTAGTGCTATATTTCGTATAGAACGTATATTTTAGGTTTATATAAGTATGTTTAAGCTTGTATAAGTAACCTGTATTGTTTTGAAACTGAAAAATAAACGTTTAATAAAATAATATGCTCTGAATGATAAAGCTTAGTACTGAAAAACAAAGCTACATGTTAGGCATTGACATTCTGTGGTCTGTGAAGCCATTTGAGACTCCTTGTGATTAAGGGCATCACAAATATACACGACCTGACTTGACTCTAAAGTTAAATAAAGTTAACTTACTTTCCGTGGTAAAAAGTAGCTCAAAAAAAGTAGACCAAAAAAAACCAATCCAACCATATTCACAACCTCATCAAGCTTTCTTATTCCACTTTCATTACAAAAGAAACAGCTCGCCTCTTCTTTACACTTCACAACAACCATGTTGAATGGATGCATGAGATATTGAACTCTAAAAACGTCAAAGTTCTTAGAACGCTGGAGATACAGTACATGTTGTTATGATTACACACGAACAAGGAAGTAGAAACTGGATTTCTTCTTCGGGGTGGATACTGGGAGACCTATCACAGCGCCTTGGGTGGAAAGAAGCATGATAGCACTGTCCTCTACTTGGAGAAAGGTGCACACAATAAAACATCTAACTTACAGCAATGTCTGGATATTTTTCAACATCCAGTGGCTTGCCGTGAATTTTACCCTTGGGCCTTCACTCAAGTCTGAATGGGTAATTTGTCGTTCAGTGAATGACACATTTTTTTAGGGATTTGATGTTGACATTAAATTTGTTGTGTTTAAAATGCCATTAAATGTGTGAAGCAAAAAACAAAAGTCAGAAAGCCAACAGTGCACTCTCCTTAATTTTAGCCTGCACCTTAATCCAAAAGACATGGCAGCTACACCATCATAACACTGTGCCACAACTATACTCAGACATTCATTTTCCCGCAAAAATCAGATGATATGTCCTGAAATGTCATCTGCTTGCCTCTCAGTGGTAAAAATTTGGATTTTGCCTAACATTCCACTAAAACCTTATCAGTAGACAGGTGTTCATGTAAATCTGTGACTCTTTCAGCAATGAGTCAAATAAGCTCAACATAGTTCCCTTTGTTTGATGAACCAATCGTAGTTTGTGGGCTGAAAGTGACAAAACATTTTCCCTGTTGAGAATTGTTAAAAATGCCCAGCTTCTCTCAAAAGATCCGTATTTAGAATGGCTTTGACAGGATATCTGCGACCAAAATAATTTTTTTTCACTACTTCAGCCATTGTGGTATGACAAAAACGCTATTACATCAACACATTATGGTCAGGGGCTGGTGCCCACAGTCCTTCTTTTCTTCAAAGATTGCAGCTTTACCCTATTTTCAAGTCCCCTTCACTTCGCCTGCCCAAGTGTTTGCAACTTGACAATAAGCCACCTCCACAATAAATACCCTGGTTTCCCCATCTCACGTTACTGATCCGTTTTGATTTCGGAAGCCTCTGAATTTCCAAAACGACTAGCCTTCAACTTTTAAGTTTCAGTTTCGCCACTTCAAGACCCGCCACACTATCTCCTCTGTTGTCACGATTGTTTTGAAAAACTACCGCCCCCTAGGTTTGTGAAAGCAGTAATGTTTCTTCCAGTCCTTCATCAAGGCCAATTTGAACCAATTTGAAAATTTGTTGGCTAAACCTACACCTACATAACAGTTATGCTATGCTACAAGACGCCTGCACATAAAATATTGAAGGTGTCTGGGCAAATTCCTGAGCCTCGCAACAAGCAATCCTGAAATGTGATTGGTTAGATGTTTAAATATGAAAGCACACGTCTAGATGCAGCACAAGCAGGGGGCAAGCAATGAAAGGAAGCCGACAGACAAAAAAAACCCAGCATAAATCATTAATTAACAAGTATTGATTGAGAAAATAAGTCAACATTTCATGATTAAGATTATTTTTTAGGCCAGTAGAGAAGGCCTTGCATGCTCTCACAGCCCACGACTGCTTTTATCTTTAAAGCTTACCCACAACCAGGTGTCCATAATAACCAATAATATATGTA
The DNA here is from genome assembly GCF_059441175.1 of Urocampus carinirostris. Classification (NCBI taxonomy): domain Eukaryota; kingdom Metazoa; phylum Chordata; class Actinopteri; order Syngnathiformes; family Syngnathidae; genus Urocampus; species Urocampus carinirostris. The sequence goes on from NC_142361.1 coordinate 4,772,587, forward strand.
AACATTTTGGTAATTTACCGTAACTGAACATTTTCCCCACTGGCATGTTTGTTTGTTTAATTCAATTTTCTAGATTTTTTTTTTTTTACAGTTTGGTATATTGTTAACCACAGGTGTAACCTGCCCGTTTTTGCGGCACCCCCAAAATCAACCCACGCACGAAGGACAATATGGGCTCTGAGGTGGCGTGTGTAGTTTGAGGTTCTTTTGATATTCAGTAACAGTAACTGCAAAAAATATAACTTAAAAAAATAATGCCGTTACATAAGGGATTCAGTGTCTTGCCCATGGACACTTCCACATATAACACGGAGGAGCCGGGAATCGAACCTGCGATCTCCTTATCCCAAGTGTAATGCAATGTTAACAAATGGGAAGTGACACTCCTAAAAAGTATTGAATGATCCTAAATCCCTTTAAGTGAAATGAAAAAATATATAATCAGACAGACACTTTTGGTACTGAGCACCCCCAATGCACTGAACCTAAAGTTGCCCGTGCGGTCTCTGCTACTCCCCACCGGGAGCTCGAGTGTGGAATATGGAAATCCGGCTCACATTTTCCTCCTCTCTTCTGCGGTGGTAACTGAATAGCCCCATGTAATCTGACACTTCAACTTGCGCTCCTCCACGGTAGTTGATTCAGCCACTCGGTCGCACTGTGGACTCGGAAAAGCTGCTTGGGAGCAACACAGCCAGAAGAAAAGAGAATCGCGCGCTAAGGGTTTTATTTGATCTTCAACGACCCTGGGATTCAACTCGCCCCTCGGAAGCCTCGGAGCTGGAAGTAAGTTTTCTGTCTTGCTCCTGAGCTTGTAACGCGACTCCCACGGTTACGCTGACCAGGTAGGAACCGCTAACAATAGGCTGACCTCCTCGGAACCTTTGAGCTGGCAAAATCGTTCCGCGAAGCTGGGCTTGACCGGTGGTTCCTCGTTGTTGTTGGCGTTCCAGTATCCCGTTGGGACAGTGGCGGAAAGGGGGTTGGCTTTACGCTCTTGCTTGGCTCTCGCTGGTTCCCTGCTGGCTCCCGCGTCGCGGTAGTGCCGCAGTTTGTGCACCTCGCCCGGGCGCTTCCAGCCAGCCGATGCCGCCGGGTGTCTGGCGTGTGAGTCTGGATGATAAAGCAAGCGTATGTGTCAGACTTCTTTGTGTTTTATACCTACTACCTAATGCAATAAAGGACAGGGCTTGTTGCTGTGAAATCACAAATTAATGCAGCATTAACGTCATTTGTCACCTTGAAGGTGCTTACACGATGCACCTTGAACAGGACCTCCGTCAAAGCATGGATAATTTTAATAGCACCATGTATGCGCGGTTATAGATTAGTTTAACACAATACAGTGTTTGATGCTCGAATGTTGTGTTTATCATAGTGTTGTTTGTTTTTGTTAAACAAGACCCCCGCCATGACTGCATTATTGAAGGAAGCACCACTCCTAGCATTTTAATACGTCTAAAATAAGCAGTGTTGGCCACGTTACTTTAAAAAGTAATTAGTTATAATTACTCACTACTTCTTCCGAAAAGTAACTGAAGAAAAGTATTTGTATTTCTCGCTTATTTTTCTTCTTTTGAGTCATGTTGCAACAATCATCCCATCAAAGAAGGAACAAATCACCTGAAAAGAAAATAGGGATGACAGGTTGAAGCGAAAGGCTTTGTAAGAGACCTGTCCCCAAAATAACTTTGGACGCTTCTTCAATCAATTATATAGACAAGCTATCATAACTTACATCAGTATAACAATCATTTGTTAATCCATTAAAATATTATCACAGTATTGAATCACAATATGTGTGTGTCTGTGTGTGGGGTCAAACTTTGGAATAATTTACAAGACTGGATCAAACAATGTCCAACTATTCACATGTTCAAATTTAAATACAAAAACGTACGGAATGACACAATACACACGTCAACAGGTAGTTGTGTTATAGAACCTTGAAATATTTACTACCCCTCACCAGCAACAGATTTATCCTAAACTTGAAGAAATAAACAGTAAACAATGTAATAAAATATCAGCAGTAAGCAATTTTGAGTTTAATAAATTCAATCTAATTTGAATGGTCCGTTGTAGAGCTGGGAATTCTGAATTTTTTTAGAGAACAAGCTTTTTCGGCTTGCTTAACTAAAAGAGCCAGCTTTTTCGTCTCTAAAATGGCTCTTCAGTTTCTTTTTGTCCTTTAAGCCATATATTACCATTTATTATGTATTATGAATTACTTAAAAAGGGGGGACATAAAGCAAAATTTACACTTAAATGTGAACACTGAAAAACACAAGAAACATACATTAAAATTTTTGTAAATCGACAAAGAAAAAGAAAATAATTTTAACAGTTTTTTTATACTCAACAAATTCTAAGTCAATAGCACAGAATCTCTGTTTTTTTTGACCAGTCAAAAGAGAATGGCGGAAAAATTAAATTTGTCAGATTACCTCTTTTCTAAAAGAAAAAACGTTGTTATGTATCATCGTTATTTATAATGGCATTATTCCCAACACATCTGATAACTTGTTCCTTTTACTTTAGAGTAATTCAGTTTGTAACTCAGTTACCCTTTGGAAGAAGTAGTAAGTAACTATAACTAATTACTTTTTTAAAGTATGGTGTCCAACACTGGAGGCCAGTCGTGAACAAGTACGGGTCTCAAGGTGTAGAATTCTTGGTTGTGGGACGAGGAACATCATTGACACGGATTGCTTTACAGGATCCAAAGGAACCTCGGCATACAATTAAAACCAGGCGTCCCTGATAAAACAACAGCAAGGACAACTGTTTTTAGGTTTTTGGTGTTGCAGAAGTCTTACACCAGATTGAAGGATCCCAAACTTCTTCATCCAATAGAGGAGGGGTGTCAAACTGATTTTAGCCCGGGGGCCACATGGTACAAAACTGTTCTCGCGGGGGCCGGACTTGTAAATAAATGGCTAAAAAAAACTTAACTTTGCTGTTACATATCTATTATAGAAAAAAGCTAAAGGTTCTTGAAACTTTTGCAAAGACACCCAGGTTAGAGCTAAGATTCATGGCCCGAGCCCGAACCTGAACCCGAACCCGAGGCAATTTCGGGCCGGGTCGGGCCTGAAATGTCAGTCATACGGTCGGGTCGGGTCGGGTTCGGTCCTGCTTTTTTTTTTTTTTTTTTTTTTTTTTTAAATTAATTAATAATTATAAATATATGTTCATTAAAAATATATACTTAAACTATGTATGGATACTAGACCAAGGAATACTTGTTATAAAATAAATAATTTGGATAAAACGGAGAAGGAGCTGTAATTGCTTTTAACGGAGCCAGAGCATGCTCTGTGCACGTGACGTGACGTGAATGCTGTCCTCTTAATAATCTTCCCCTCCGCAAATTCGCGTGATTTTGGCCTGGTATCCCCGATATGGAGTCGGACCAACAAGAAGTTAAGGATAAACTCAAGAGAGGAGAACTGACGAGGAAAACGCACTCTGGTAAGAGTTTTAATAAGCGTTTTATATAGAATACGATCGCTTTTGTCGGAAGTGTACATTGACGTTGGTGACATTTTCATCCGCGTTAAAAAACGCAATTTGCAGAATAAAATCACGCTTTATTGTTTAAATAAACGCGTTATATAGACTAGGATCTCCCAATTATTATAATTAGCTCGCTTTATTGTTTTAATAAGCGTTTTATATAGAATACGATCGGGGGGGGGGGGATTTGCATAGGAGTCGGAAAAGGGCACAACACGTCAACACCCCCTCAATGATAGTGCCGCGCTAAAATCTTAAGGACGTACTACTACTGCTGCTGTGGATTATGGCCCAATGATCAAGTCGTCAAAATGACGGACGCCCTTAAATGTTTTCGCTACCTCAAAAAATGATGTAAATGTTTATACAGTTTTATTTAACTTAGGCCTAGATGTTGTAACAAAAGGCAGAGTTTAATTTGTTATCATAAATCACCCCTCCTTATAAATAAAATATGTAATTTCGGGCCCCCTCGGGCCGGGCCAGCAAATCCAGTTAATTAGTCGGGCTCGGTCCGGGTCGGGTTTAATACCCCTCGGGCCTGCGTCGGGCTCGGGTGCTTTTTTTGGGCCCGATCTTACCTCTAACCCAGGTACTATTTTTTTTTAATTTTTCGCATCACACTAAACAGCGTGTCTGTGAGTAAAATAACATCTGGATGGGTTTCCTTAACATTCTCTGGTTGATTAATGGTAGTCCGCAAATACAGCTACAGTAGGTGCTTTGCCAGAGGAGCCTAGCTTTGGCGATAACCGGTGGGCATATTTAAAACTGCAAGTCATTGTTTGATGCGATGCAGCTAATTTTTCTCTTTTGCTTCTCCCAGCAATGATTTGGGGGCCACATAAAATTATGTGGCAGGCTTGGGCATAGGTTAAATCTTGGCATTGCTGGGAACATAGAGATTTTTTTAAGTAATCACATAATGTTAGTTGGGACAAAACAATAATTTCTCAATATTGGTGGGGACACGTCCTCTCTGTAAATGCAAAACCTACGCCTTTAGTGACTGGCTGCATAAAATGACGTGGCAGGCCCCATTTGGCCTGCGGGAAGTGAGTTTAACACGTGTCTTTGAGGGAATGAGGTTGGCTGATATGGAGAAACAATTATATTACAAATTTTAAGATAATAAAGTCACAATCTCATTTTGAGCACAGTTATTTTTCAAACATGTTATTAAAAAAAATCTGTCGATTTTCCCATCCTGTTGAATTAAAATAAACAAAAACAGACAAAATAAATTCCTTTTAAGCAGGTTTTCATTTGAATAGTGCAAACAAGAAAATTTGTATCAATGTGCTTGAAGTTTAGCAATATATTAAAAGCATACTATTCCTACTCAATTCACTTTACCCCACACTGTCTTCAATCTACCAAGAGGGCTCCTTTCATATGCAGATCTTAAGCCCACACCCTATTATCAATACACCGATGTCACACAAAACAGACTGTACCTTTTTGTACTGCATACATGCCAACCTTTTGACATTTAAAAGCCGTAGATGTTGTTGTGCACTCTATTTTTACACGCAAAAGACAAATAGTCTCCAGAATACTATAATATAATGACATAAATATATGCTTGAACTAGAAGTGGCAAACCTCTGCCAAAACAGAAATTTATGCAACCATTGCAGCGGTTTATTGACATACAAAGACTTCGACTCGCTTAAAAATAATGCAGCCATAGACTAAAATATTAGTCCCAGGTCAACATTTATTTCGTTGTTTAAATTTGAAGAGGCTGTTGATTTAAAAAAAAAAAAAAAAAATCCGCAGTGTTTTTTTAAGAGGACAAAAGTGGAAGTCCGACGAGGAAATCAGCAATGTTGGTAGGTATCTTATTGTGCCTTTTATGGTCGTAAAAATACAGTGATCATTTTACGGACTCAAGATTAATGATCTTCTTTATTATCATTAACATTAAATGCTGATGAAATTTTGGTGGTAGAGGGGATGATGGACTTGAAAGCTCTAGGAACAAAGCGGTCCTTTGTCCCTTTGTGGTGGCGTGGATGTTCCTCTACCGCTTTCCTGATAGAAGCTTACAAACAGTCTGTTGGCTGGGTGACTGGGATCCATGGCGATGGTCTCTGTCCTCCTTGAGTTGACGTTTATATATGGACTCAAAGTCAGGGAGGGGGTGACCCACCATGCCCGGTGTTTTCTTAACCACCCGTGCCCAATGTTTTATCTCCTGTGCCGTTCATCTGCCATACCACACGATCACGTTGAGGCATCCTCTGCCAGAGGATGCTCTAGATTGTTTCTCTGTAGAAAGTGAGTAGCAACTGAGGGGGGATACTAGCCCGTTTAGGTTTCCTGAAGAAGATCCTTTGCTCAGTATTCTTCACTAGGCAGCAAGTGTTTGTAGACCAGGATGCCCAGGAGCTCGATGTTGTCCACAGGCTCCACCATATCTCCATCCAGAAAGAGGGGGACGTGGTCAGTCTTTCCGGACCTTTTGAAGCCTACAATGACCTTTGTCTTCTCAGTGTTCAGCACCAGCTTGTTTGCTAAGCACCACCCTGAGAACTGGTGTATCTCCTCTCTGTATTGTGTCTGTATTGGGTCTCATTGTCGCCTGAGATGAGGACCCACCACTGTAGTGTCATCTGCAAATTTCACGACTATATTGTTGGGATGAATGGCAGCACAATTGTGAGTAAACCTGGTGAAGAGAGCCACGTTATTTTAGAAAACACAAGGTTTCTGTTACCAGACTCCTATGAGACCAAAAGCCATTTCGCGACCCGTAGCATCTGCTTATATATGGACTTCTGGATCTGTTAGCTGACTGTTGCCACCTGAGTGCGTGGTGCTAGTAAATGAGCAATTAAAAACTAGGATTGGGCAATCAGTCACTTTACTGAACCTAGGTAGGAGGTGATCATAGTTTAGTGTTGACTTGATAGTTGTAGAAATGAAAAAATCTGTGTGCGTTTGGTGTGTGTTTAAGCACGATGGCCATATGGGGCTGCTTTATAAAATATATATTAAATTCTAATATTAAATAAAAATAAATGCACAACAGAACCCAATTAAGTAAATTCATTAATTGCAACTCAACAGATTAGTGGGTCTCAAAACATATACAAGAATAGACAATCTCACAATTTTGCAATTTTTGCAATTTTCTGATCCCGTCAAATTCTCAACGATCAAATAGATGGCACCATATCCTAAGAGAGAGTGAGCAATTTTTGGGAAGAATCTGAAGGGAAACATAAAAAAGGTTTGTTTAGTTTGGGTGGTGCACTGTCCAGTCTTTATAATTAATGCTATCTTGTCAAGTCAAGTCAAGTCAAGTCAAGTCATTTTTATTTGTATAGCCCTAAATCACGAAGAGTCTCAAAGGGCTTCACAGATTGTTACACTATATTACACAAACTATTTTCAACCGACAAGAGGAGTAGGTTATTCGTATGCAATGGAGTAGAAGTGAGTTTTAAGTTTAGATTTAAACATTTCCACTGAGGTTGCAGATCGAATCTCAGGGGGAAGAGCATTCCACAGCACCGGTGCCCGGATGGAGAACGCTCTCGAACCAGCAGAGTACCAGTTTTCGTGTCCTCTTTTTCATCAGTATTTGCCTTTTTGGCATGTGATTTTTTTTCTGTGTAGTGTAGCACTCCCATATTTAACAGAATTTCAGGGGGGTGTATGTAACGGGTGTAATAATAACTTTTATTTTATTGAAATTCCTGCTAAAATATGTGTATAGTTTTTGGTAAATGTCCTGCAATGCTGAGTCCAACAGTGCCATCTGCTGGTATGGAGTGGGGTTTGGTTTTGGCTTCTAACATGTGACCAGGAGGCGGGGTTTTGTCAGTTTAACCAGAGTACTACAAAGAGATCAAAGAGATCAGACCCAGCAGAAAAAGCTAATGTTGTGACTCATCCATTTGCAGAACTGTAATAATAAAAACCTCATCATCCAGTCCAGCGTGAATGTGGATCTTTGGTGGGACACGTATAGCGCGGTTACATTGGTGCCGTGACCCGTGACTTCTATCAAGCTCTCCGAACCGAGGACTGTCCTACCTGCCACATCATTTCATGAAGCCATCAGCTCACAGTATTTAAAACTGCTATACAGTGACGTGTTACGCAGGCGATTTTGACTTATTTACATCTTTGAAACATGTTTACTCAGAGCACAAGTGACGTTTCTGAGGGTGTAGCTGATCAGATGACAAATATTATTCAGGAGATAGGACATAAATTGGCTGATAGCATATTCACAAATATACAGTCACGTAATATAGTAGCTCCTAACGCTGCTGCCACACAAGATGTAGCAAACAGATTGAGTCAGGTGGTTACACAGAGAAAGGTTAAGGAACCGCCGTCATTTATTGGGGATGGCTCAGACTCAATAACAATACATGAGTGGGAAGATCTAATGAGGACATTTATTAAAAGGAGTAATGTGAGACTTGAAGAGCAAGCAGAGGAAATCCTTATACATTTAAGAGGAAAAGCTAAAGATGTAGTTAGGTTTGGCATTAGAAACAGTAATATAGACGTCTATACCCGCCCTGACATGATTTATAGTCTTCTCAGGAAACACTTTAGCTGTACCAAGTACTCTGCTGTCCCTCTAGCTGACTTTTATTCAACTTTGCCCAAAGACCAGGAAGACCCCTATGACTACTGGCTGAGACTAAACAGAGCAGCTGACCTTGCCTCTGAGTGCTTGAGTGAGCAGGGCAAAACATTTGACAACCCTGAAATAGAGGTTACTCGCATGTTTATTAGGAACTGCCCATGCAAGGAACTGGCACTCACTTACAGATCAAAAACCATCGAAAAGTGGTCAGCATGTGAGGTACTAGAGGTACTGAATGAATGCCACGCTGAGAAGAGCTGCAGGGCAGATTCCCTACAACAACCTGCGAATGGAGCGGAAGTTGCCGTACACGGAGCTGAGGTGAACCATGGTCCAGAAGCAACTAGAAAACAACCATACCCTCTCTGACTATAACATTCAGGAGGAGTCCACGATCCACCATGTAATGTGTCTGCGGGGCGGAATGCAGATTTTTGTCAAGACCCTGACTGGCAAAACAGTCACTCTTGAGGTTGAGGACAACGACACTGTTGAGAATGTTAAAGCCAAAATCCAGGACAAGGAAGGCATTCCGCTTGACCAACAGAGGTTGATCTTTGCTGGCAAACAGTTGGAAGACGGCCGCACTTTAGCAGCAACACTTTCTGGCGCTCTTGTTTTTCCCTTAATTACGTAACAGGAAAGTCGCATGCTCAAATAAACCAGGTTAGCTGAAAAATTGCACAAAAAAGAAAGCGAGGAATTAAAGCCACATGCAACTGTAAAAAAATTGGAAGTGCGTGTGTTTACTTGTACAGCTCCTGTTGTCCTTACTGCGCCCCTCTTCAGACAGACAGCCACTCAGCCAGGCTGTTATTTCACTAAACAAGCCTAATGTTTCCCAACACTCCCACTGGATGACATTTCGGGGGTCTTCAAAGTTTTTTTAAACACAGTCTAGGGTGCTAATGTGTGTATGGGCACTCAGGAACCATCAGTTTTTCTGTAAATACAAGTTTGTAAGGTCGGAAGTAGTAAAACTTGACTGTAGAGTCCAGACAAACGGCAATAAGCACTGACTTTTAAAATTTAAATTTTGCATTGCTTATCTCTACTAGTGTCAGGGGAGGCCCTGGGGCCCATCCGAGCCATTTTCAGGCAGGTACCAGGGGCCACCCTGAACTGGTTGCCAGTCAGTCACAGGGAACATAGAGACAGACAGTTCTTTTGCTCATTTCCATCTAGGGACAAACAGCCTGCCATGCAGAGTGCCAGGGTGAAACCCACACAGGCACGGGAGAATATGCAAACTCGACACGGGGAGGCCAGTCGCTAAAATTGAGTCCTGGACTGCACCGCGGGGCTGACGCGCTACGCACTTACCTGCAATGCCGCTCTTACTTTTAAATATGTCTCTCAAAAGTTTGCTTTAAATATTAAATTTCATGGTGTACAATGTAGTGGGAAAATCATGACATGACAGAAAAGTATAGATCCATTTTCTGGCTTAGCAGTAGTTTTCCAACATATATTCACACAATGATGACTTATTTAACATTTTCCGAGTGATTATTTACTTCAGCAACTCGGCATGCAGCACACAACATTGGGTAACATTTGAGTGGACGCTAGTGTTCGTGTATATGAGTGTGTACAGTGAGTGTGTATAGGTATGCTAATTATTCAAGACAACGGCATATTGCTGGTAAATACTTGTCTCTGTTTGACACAGATTCTCATTTTTGCATCAGACTTCTGTCATGTTGTTTTTTCAAACCCCTCCCACGGTTGTGCCAGGCAGCTTCTCTTTTCATCTATGCTTTTTAGTCTCCTCTGTGAACGCGAGATGCCTCGGAGCATTTTTAACGATTCGCTTTGGAGAATTAAGGCTGAAAGCGACAATTTAAGTGGGAGGTAAAACTGGAAATGAGGTATTACCCAAAGATCCAGATGCATTACAGATATGTAAATTATGTTGTAATTGTTGTTATGTAGTCTAAAGGTAAGTGAACCTCTAGTCAAAGCTGATTAATTGTGCGGTATAGTTGTACACATAACCTCATGGTCAAACGAAAAACATGTTGACGCATGATGTTATATTATTTTTTTTTCAATTATAGTCGCCCACTATATACATCGCACATGCATGTATGTATGTACGTGGCGTCATGTCCTTTTGCAAAGCACTAAGTTTCCTGACTCACCTGAAATCAGCATAGAGCCATATTATCTGTTGGCTTGGATCCCTTTAGCTGGTTAATGCCTCTCAAATGTGCATACGTGTCAACAAGCAAATAAAAAGTATTACGATTGGACATTCAGTTACTTTACTCACTAGGGAAGAGGTGATGATTTGATTGTTGTACAAATGACGTAACGAGTGTCCATTGCGTGATTGTGTGTTGCATATGTAAGCGAGACAACAACATGTCATAAAGAGACGCTGTCACAAATATGTACAATTCTAAGATAAAATAATATAAAAAGCACAATGGAACCCAAATAAAATATGTGAATGAACAGATAATGAACAATTCCGGACTACAAGCTTCTACGTTTGAGCTACATTTTAAACACTGCTGCATTATTATTATTTGTGAACAGCACAAAAAAATTTAACAGCATTAACCACTTATTATCAAAAGAAAATAACAAAATATTTGCACAAAAAAAGAAATACAATACAATACAATAATATTAGACATAAACAGTGCCTAAAGGGGAGTAGTCTGAAAACGGTGCGGCTTCTACTTTATTTTCCATGGCGACACCAAAGATATCAACGGGATCTTCCTGTATAAACCATTACCCCATTGATTTTTGGTTGTTTATTTTGTTTCTGTAAAGACGCTCCCCGACTTATGAACATTCGAGTTACGAACAACAGTACATACAAACATTTTTCCGGGATTTCGGAAAATATCCGGACATGACTGTAAGTTAGATTTTGTATTGTGTGCACCTTTATCCAAGTAGAGGACAGTGCTGTAGTGCTTCTTTCTGCCACGTGGCGCTCTGAGAGGTCACCCAGCATGGAAAACCCAAATAATAGGAAGGAGTCCAGTCGGAGACTAAAATCCTGAAATAGTGTTGATATTAGAAGTCGTTCTGGCTTGGGAGTGTCGAATGTCTTTTTGGCAAAAAAAGCTGAGTAAACAAAACCAAGTTAGATCAGCTTTTTTCCTTCACATTTTTCACATCTTGGGTAACATACCTAACTGCCTGTGAAATATGGTGGTCATAAACTACACTCCTTCCCCTTTAGCTTGTAGGTGATGAGAAGAAACAGAAAACTACTATTCAGTGAAATTTTAACTTTTTTCCCATAATGAATGTGATAGGCTTCCATATGCTATCCACCACAGGGCTACTTATATTTGTGACGTATTTCCCATATGTGTTCTTTTTATGGGGCTGCACGATAAACGGAAATCAAATCGACGTTACGATTTGACGTAGTTCGATTATGTATGTCTTTTTTTCCCAGGATTTATTGACAGCAACGCTAACAAGCTCCCCAGAAGAGGGGCTGTTTATTTGATTTTAATCCAATTAACAATCCAGTAAATGTAATTTTAAATCACAATCCAAGATGTACCCATAGTAAATTGAATGTTGTTGTTGAACTGTTTGGAGAATCTGGGCGGTTTTGGTCTTTTTTGAAAGGTAACAGTCTGAGGCTTTGTCTCCAACCAAAATAATTACTGCATGTGCTACTAACATTGAGTAATCTCAGTTGGAACACGCAGAACTAGAAGGTTTTTATTCTCGCCTGAAATTGTTTTTTTTGCACTTGCATGCCTGTAGATAAGTGTAGCATTGGGCATCTTAGCTGCAAAACAGCTCGTACAATAGCATGAAACCTTACATGGTCCCAGGTCAAAGTTGTTCACAATCTGAAAAAACTAAACATGAATATTTTACACATTTTTCCAAGGGTATGTGTGGGCGTTTCCAAAAGTTACCATTGGAGACTCCAAAAGGACCAGTAAATGGTGACATCATACAAACACATCTTTGATATGGACGGCCATATCACTAGTATTAACCCTTGGATGCATAGGTAGGATCAAAAGTGACCCCAAGGGTTGTTATACCTCAATAGCTTTAAAAAAGTTGTAATATTGTCATATTTAAAGTATTACTTAAAAAAACATGTTCATGATATAATGTCATTAAGTCAAGTCAAATCAGTTTTATTTGTATAGCCCTTAATCACAAAGAGTCTCAAAGGGCTGCAGTGTTTTTATTTTTGAACCCACTCATCGAAGAGTGTATGTATTGGTAGATCATGTGTCCAAAGGTGAAGTACTCACAAAAAGACCCCCAAAGAAAATGCACTTTTCTCTTAAAATCGAAAATTGGATCAAAATTGCAACACTGGTTTGAAAAAATGCAATTAAGTTTTTTCCTAAAATTGTGCATCTCCAGTTTCAAACATTTGATTTGTTGAAAAAGAGGCAGGCGGTAGCTGGCATCCACCCACTCCCTTCACCCTTGACTTCTCCCAACATCAGGAGCTGAAACACGCAGCGGCTAAGTGCTTTTCTAAGACTGCCGCTTGAGACAGAGTGCTTAGAGAAGTCACTTGCCTGCCTTGTCAACATCTCATGCATGATTGATCCGATGTGGAACCAATGCAATGACCAAATCCCGTTGCTGTTCTTTTAAAGATGTCCAGGCCCTGCATTTTGAAACAGGGGTATACAAACGTTTTGATTCACAGGCCGCATTGGGTTAAAAATGTTTTGCAAAGGCGCCGAGCCAGGAGAAAAAAGTGTCTTATTGACTATTTTAACTCTTTAAATGTGCCAATACAGAGTCTTGCATTTGAGACCATGACAATAAACGAGGAAAAAACAGAGGCCTATCCAATTTTTCTTTTTTGCATTTACATGCACAATTTGTATTTCATTGTCAGTGGTGCCTCTTTATACAAGCACATCCAAACAAACTGCTCACCACCAGCATCAGCTCGTCCAGTTTGCGCGTACAAATTGCTCCAGGCAAAGATGAATTAAGGAAGGTTTTTTTTCTTGTGTACGTCCATTCACAGTTACAGTAACTTTAATTTTAAGTGTTTACGTATCATCAACAGTCTCCCCATCTCATACCTTTCAACTTCCTGCCTATTGCTCCTCTCCTCAATGATTGCAAACCCTCCATATTAAGCGATAAAAAGCTTTAAAAATTACAGAAACAATTTACTCACAGCAAGACAGACTAGAATTATTAGCAATTTACCATCGACTAAGACCGTCCGGACTTGAGACAAAATGAGCAAGAAGAGATCAGTCTTTTTTTAATTTTATTGTCTGCATCCTCACTGCCACAACCTGGGTTTGATTCCCGTTTCATACAAAGTGTTGCTATTTGGGCCAACAAAGATGATTGATTGATTATCATTGCTCAAATATGGTAATATATCATAAAACTGTCACATGCCAGAAATGGAGACAGAACCCAATAGCGTTCGTTAAACTCAGTTTTATTGAAATAGAGAGCAGCACTTGCTTCCACGATCCGATGATCGTCGGACACAAGTGGCTGATGGCAGGAAAGCGGAAGTGGCACTTCCGCGTCGAGCGAGGATAGTCGTGGGTGGCAGGAAAGCTGGTCGGTAGCCGGGACAGGGGAGCGAGGGCGGTAATCGAGTCCAGAAAAAAAGGTCGGCAACAAGTATCAGGAGGGAAACAGGGCAAAATAGGTCGATGGCCGGAACAGAAGAGCAGGGCAGAAACGGGTCCAGAAACAGGTTGGCAACAGGTAACAGGCAGGAGAAAACAGAGCAGGAGATTGTCGGAGGGTACGATGCTTGACTAGCAAAAGCTTAGGCTCGCAGGATGGTCTGACGGCTTCCTCTTGGAAGCCTGGGGTTTAAAAGAGTCAATTAGCCAGTCAGCGCTTAGGGCTGTTGGCGCCAGCGTGGCATTCGCAGGTGCCCCGAATCAGCAATCATGACAAGAACATTGTGTAGTAATGCAAAAGATTTCCATCTGCAGCAGGGATGTCGAACTTTTGGACTGGCGTGTGACGTTATCCACTCCGCTACAAGCACCCCTAGGGCATCATGTTAATCTGTTAATAAACAACAGGTTAGACTGCTGGAAGTGTGAATTTCCCTACGGGGATGTATAAAGTATCTATCTATCTATCTATCTATCTATCTATCTATCTATCTATCTATCTATCTATCTATCTATCTATCTATCTATCTATCTATCTATCTATCTATCTATCTATCTATCTATCTATCTATCTATCTATCTATCTATCTATCTATCTATCTATCTATCTATCTATCTATCTATCTATCTATCTATCTATCTATCTATCTATCTATCTATCTATCTATCTATCTATCTATCTATCTATCTATCTATCTATCTATCTATCTATCTATCTATCTATCTATCTATCTATCTATCTATCTATCTATCTATCTATCTATCTATCTATCTATCTATCTATCTATCTATCGTGCAACACATATTGCACAACGTATTATAAAGCACACTTAAAGGTTTCAGGCTAATTTGGGTAAGATGGATCTTTAAAAAAGAAAAACCTGTCTTTTCTGTTAGTAAATGTAAACACTAACCCAGACACACACACAGACCAATCGAGTCCTTTGAAAGTTACCTTGCTTTCACGCTGCTGTGCCAATGTAACTGTTTAAAAGAGATTTACAAGAAGAACGAGTGGATGTGCAATAGTAGGCAGGGGTCGAAAAGTCCAAGGAAGAAAATCTGACAAACAAACAATGTATTTGAAACAGAAATGATTTGTTGTTCTATTCAACGGAGATATTTTTGAATAACTCAAATTTCTGTACCATGGCTGGTTTGGCAGCAATTCACGGACGGCAAAGATTTTCTGAATGCATGTCCAACATGGCCTCAGGGGATACATACTTACTTTAGTTATTTTATGACAAGGAAAATAAGGCAAGAATTACTAGATGCTCCCGCATCTTGCCAAAGGTTTATCTGTGGCTCTATCTTGCTTGGTTTTGAACCAGAGTTATTTTGCTTTAAAAATGTGAATGATCAAAAGTTTTTTGTTGTTGCTGTTTATATTCATCCTTGAAAATCACTGGCCCATTGATAAAGAGATGATTTGGCAGGCTGTGGTCAACAATGCCTTGCAAAAGTATTGGTCCCCCAAGAACTTCTTGTCATATTGCCATATATCAGGCTTTAAACAGAAACAAAAAAACAATATTTATTTTTTTAAGAATCAAACACATGTGAGGCACAATCGTGAAAAGAAACCGAATGTATTTAACATTTAATATTGTGATAACACGCGTGCTATTTAATTTTTCTCTGTAGTGTTCCCCTTGGAAGAGGAAATCTTCTCACATATCTGCAAGACTAACACCAAACACCGACCCCTCCCAGAATAATTTGCAGAGCAGCAAAGGTGATTTTTCACCTTTTAAAAAGGGTGGCTTCAAGGCGGAAAAAGAAAAAGTTAGAGGGAATACAAGGCAAACCCGTGGGGAACAGCGCTCCTCAAATGTAAATTACATGACTTATTTGAGAGAAATTAAAGTCTGCCACTCATGACCTCAGATAATATTGTTCCTGTGAATATAGATGGAAACATAGACACGGAGAGTCAGCTCATTGAAACCTGAACACAATATTTGTCTTTGATGTACAAACATACAGTAGATACATCAATAAAAGTGGTAGAGCTGGATTGCCTCATGTATTTGTACTAGTGACTGTTAAGTGTCGGCTGCTGCTACTTATTGCAAATCCCCTCCACTTGAACAAGCAACACACACACACACACACACACACACACACACACTGCTCATTAGGTGCAATAAACTGATTGTATGATTTTATCTCCATTTACTCTGTACCACAAGTTTTCCATGACCAGTTACTTATTAGGGATCAGGGGTGGCTGTCGCTTTAACTAACTTCCCCCAAGTGTGCTTTCCTTCTAGTTTTAGGTGCGCTGATGGATGTAAGGGTCGGGGATGTGGAGGCTGTCGGGTGCTTGGAGTGAGCCATGAAGGAGAGGTTCAGCGTAAGGGGCGGGCTTTTGGCCTCTGTTCAACCAAGCTCATTCTGTAAAAGCATATAAATGAACTGCATTTCTTTAGCGCTTTAACTAGTCACTGCAGACCTCCCAAAGCACTTTACAATGTACTCTACACTTACCCATTCACTCACCAGCTCATCAGAGGCATTAGAGGTTCTGTGTTTTGCCCAAGGACACGTCAACACAATACCTATACTAGGACAAATAACAATAACAATAGCTAGCACAAAAACAATGCTGCTTAGAGCTGCAACAACAGATTGATGATCAAAATTGTTGGCAACGAATTAGTTTATCGATTCGTTGTGTCACGCGATTTATACTTCACCCCGCACGTCGCATAGCCTATGATGTCACACGCAGCGTGAGCCGGCGAGCATAACAGAATGCGAACTAAGACGCAATCTTTAAATGCTACTGTAAATTTAACTCATGTAACATGACGGACACAGAGAAAACAGTTCGACCCAAGTCAGCAAAAGTGTGGGAGCTCACTACCCTTCACAAAACAAAAAGGTGCGTAACCTGCAAGCCTTGCAAAAGTATTATTGCACGGGGGCACCACGACGGTGAAGCAGCAATTAAAACCAAAACATGGAGTCACCGCCAAGGATGAGGGGAGCGCAGGAGAAGGTCACTACATTTTTTGTTTTTATTTATTTTTATTTGTTCTTTATTTGCATTTTTAAGTGTGGAAATGTAACCTTCCTCTCTGGTAGCTAGATGGTGTTAGAGTTTTCTTTTTAGCTGATTAATGACTGTGTGTGTGTGTGTGTGAGAGAGAGAGGTACTTTTTATTTCAGTTAAATAATCTTGAGCAATGTTTGATTGTGCTTCATAAAAAAACCTCCATTTTCATACAATGGTGGTAAGATTGAGCATCAAGTTTACATTTTTTATTTTGTAGCAAAGTCCGAGTGATTAAGTGAGGAAACTTAACGTTAGTCTCTAGTCGCTCGCTTGATGTGCTTGCGTTTGTTAGCTTAACAGATACTGCGTGTGCGTGAGTATAATATTTTTTATTTCAGTTAATAAAAGAATGAAGTTTATTTGGGTACAGCACAAAATAACAGTACCAATGTCACGTGACCGGACCAGATCGGAGGTAGGAGGCAGGAAGGGTGAACTCATTTGCGTTAACGATCAGTTACTTTTATTAAGGAAATAAAAGTCGTCCAACACTCAGGGACAAAAACAAAAACAGGCTTACAGGCAAACAGAAACTCAGACTAGGAATACTCACAAAACAGGCTTTTACTCAGAACGGGCAAATACAGGTTTCCTCAAGTCAAACAGAACAGAATAATGCAAAGTAATGCAATGAACCCGCCACCGGCAATCCCCAAAACCCGCCCTTAAGAAGCACACTCGCAAATTAGAAGATCTGCTACAGCCGGTGCCCATGGGGCGGGGCCAGCTGGTCGCCACGGCGATCATGCTGGACATGACAACCAACCCTTAATTAACAAAAGGGAACAATAAATTATTTGCTCAAAACACACGAAAGAAATCAGTTGACAATACAATATTATCATAAACATGTGCCCAAAGGGAAGGCTTAAGCAGTGTTTAATTGTGCTTTATAAAAAAGCTCAAGGTGCATATAATGGTGGTAATGACTTTAAGATTAAGCATCATCGGCACCTTTCGCGTGTTAGGTGAATGTGCTAACCACAACACTCCGGAAAGATTTATCTGCTCCACTGACCTTATTCTTTGAAATATTGTGCAATCGAAGATATTTCTCTTGGTGACATTGTTAAAGAGTATTTGTTTCTTTGTTAGATTGCTTTGATTTTCTTGACTTTTGTTCTGAAACAGTTGTAATATAACTTTATATTAATGTTAATACTGTCAAAGAGACAGTGTGTATTATTTGACCACTAAATGTCACTGTACAGTGTAGTATAACAGAAAGTGATAACTAAAAAGAACAAGGAAGAATACCAACTACGTAGACTGAAATTGACCAAGTTCTACAATTTTTTTCTCATTTTTTGCCCAGCCTTTTTGAGGTTTTTGCGTGCCTGTAACAGGAAGATGGCCGACAATAATGTCAGCTTCATTTAGGTTGGCTCATGTTGTGCTAAATAAATCCAAATTGCTCATCCTACGAGTATTTTCAAATAATGTGCGTTTGTATGACAGTTTATGTATTTTTGCTTATAATTTTAACCAGTGTTGGGCTTTCTTCCATGAATGAGGTTTTTTTTTACCACTAGGAGGCCTTAAATTATGCAAATTGTCCCTTTAAAATTGGCGTTGTACTTATTTGATAAAAAAATACTAAAATCTTTTATTATTGTGTTTACTTTATAAGGGAGGGGTTTTATTATTTAATGATCATTGACATTCAATGACATTTCCAAGTAAAAGTATCCATATTGGATTGGTATTGATTGATACTATCCTGTATTTACTTGAATCGGATCGATACCAAAATTCCCAGTATCGGCCACCCCTTATGATCAGTAAAGGCCTTTATGTTGGTCCCTGTCAGGATGTCACAGTAAAGCATTTTGGCGTGTCACTCTGCAAATCATTACGAAGGCTAAAAGCCTCTCTACTGGATTGCAAGGGAAAAGGGGCAGGGCAGCACGTTTCCTTTTGCTGTCTTGATGATGATAATCAAGTTTGGTTTTGGCGGTCATGCTGCGAGGCTATAATTAGCCGCATCAGTCGCTCTTGCTGCCCTTGTTTTTTTGCTTGCCGCTCAACAAGAAGGAAATGGGATTTGGAGTATTGTTTTGAGCCGAGGTTATGAAGCTGTGAAGAGGTACTATCTTTTTTTAGTTTCGTTTTTTGTCTTGGAAAATGATAGCAACGCTCAGTTCGCGGCTGCTACACCTTTTATCCTTATTTCCCACTACATGGCTGATGGACATATGTAATCACGTGTCAGTTTTTCTCTGCACAGATCGTATTTTCCACTCTAATGTGGATGATGTCCATATTGTGTGTTTAGCTACATTTGACAATTAATCTTTGACAAAGGTTTTTAACGGGTGCATGAAATCCGGCTTTAGTACAATTTGTAACTATATATATATATATATATATATATATAGAGAGAGAGAGAGAGAGAGAGAGAGAGAGAGAGAGAGAGAGAGAGAGAGAGAGAGAGAGAGAGAGAGAGAGAGAGAGAGAGAGAGAGAGAGAGAGAGAGAGAGAGAGAGAGAGAGAGAGAGAGAGATGCTTGGTTGTAATGTGCTGTTTTTAAGGTTTAGGAAAATTCTTGAATTTTTCGTGAAGTGCTTAAAAATACATAAAGTTATTTTCAGGTTTCTCGCCATTCTGACTTGATGGAACACGGATTAAACAAGGAAAACTAAAAATAATACTGTCGGCATGACACGGCAGCCGCGATTGCATGGCATTGTCATGTGAAGCGTCATTGCCCCTACAGGTGCGTTAGATCGCCATTGTAGCATTTTCATTTAAAAAGGCGCTGCTGTGCCTTTAAAAGACCTTCAAGTTGCTTTATCTTTTAACAGCGTTTAATTCTAGTTAGCCTTTTGTAGGCAGCGTGTTTCATCTGGCAGTGCCTCTCAGTATTATATTCTTTGAAAACAAGCCACAGTCACTTTACAAATAAGGCGGACGCGGTTGTTTCGGATTTCGATTAAAAAAAAATACTCCAATTTCCATTTGTCTTGGAAGCGGCCTTGCCAACTTTCCTTTTTTTATTTACAGTCGCCATGTCGGAAATCGGATGGGCTAAAATTTTCACGGAAAGCCAAAGGGCTTTTGTCATACTCTGGTGAAATGGTGACATTTTTTTTCTGTACAAATGTATTTTATCCTGTGGTCAACATTACTCGCGGACCACATATCATTTGTATTTTTCTTGTTTTTTTTTCTGTTTCAGTCATGTTGCATCAAACATCATTAATTAAACTATTGAAAACTATTAATTTTTTTGACATAAGCTGCGGGCCAGTGAAAAATGATCATGAGCCGTAACTGGCCGACAGACCGTGGACATATCTGGCTTAGGAAAAAAAAGCTTCCCTCAATTGTTCACTTTTTTCTTCAGATTTTTGGTGTATTTGTGCTTACAGAATTCCCAGGCGGTGGGGCTGATTTTGGTCGCTTGTTGTCCTTGTGATGATCTGAGCCTCTAACCGTGGGGTTCATCAAAAGTAGCAGTCCAAGGTCCAAATGCGGTGGGTGAGGTGCACCTCTTGCACCCAAAGAAAACCGTTACACAGTCAATTTTCTTTTCTTCTTGGGTCTCTGCATGCAGCATCTTTCACTTTGTGCTGGTTTTCTGTGTCTAATCTTAAGCCCCCTCATTTTATGAAATTACAATAACCTCCAGTTGCCTTAAATTCTATCTACAGTAAAAATTAAGCCAACCACGTTATTTTTCCATCCGAATGGTGCCAACCAAGATCCCAGCTTCTATCTTTCTCTGTAGATGATTAGTAAAGAAATGTTCTTGAATCAGAGTGTGTGTCTTAATTAAAGTATGATGATCACTTATTTGTTGTGTAGCCAATCCTTAAGTAAAATATTTTTCATCCGTTTTCCTGATAAATTAACTAAAAACGTATGTTGTGCCTCTAAAAGTGAGAGAAGTTTGAAAGAGTAAACTCACCTCCTTCATTCAATCTGTCAATTGATTATTTGTTTCAATTTGCTACACCATGTTCTATTTAAAAAAAAATCCTCAAATTATAAATGACATAAAAATTTTATTTCTTCTTTGCATTTCTTCAAATTTATTTAAGTGATGAAACATACTGTAATTAACTAATACAGTCATAATGTTAAACAGCCAACTTAGTCCTTTTGAGTAGGCTGATATAACTAATATAGATGCATACAGCATGGGGAGTAATTATTATAAGCCTTATAGAATGCTTGTGATTTTTTTGCATCTCTTGACAATGTTTTTTTTGGTCCAATATGGCTCTCTCAACATTTTGGGTTGCCGCCATAATGTTTTCTAAGTAATTGTAAACAAGAAAATGCATTAAAATACAATAAACCTATTATAATAAACTGTCAAATACCTAAGAGCATACATCTAAACTTGTGTTGTTTTTCTATCGGAAAGGGGAGACAAAGTCAAATAATTCTCCTTGTCTAAACACATAAAATTGTTGGCCAAGTGGCGTCACTCTTCAAATGAACTGATTATGACACTGCTGGGAGTCTAACATGTTGAGCTGGTCATTCTTAAACAATGATGGAGCTGTTTGTAAAATGAGTCACCCTGCACCCCAGCTGCAGCGTGCATCAAACCCAACACTCACAATAAACAAACACTTACTCTTCCTAATCGGCATGTATATCAAGTTTAGTGAAATTTGAGCAAAACCTATGACACTCTGGTTCCGTTCAGTCTGGATCATTTTTTTATTTGTGCTAAATACTTTTGACAGTCAGTCGAGTCCATGCCACTAGTTCTCAACTGGTCTGACTTTAGGACCCACCATTACACCCTTATGAATAGCTGTGACTCAAATCAAGAAACAAATTTATGTTCTCAGATTAAAGGATTATATAGTTGAAAGCAGAGATAGTATAATTTTATTATTGTCAACATAAAATATAGGTCATTCATAAGCTGTAGAATAGAAGTGTGTTTTAAGCATAGATTTAAACAGTTCCACTGAGGTTGCAGATCGAATCTCAGTGAGCAGAGCATTCCAGAGCACTGGGGCCCGAATGGAGAGCACTCATTTCAGAGCAAAGGCCCCTGACAGGAACATAGGGTAAAATTAAATTTGAAACATATGAAGGAGCAAGTTCATGCATGATTTTGTATACTACCAACAGAACCTTAATATCAAATCTTAAGCTAACGGGGAGCCAATGCAGGTTAGCTAAAATCGGAGTAATGTGATCAAACTTTCTTTTCTTAGTTAAAAGCCTCGCTGCAGCATTTTGTACCAGCTGCAAGCTCTTGATTTTGGACTCCGGTAGACTGGAGTGTTTTACTTTGTAAACTTAAACCACAACCGAACCCCTGCTGTATTTTTAAATACGACAGTTGTATGCTTGTCTGTGTTGTTGCAAGGCGGCCGTAGCAGAGGCTACCCACACCCTTACATGCAGTGCGCCCGGTCTAGGTGTTGAATACAGAAAAAGAACCAGCCACAGAGACTGTGAGTTTTAACATGTGAAAATAATATATGGATATAGAAAGATGAATCGATTATTGAAATAATGTTGCATCCTTAATATATGTCACACATAGAGAGAGAGAGAGAGAGAGAGAGAGAGAGAGATACTTCATTCATTCCCGTAGGGAAATTTACACTTCCAGCAGTATACTTGAAAAATAAAATTAAAGATATAGAATACAAAAATACCCAATATGACATGTTAATAAAGAGCATTTGAATAGTGTTACGTGTACTTTACCTGCAAATGTTAAAACCTTGATGTGGGCCACACATGACAAATGCGTGATTTACTTCTCATTAGGTCGCACGGTTTAAACTATACACATACAACACCTGCTCATCCAACCCCTTATGGTGTCAAAACAAGCTCCCTTAGTTCCAGACTGGTCTTCATTTCACTAGCTAGGACAGCCAACCCACCTTTTTGAAAATAATGTTCACATTCTTATGTCCCCAGTCATCAGACGAGCGACCACAAGACAGGGCGCAGCTCGTTTCTCTCCCTTTCAAATGTAGGTAGCGGGCCATCTCACCATTTGAAGATGGAATCTTGGGTGCCAGAAACATCGCTATGTCAAGAACGGAACGCTTGTTGTGGAGCCGATTACTGGCTCCTTGCAGAGGCCGCGGAAAAACAAAATCACAGTGCTAAGGAAATTACCGGTTCAAATGGGCATATGGTAGCAGTCATGATAAATTTTCTTCTAACTGCATCAGTTAAAGAAAATGTCACAAAAAACACCTCTTTTTTGGGCCCTTTGGAAATTGGTTATAGCCCACACTACAGTATGTCGCACCTTAGCTGGCTCCTCTCAGTGCAGAGGAGCAGTTGAATTACACTGGGTCCCTCCCGGATGACCAAACTTCTCACCTCACCTCTAAAGGAGACCCCAGCCTCCCTGCAGAGGAAACTCATTTCAGCCGCTTGTATCTGGGATCTTGTTCTTTCAGTCACTACCCACAGTTTTTGATCATAGGTGAGAGCGTAGATCAACAGGTAAATCGATAGCTTTGCCTTTGTGCTCTGCTCCTTCATCACCAAGACAGACTGGTACAGGGTACGCATGACTGCAGATGCTACACCAATCTCCAATTCCGTCCTACACTCACTCTTGAACAAGACCCGTAGATACTTAAACATCTCCACAGAATCTCATCCCGACCCAGAAAGGGAATGCCACCCTTATCCGGCTGAGAGCCATGGTCACGAAATCTCTAACTACTGTAGAATTTATAAAACCTTGGTGCTCTCACTTCCACAATCCGGGTTGATTCCAGTTGTACCCAAGATGAGTAAACGTGGTCAGTGATATTTGTCGACTGATTAATCATTGCTCAAATATGATAATTTACTACTGTAGAACCTCGTAACAACGGGCACTTAAGCTTGTGATTTTTTTGGGTCATAAATAAAATGCGTAAATGCACAATTAAATTCAGAATAAGCAAAAACTAAGCGATTATTTTTGTTTCTGTGCGGCCCAGTACCCATCAATGCACGGCCTGGTAGCGGTCTGCGGCTTGGTGGTTGCCAACCCCTGCTGAATATTCTGACATAAATAGTGACTTTAAACAGTAAAATGTAACATATGCGGAAATTACTACTTTACATCCCAAGAGTAGTGATTGAACTAGCTCTTGATTCGAGAAATCCATCTCTCTCTCTCTCTCTCTCTCTCTCTCTCTCTCTCTCTCTCTCTCTCTCTCTCTCTCTCTCTCTCTCTCTCTCTCTCTCTCTCTCTCTCTCTCTCTCGCTCTCTACATATATATATATATATATATATATATATATATATATATATATATATATATATATATATAATATGCAGTTACAAATTGTACTAAAGCCAGAGTAGTACTACGATGTACGTTGATGTCCTGTTGAAAAAAAAAAAAAGGATTTCCTGCATTTGTGTCCCTGAGAAGCGTAAAACAACAGATGTCATTGCAAGACGAGATGAGGTGTTTTGACACGACTGCCTTTTTCTCCTAAAATGTTCAGAAATTCTTAAAGGGCTCAAGAGGGAAACTGGAGGAGAGATAATAATAAGCCACTTTCCCAAAAACTGAGTTTGGTTGTAGTTTATTTAGGTATTGATTAAAAGTAAAACACACAAAGTTTGTCTTTCAGATTCCTCCACTTGCGAACCATCGATTCATTAATCTTCAATTCTCTTCTGGCTGCTCGGTTACCATGTTATCCCGCGTAGCGTGGAAATCAATAGATCATGGCACATTCAATGCAAGGAAAGTAAGGTTTTGGACAACTTTGTTCAGCCTCCAGTGGCACAATAACTTTGAAATTGCTAGAATCGCTACGGTGTTAGCATCCATGAGTCCTTCCCCAAACAATTGACGCATTGCGTGTGCCTTCACACACGATACACATAGAAGTCACAGGAGATCCCGTACAAGCAGTGTTCATTTTACCTCTGAAAAGTGATGGGTCCCGGGGACTCGCATGCTCAAAAATCTATGGGTCCCAACAGAGATCTATGGGTCCCCAAAATTTAGTGTTATCGAGGTTGAAATCGTAAATCGGCGACAAATATATAATATAAATCTATATAGTCATTCAGTTTTAATCATCAAATTATTAATTCATTTCTGCATCAAATTATTGTTGGTAATATACCGATTAAAGGGATAACCACAAACCTGTCATCTTTTTATGTTCTCCTTTTATACTTCCTTTTATACGTACTTTTTTTCTTAACTTCTTTATACAACATAATCCGTAATATCAATCATCAAAGCAAGTGAGCCGTTTGAGAGCCGGCTCTTTTTAACGAGTTGAGCCAAAAAAGCCGGTTCTCAATAAAAAGACGGACTTCCTTTCACTACTCAACGAGATCTCGTTGGCCGAGATCGGCGTGCAGACGAAAACTCGAACCGCGAGATCAAAACAACAATGGCGGATCTACCTGACGAAAAGTTTGGAGTGCAGTAAATCTTTGTTAAAAAAAAGTAATTGGGTAATAATGACAATTTTGTGGCAAAAAGGTTGCGTCCCGGGGACTATGCGTCCCCAGCAAAAATGATGCGTCTAGGACGCAGGGACGCGGGCAAACAAGAACACTGTACAAGTCGCATTTAGCTGTAAATGTAGACAATCTCACAAAAACATAGGATTTCACCCAAAAATGAGAATTGAGCATTAAGCTTTGCTGTGTGAACAGCGGCCCCATGGCGTCCTCAGCTACGTAAACCGCTTTACATCACACACAGGGTGCAGTGCACGATAGAGCGCACCTCACAATTTGAAGAAAATCTGAGACTTTTATGTGCCCCTTATGGTCATAAAAATACGGTACATGTTACCTGTTGAAAAACGTAATCAATAACCTAAACCGGGTATCATAATACTGCGGTCATGTAACCTGATTACTTTCAATTAATTTTGAATTACTCCAATACCAAATATGGCAATAAAAGACTAAACAAATTCAATATAAATACAATTGTTTGTGCAATGAATGAGATGAGAGAGAAAGAGAGAAAAAGAGAAAGAGAGAAAGGAACGAATGGACATGGCATATGTAAACAAAACTAACTAAACAAGGAAAGAATAAAAAGAGTTAAAACCAACGCACACCGGACACTGGAAATGGGCAACATAATTATACTTCTAAATACAATTGTAATTCGTACTAAATATACCTGCAATTTGATTACGTCTTTTTTTTCTTTAACTGTAGCGGAATATAATTACATTTTTTTGTATGCTAGTTAAGTAACGCCGTTACATGTATTCCATTTCTCCCCAAGCCTGTTGTCATCATTTCAGATGCTTTCCTCGGGGAGGAGGTGCCAAGTGCTCAGTAAGCGACAAATGCATTGAGAAACATTTTCGCTAATTACCTACCATCGCACGGAGAAAAGGCTACATAGTGTTGGTTTCAGCCGCCCTTCCCTCTTTTATACCGGGAATGCAGGCAGTAGGTCAAAATGACGAATATAATTTTGTGCAATCTGCCTCTGAGATTGTGTTGGTCTTGCGTCAGCGTGTACACGTGGATGCTCGCTAAACAGCTCCCAGCAAAGCATAGACCTCATTTTTTTCTCCTTCAAACGATGGCTTGCACTGTTTTTTTTTCACACGTTACAAATAAGCCGTTTGAATCCACTGATTATAAAGCAGTCGGATTATTGGTACCAATATTTGGGAATTTGACGCCTAACGGTATAAGCACTTTTATTCATTGGACGGACCGATTATTAGGTCTCAGATGGAGCCGAGACTTTCTCCCTTGCTTTTACTCCTCGTCCCTTCTCACTACACACCCGTTCTTTATGATTGAATAAGCGTCCTCGGGTGGAACGATATTGTTATTAGCGGCAGCTCAGCTAACTGTGTCTACGATAGAATAGCGTGTTTGCGATTCAGAGATAGCGTAAAAAGTGTAGTTAACTTGTTTTAGACAGGCACGTTCAGGTGGAGACTGATATATTTGCTTTTATCAAAACATTAATTGTTCGATAAAGCATGTGTTTAAGTTATTGAGAGTAAGAATATGAAAAGCACGCTCAAGTGGAACGCTGATGTTTATCTGTTAACATTAGTTTGTCAATTAGGCTCTAAAATAGCAGTGCCTACACTTTTAAATTTGCCAGCTCTGTTGAAATGTAGATGTAGTTTATGTCTTAAGTTAATTTAAATCATATTGGTTGTATTGACACTTGTTTTTGATATAAGTGAAAGATTAGTCATTTCAGTTGTGTTGAATTCCGAGTTTTTTTTACCGTATTTTCCGCACTATAAGGCGCACCTAAAAGTCTTGTTTTTTTTCAAAAGCTGACCATGCGCCTTATAACACAGTGCGCCTTATATATGGCTCAATATTAAATTCGCAAGGTCTCGCAACTACGAGAAACAGCCGCCGACTCCATTTTTCGCGCTGTGCATACTGGGAAATATTAAACGATTGGTAGTTGCCGGGGCTCGTGTTGTATTTGTTTACTAAGTGGCAAAATGGCTACCCCATTAAACTGCTTAATTCATATTCAACAAATGCAGTATTTGTCTGAATCCAGGGTTATGACTGGTGAAGATGTAAAGCACAATTTACCTTAAACAAACGCAGAATTATTCAGAATGTCACGTTTGAGAGAGAGAGAGAGCGAGAGAGAGAGAGAGAGAGAGAGCGAGATTCTCTTTCATACGTGCATTTGTATAAGAAAATGGCTCCTGTTAAGAGACACGCGTACAACGCCGAGTTTAAACTCAAAGCGATCAGTCACGCAGCACAACACGGCAATAGAGCGGCAGCGAGAGAGTTAAACTTAAATGAATCGATGGTACGGAAGTGGAGAAAGGATGAAGATAAGCTCCGCCAAGTAAGGAAAACTCAACAAAGTTTCCGTGGCAATAAAGCAAGATGGCCAGAGTTAGAGGAGACACTTGAACAGTGGGTTGTTCAACAAAGAGCGGCAAGCAGAAGTGTCAGTACGATAACTATACGTATGAAGGCAACAGCGCTGGCACAAAAACACCGGACGTGTTGGATGGCCCATTCACTGAGATATGGTCAATTCGAACACAGCAGAAGAAGAATTCGAGGGATTCGTCGATGAGGAGCTTATAGAGTGATCTTTGTTTTTCTTTTGTGTGTTTACGTTTTACATTTTACAGTTATTATGTTATTGCTTTGCACTCGTTGTTTTTGCACATTACGAGTGTCACTTTATTGCGATTGCACTAACGTTTCATTTAAAATAACAGTATCAGACGTTTTTTTCTTTGCGTGTTGACTAAATGGACAAAAAATAAAATGATATGTCGATGTTGTTCAAAGATGTGTCACGAAAATGCTTTACCTCAGAGAAAATAATAAAACGGCTGTTTATTTATTTTGGGAGTGAATGGAGTTGTGGAAAGCTTGTTTGTTAATAAAGTTTGACCTTTTTGAATATTTTGTTGACATTCCCTTGAGCGTGGCAACATCTAGAGGTTGCATAAAGTAACTACATTCTCTACTGTAGTCAAGTCGTCACATTTATTTACCGTAAATAGCCCTTAATCCCAAAAATGTCTCGAAGGACTGCACAGGATTACAATTACAAAATTGCACAATTACCTGATCTTAAACCAGCATGCACTTATAGCGCCTTATAATGGGGTGCGTCTTATGTATGGCATAAGTTTTAAAATATATCATTCATTGAAGGTGCGCCTTATAACATGGTGCGCCATATAGTGCGGAAAATACGGTACTCTAAAATGTTTCAGAGAGCTATTGAAGTTTTATTTGAATTTATAACAAATATTCATTTTTTTTTCATCATTAAAGTTTTTTACCTCAATATTTAAGCTTCTACTGAAAATGAACATCTACATATCAGTTATCTGCCCCCTCTTAAGACTAATAATCGGTACTGGCCCAATAAAAACGATATCGGTCGATCCCTAATGTGGATGCTGGTTTAACAGCTCAAGTGTAGCCCTAATTTTCTTTTCTTTAAACGATTAGCTCGCTCGTTTTTTTTTCATGTATAACTAATTCGCCATTTGAATAAAATGTTGTTTCTCACTGATGGTATTTATCTGGAGAGGAGTAAGTACATCAAATATGACAACAATATCAGAGAGAGGGAATGTGAAGGTGGCAGAATCTGTTTGTATTGGTAAACTGCAATCCCTCTACTAATTTTCTCCTGATAAGAATCTGTTAGCTCTAAGTCAAGTGTTTCAACACCGGCGAGATTGAAATGGCTACTTTGGGCTTGTGCAGCCAATCGATATCCCAACCCCGGCACGCTTTCAATTGCACTCTCAGCTTTGTTGAGGTCTTCTATTAGCATAGAGGTGATCAATGACATATTAACCAAGCCCTATTGGTCTGAAATGGACTTTTGTCTTCCGTCTTTTGCTTTTTTTGCTGCTGCATCTGGCTCTTCCATCAAGCATCATCGACTGGTGTTACTCCTGTTGGGGGCGCATTGATTTTCGGCCCTACCTCGCTACGGCTCTGATTCTACACTTGATGAGTATTTGTGTAAAGACTCCCAGGGAAGGCTGCACTACCCTCTTTGAGGAGATAAGGTTGGCTTTTATGGGCCTTTTGTCCTGCGAGGGCGATGAGTTGTGTACATCATGGGTATTCGAGTGTGTCTGCAGTCATTCGATGTGGAATTACATCTTAGGGCCTTAAAAAGAATGGAGATTTTTAGGGGATATAATATGTTTGTAACCTCTTGAACAGTCTTTCTTAACCCTGTTGGAAATACAAAACCCCACTAGCTTGATATGCGCAATCGCCAAACCCTACATTAGTGTAGATCTGCGACAACTTAAGCCAAAATGTCTTTACATACGTCCTCTCTTCTGTTGCTGATGGTGTCATTTGAGAAAGTAACAAGCTTTTCACCAATGTGTGGCTTGCACTGCTTTGCGATCATGTACCGCAACTTATGATGCTGCGAGGATCAACACAGATCCAAGAGAAACATCATAGATAGATAGATAGATAGATAGATAGATAGATAAATACTTTATTCATCTCCGTAGGGAAATTCAAACTTCCTGTAGTATCCTGTAGTAAAAAAAAAAAAAAATTATATATATATATATATATATATATATATATATATCTATATATATATATCTATATCCACTGCTTATCCTCACTAGGGGGTGCTGAAGCCAATCCCAGCTGTCCTTAGACAATTAGCAGGGGACACCTTGAACTGGTTGCCAGCCAGTCGGAGGGCACACAGAGACAAACAACTCACTTGGAAACCCACGCAAGCACAGGGAGAACATGCAAACTCCGCAGATGAAGGCTGATAGCTGTATTTGATCTAATGAATTCAGAACTGTGCCACAGACGTGCTTATCGCTCATCCGCCGTGCATACTAATATATATATATATAGTCTGTTTCTGTTTTTTTGTTCTGTTTTTCATTTCAAAATGTTATTACATCGTCTTAACACAGGCTCGCTACAACGAGTCAGGTGTATCGACATTTCGTTCTTACAAAGAATGACAATACAAAGGAAATTATTATTATTATTATTATTTATGTTAAATATTGCTATATATTGAAAGTTTGGGTTGTCCTGGAAAAAGGGGCAAATGTAATCACCCATAGTATGATTCCTGACTCTTACTATGGTCTCGGTTCACCCTCTGCTGGATCAAAGTGGTACTACAAGTATGCCCCCTCAACATTACAACAAAAGTCAATGCACTCTTATTTGCATTGAATTAACATACTGAGGGGCGCATAAACACCGCGATACAACAGATCGTTAACCAAATTAGTTGACAATGCTTTGACTCATAGATCTTAACCAATTTTAGCGATTTGTTGTTGCAGCCCCAGCACCTGGAATTTTTTGGCATAAACTCATCTGAAGCAGCTCTTAGGTAAACATTTTCTTCTTTTTCAGATTTGCACATCAGCGAGGGACCGGGTGAGGCACACATGAGGGGTCGAGAAGGAGTGTGTGCAGCGGTAGCACCGGCAAGGTCAGAGTTCGCGCAAGCTTCAGAGTTCATTGGGGTGCTTGAATTTTTTGAAAATGCTTAAATTTTAATGTTGTGTTTTCAAGGTCTGGAAAATGCTTAATTTTTGGGTAAGGTGCTTGAAAATGCCTGAAATCATTGCCATTGCCATGTTTCTTGGCAATCTGATTCTTTAGACCACGCAATAAATGAAGAAAAAAAAGGGTGTGAAAATGATGCTGACACGCCCGCTCTGGTGTCTTGTCATTATGGCGTTGTCATGTGAAGTGTCACTGCCCCCTACTGTTCCCACCCAAGAGGACAGCTCTATTTAGTAAACCGGTTCCTCAGAATTTGTTGTTTTAATGATACATTATCAATAATAATAAAACATTATACACCAAATAATTTAGTAATTGTCTATGTTTTGGAGGGGTTCCCTGAAATACATAAAATATAATGAAAATATGAACAGATCTATAAAAAGGTTAAATATAAAAATACAAAAGTCAAGTCAGGTTTATTTGTATAGCCCTTAATCTCAAAGGGCTGCACACACCACAGACTATTGCAATTTTCAGACTTTTATTACACCATCCCCTGATCTAAGACCTATATGAGGGCAAGGAAAAACTTAAAAACCTCAGCATGAGGAAAATGAAGAAACCTTGAGAAGGGACCGCACATGAGGTAACCCCCTTCCAAAATGACCAGGCTATAAAATTAAAAATAAAATTATTATTAAAATTAATATTAGAAATCAGGCAACACGGCAGCTGAGTGGTTAGCGCGTCAGAGGCACAGTTCTGAGGTCATGAGATCGACCTTTCTTTGTGGAGTTTGCATGTTCTCCCCATGCTTGGTGGGTTCCTCCCACATTCCAAAAACATGCATGTCGGTTAATTGGCCGTTTCAAATTGTCCCTAGGTGTGAATGAGCGAGTGTGTTGTCTGTCTATGTGGCCTCCGACTGGCTAGCAAACAGTTCAGGGTGTCCCCTGCCCACTGTCCCCTGCCCACTGCCCGAAGACTGCTAGGATTGGCTTCAGCACCCCTGCGACCCTACTGAGGATAAGGGGTGCAGATAATAGAAGGATGGCAAATAAAGTATACTGGAGAAAAAAAATAAAATCAAAATGATGACCAGTTTGCAATGGATGTAGCTTTAACAAACAATACACAGATTTTGTCAACATGAAATATAGGTAATTTACAAGCAATAGATTATAAGTGTGTTTTAAGCCTAGATTTAAACAGTTTCACTGTGAGGTTGCAGATCGAATCTCTGAGGGCAAAGCATTCCACAGCACTGGGGCCTGTATGGAAAATGGTCTCGAACCTGCGGATATCTTCTTGGCTCCCTGGATCACTAGTTGACCAGCATTTTCAGAGCAAAGGCTCCAGACAGGAACATAGGGGGGAAATTAAATCTGAAAAATATGAGAGAGCAAGTTCATGCTTGATTTTGTAATATACCAACAGGACAATTTTAGATTTTACACACTCAAACCACGACAAAAAAAACCATTGAAAATGCAAAACAATAAAATAAAGATTAAAAATATTAAGTCTTCAGTTCTGTAAATCAAAGATAAAGTGCAAAAAATAACTATTTAATATCCTATTGTAACCAATTTAGACAAAGATCTTCTGAAAAAACATGCAATAAATAAATAAATAAGTAAAACTGAAAGCAAAAGATCAGCAGTCTCTAAGGTTCAAAGATTGAATGGACTTTGCTTCAGAGCATTCATCTCATCTCATCTCATCTCATCTCATCAGCCGTACCGCTTATCCTCATTAGGGTCGCGGGGGAGCTGGAGCCCATCCCAGCCATCTCCGGGCAGTGGGCAGGGGACACCCTGAACTGGTTGCCAGCCAATCGCAGGGCACACAGGGACAGACAATTCATTCGCTCATTCACACCTAGGGACAATTTGGACCGGCCAATTCACCTGAAATGTATGTATTTGGAATGTGGGAGGAAACCGGAGTGCCCGGAGGAAACCCACGCAAGCACGGGGAGAACATACAAACTCCGCACAGGAAGTCTGGAGCTGGATTTGAACCCACGACAGGTTCCCATGACATGAACTGTGCCGCACAAGCGCTAACCACTGCGCCGCCGTGCTGCCCTCAGAGCATTCAATATAATTAAAATGAGTCCCAATTTGGCCATTTTTTTTGTGCTTTTTATACATGCAGCACTATATTTCTTTCTTTGTCTTCACTTTTGAACTCCATTAGTAACACCTATAGAGCCCTCTCCGTGTGTGATGTAGCCAAACTGCAGAATGGCAGACTTCATGTCAGTTTAAAGCAGCCCAAACACACAAAAAGATTGTAGATCATCAATAGGAACAGCTAAAAATAGTACAAAGTATGTGCTAGAAGCAAGATAACGGCTTTATTTTAGTCATCGGCGGTGGAGTTCTTTCTTTGAAGTCACTGGAAAAATTTAAAAATGGGCCTTTAAAGTGCTTGAAAAGTGCCTGGATTTGGCCATGAAAAATGTGTACAAACCCAGAAGTTTCTGAACAGCAGGGGACTCTGTGCATTTTTGGTTCTCTTTTTCCCTCGGCTTTCTATTGCTTGCATAGTCTTAATTAGGTTTTGTGTGTTAATGTGTGTGTGCGTGTGTCTGTGTGTGTTTTCCCCCTTATACTCTCTGAGAAGAGTTGGCACAGTCAGGCAAAGAGAAGTAGCAATGTGGCTGCTTTTGGTTGCTACTGGGTTACCAGCTGGGGAGGGACTGAGCAGCTGCTGTTTGGCCTCAGCCCAGAAAAAAAAATATGCACAGGAAAAAGGAACCACTGATGCTTATTTCTGGAAAAATGCCACATTGTTGCAGTTCCGTCGTATCGGACGTGGAAGGATACTTTATTGGATAACAAAATCTAGCCCATAAAATACAACATGTCGAACATATGAATCGACCCCAACCGTTGGGAAATTTAATCCATTGATTTTCCCATTAATTTCTGAGTTCTGTATGTCAAATAAATAAGTGTGTCTCTAGGTCATTTCTATCGAAAGTTATACCTTTTTAAAAATGTATAGCAGTCTTATCTGATCTAGTCAAATCTTATTGCCCATGCAGTGTTCATTTTACCTCTGAAAAGTGATGGGTCCTGGGGACTCGCATGCTCAAAAATCTATGGGTCCCAACCAATGTTCCCTTTAATTTTCCACAGGTCTGAGCGTTCACACAAAGTCGGTGAGCAACGCTTGAAACAACAGTGAGCAACCATAATCCCAAGTGTGGCAAGATAATTAATTATCAAACATGTCCAAAACTTGACATCAAGTTACATTTTGCTGAGTTTCCGGCAATGCAAAAGTATTTTTCTCTTTTGAATGAATTGACTCATGTACTATTGCAAAGGTTGTACGGCCTACAAACGTTGTTTGTTCCTACAATTCTTTCACAAGTTATACATTTCTTTTTATTTCCTGATATATTTTGTCTTAAATATTAACATTGGGCAGCACGGCGGCGCAGTGGTTAGCGCGTGTGCGGCACAGTTCTCTGGTCTTGGGAACCTCCTGTGTGGGTTCAAATCCAGCTACCGGACTTCCTGTGCGGAGTTTGTATGTTCTCCCAGTGCTTGCGTGGGTTTCCTCCGGGCACTCCGGTTTCCTCCCACATTCCAAAGACATGCATTTCAGGTGGATTGGCCGGTCCAAATTGTCCCTAGGTGTGAATGAGCGAGCGAGTTGTCTGTCCCTGTGTGCCCTGCGATTGGCTGGCAACCAGTTCAGGGTGTCACCTGCCCACTGCCCGATGATTGCTGGAATGGGCTCCAGCACCCCCGCGACCCTACTGAGGATAAGCGGTGCAGCTAATGAGATGAGATGAGATATTAACATTTTTGGGGGCATATTTAGTCGGTTGCAAGATACAGAACTGTACTTAATCAGATTTTTTAGTGGAAGTACAATGTTGGCAAGAAGATTCACTTGATATAATTGGAAATTATTTGAATGCAACACAAACTTTTTCTTCTTTTTTCCTTGTTTTTTCCTACTTTTTTTAAAAATTCCTTTTAAAAAATCTCATTGTGTTTATTTTTTCCAAGCTGTTACTTTTTTCTTTTTGTTCTCTATTTACTTTTTTCCTACATTTCTTTCTTGTCTTTTTTTCTGTCTTTTTTCTAAATTTTTCTTTCCTTTTTTCTCTTCCTTTTGTTTCTTTTTTTTCTCAGCTTTTAACTACTTTTTCATTTTGGTATTTTTTTCTTTTTTGTTCTATTCCCCCCTTCCTTTAAGTCATTTTGTGCATAATTTTACATAATATTTGGTCATGTTGGGATTAAAGAAGCAAAAACAATCTGAAGTGCCGTTTAGGACCCGAAAGAGCCGGTTCCTTTCAGTGACCCGAGCCGAAGAAGCCGGTTCTCGACAAACTCTACTAACTTTACTCAACTTCGTTCTACTTCGACTCGACTTCAAAATACCACATTTAGGACACAACGTCAGGGGAACCCGTGTATTTTTACCTTCATGCACTGTAACTTTGACTTAAGTCGCTTCTTAATTAGTAATTTTGAGCCTTCATTTTTGTGCGCTGGCTAGATTTTCTTGTGTGCTGAGAATGTTCGAGCAGTGCGCAATTGCGCACTCGCGTAGCTTAGAGGGATCACTGGTCCCAACAGAGATCTATGGGTCCCCAAAATTTAGTGTGCTCCATGCCCTTACAAACTGTCGTATTTTCCCTTACAAAATACAAAAAAACCTTTTTTTTTTTCAAACATGTTTATTTATGTAGTTTAACATGTTATATTGTACATGTGTTTCCTTATATCATATATATTGTTAATGAACATTTTGTTGTGAGACACTGAGTTGCTCGACATGAATGAGGTTTATTATAAAAAAGTTCAAAAATGAAGTCGCTTGGACGTTCACTGTAGAAGGAAAAAATACATGCAAATCTAATTAAATAGAATAATACATTTTCTTATTCAAATTATTAATTCATTTTCTGCATTAAATTATTGTTGGTATTATACTGATTAAAAGGGATCACCACAAACCTGTTTTTTTCATTTTCTCCTTATATACTTCCTTTTTTTCTTAACTTCTTTATACAACATACTCATTCATAATGTATAATGCATCAAAGCAAGTGAGCCGTTTGAGAGCCGGCTCTTTAATGAGTTGAGCCGATAAAGCAGGTTTTCTAAAAAGAGACGGACTTTCACTACACAACTCGAACTTGAGATCGGTGTGCGGACGAAAACTCGAACCGCGAGACCAAAACAACAATGGCGGATCTGCCTGACGAAAAGTTTGGAGTGCGGTAAATCTGTGTTAAAAATGATAATGACAATTTCGTGTCAAAAAAGTTGCGTCCCGGGGATGCACGTTGATTTGACACGATGCGTCCCCAGCAAAAATAATGCGTCTAGGACGCAGGGACGCGGGCAAACGAGAACACTGCCCATGTACCACTAAACTTTCATTTCAAACCAATAAGACAATTAAGGCTTTTAATTGTATTTGTTTCATTGCTCCCACTTTGTATAATGTGGTGAGTTGATTGAGGTGCAAAACTGCATTATCTCAACTGTTAAACCAAACCAATTAACACATTCAATGGAAAACATGACTCCCGCCCCCATTTTTGTGAATAAATGTGTTTAGAAAAGATCCCTTGTCATCAATGATTATAACATGTAGGGTAGCTTACTAATGTAGACTGAATGATAAAGCATAGTACTTAAAATTACTGTAAGCTAAGAAATTTAAGTTTAAATTTTCTAACTGATCCAGCCCAAATAAGAACAGAAAGGCTGTATCCTGCCCGAGAACCAAATTGACTTTGACATCCCTGATATAATGGAGGTCTCAAAAGAGTTTTCTGATGACCTGTTATAAAAACAAAAATGAATCCTCACACTGTGGTTTACTCCTGAATGAGATTTTCATCACCCAGTATTTGTGAAAATGTTTTTACATGGAGTGGAGTTTAAAGTAGTGTGTGGACCCATTACCCATTTTATCGGGGTGCAAAATTTCAGGTTTCAATCACTAATCATCGGACACAGTTGCAGTAGGAAGGTCTCCATTTCTGGGTACTGATCAAGCTGTTTTTTTTTCTGGAGGCATGCTTAAAAATGCACCTAAAAACCCAAAATTGGCTAGAAATTTAAAAGTGCGCTTTATAATGCAGTGCGCCTTTTACACCTGAAAGTAAGGTAACTGTTCTGCTTTTTAGAAATATAAAGAGTGGTCATTGAGTGCTTGCTTCTTAACTTGTTATTATTTTGTTGCTAAAAAGGAAAAAAAGGAAAAGCGCAGAACTTCGACGGCAGCTCAGACGCCAACGTTTGAACGCTCATTGCAAATCTTCTTTTGATGTGGCCTTGGACAATAATTGTCCTTAAGTATGAATGAATATTTTTTTATGTTATTTTTTTGTACAGAATTACATACTCTTGTTTGAATTTTTGTTAAATTATACTGTGTATGGTAAATGTTCTGCCTTTGAGAAACATATAGAGTAGTCTTTGAGTGCCCTCTTGTGGTTAACATGTTAATTATTTGTTGTTATAATTAATTTTAGTGGTAAAACCAGATGTCATACGGATAATTTATGTTCTATGGAGTAAATTGTATATAACTGTTTTTATTTTTTATGTTATCCTAATTCTTAGTGTAATTTTAATTCCATGCTCATTATAATCCAGGGTGCCTTTTATATGAAAAAAGAGACTTTGTTGTGGCTGTGTTTTCTAGCCTGGAATGCCTTATACTGCGAAAAATACGGTAATTTTAAGATACATCAGCATGATTACTCATTGCTGCATGTACAGTTGCTGGCCAGGACTGTAGGTTTTTGAACATTACCCGTCATACTGTGCCATATTACTGTTACCTGCATTCTAGTTTGCTACTAGGGATTAAATATGAGGATTGAGGCACGAGAGGTAGGCGGGTTAAGGTAAACGAGCCAGTTAAGCTCCCTGCATATGTGTGCGTTGAACGATACAACCGCACAGGAAACATCTGCTTCACACACATGCGCACATTCGGGTGTTCTTGACTTTACACATGCCGTCAGACGCACACGCAGTACCAACACAACATGCGCAGCAATCAGGGATTAGCCAAAGTGATTAGCACACGGACGTCAGAGCATAGAAAGCGTCTGGTTTAACAGAGTTGTATACCCAGTGTGGGGGCGAAATGAACGACTCAGCTGACAAATTCTTGTCAAAATGTAATTTTTTGGGCTGCTTTACGTTTGCAAAATTCTGCACTACCAATCCTTGTCCCACAATACGTAGAGTACACAAACGAAGTGGAACGCGTCCAGACAGACGACTCCGATGAGTTATTTTAAGCAGAGCAGGATTAATTTGTTTGGTAAGGGCCTATCATGGCTGCACATTTATTGCAGACCGTTGTGTTTGCGTAGACGCATTATGAATGTTAGTGAACTGTGTTAACACCCCATCACTGTGGCTGTTTGTGCAGAGTCCTGACATTTTTGAAGGTCTCCAATTGGAAATAAATCAGCCTTTGACTTTTTCAGACAGATTCTGATATAAAAACACCTGAGCAAGTTTTGTATTGAAAGCCTTGATAAGTCCAAAATGTCACATTATGCTGCGTTTGTGAATCATTTTGTCACACAAATGATGTCAGTGTGACATGGTGTAATGGGTGATAACATATATAAATGTGGGGTGCAAGGTGACACGGCAGTTGAGTGGTTGGCATTTCCGTGGCACAGTTCTGAGGTCATGGTTTCAAATCTAGCAACAAGCCTTCCTGTGTGGAATTTGCATGTTCTCCCCATGCTTGCGTGGGTTTCCTCCGGGCACTCCGGTTTCCTCCCACATTCCAAAAACATGCATGTTAGGTTAATTGGCTGGTCCAAGTTGTCCCTAGGTGTGAATGAGCGAGTGAGATTTCTGTCTCTATGTGCCCTGCCACTGGCTGGCAACCAGTTCAGGGTGTCCCCTGACCACTGCCCAAAGATAGCTGGGATGGGCTCAAGATGGAGGTGGGGTGCAACGTTTGAAGGTGTCCTTCAAAAATGTATACAATTTTTTTTTTTAACTAAGTTCAAAAAGCCCTATCTACTTTTATCTTACTTTTAGCAAATCTGTACAAACGGAATACATTAGGTAGGAGAAGTGGGGGGGAAAGGGGGGTGGGTCGACAGGGACATCATGCTCCTCCCTGTGTTTTTTCATTTTTGTTTTTTATTGTAGCATGAAAATACTGAAAGTAAGAAAGGCCTGCTTTAAATAGAGTCCAAATACAAACACAAACCCCAAGAAAGTTGAAAAAAAAAAGAGTTTATCCGAGCATGTCTAAAAAAGGCACGCACTTGCACGCACAGCATGAAGGAGCTTGACAGAGGCTGTAATGATGACACAAGCCAAGAGTTGGCAGGCTCAAGTAAAAAAGTTCAAGTCAAGTCATGTTTTGTTTTATAGCACTTAATCACAATGAGTATTAAAGAGCTGTACAGGTCACAGACTTCAGACTATTATTACACTATCTGATCTAATCCGCCTTTCAGGATGACAAGACTGCAATGGATGTTGCATCAACAAACAATACAATTAATAATAAAACATGAAATAACTTAAGTGTAATATAAAATAAAAAAGGCGACCAGGTTGCAGTGGATGTAACATTAACAATCGATACACAGACATTAACAGCATGAAATATAGGTCACCCATAAGATATAGAATATAGCTGTGTTTTAGCCTAGATTTAAACGTTTTCACATTTTCATTTCCAATTTTTGCAATGTTGATACGACCTAACCTTGACCCAGAAAGCTTATGTAATTACACACCTCTGTCAAACCTGCCTTTTCTTTCCAAATAACTTGAAAAAGTTGTTTGATTTTATGACTGAGAATAATCTTTTTGAATCCATGCAATCACTCTACTGAGACAGCACATATAGGTCTTTTCAGGGTTGGGGTGTAAGAATTTAAGTGACATCCATCTTTTTATCTCAGTGAGGCAGGCCTCAAAATTTCCACAGTTTAGAGGGGCATTTTCCTCCATTGGAAGATACAGTTGTTTGTCATCTGCGTAGCAATGAAAATTGGTTTTATAGTTGTGAATATTATCACCTAATGGAAGCATGGGGGCAAGTACTGAACCCTGCAGAACGTCACAGGTAACACTAAAGGGCTCAGATGTAAATTCACCATATTTAACACAATTCGTCCTATCTGAGAGGTAGGATCTAAACCATGAGAGACGGTTCCTGAGAAAGTAATCAATTTTTCCAACCGGTCTAGTAAGATATTCTGTTCCACAGTGTCAAAGGCAGCACTAAGCAACAAGCAGCAACAGTGATGAAGCGCCAGAGTCCATTGCCAGTAGAAGATCTTTGCTTACCTTAACCTGGTACTTTAGAAAGACACAGGTCTGTATTTACATAAGCTTTCTGGGTCAAGGTTGGGTCGTATAAGTGTAGGTTTAATGACAGCGTACTTAAAAGCAGCAGGAACAACACCCGAGTAGAGTAATATGTTGATAATATTTAGAACTGAAGGTCCAAAATTCCCTCCACCATTTTAAGTCAATTTAGATGTAATATTGTTGATCAATTCATCTTCAGGCAATTTTGAAAAAATATTTTGTTTCTCATCCAAGGAAAAAAGGTCCCACCCTAACCGAACAAAGTTAGCAGCGTAGAGATATAATAAATAAACAAACAAACGAACAAACCGCACGCACGCACACACACGCACACACATACATACATACATACTTAAATAAATATGCCTTTTGTCTAAACTACTCAAACATGTTTTGTAAGATTCAGAAAAATTCTAAAATTCTAATTATTGCCCATAAAACTGTTTAAGGGGTCAATTGTTCTTAAAACATGATACCAATTTCCTCAACAAATACGATTCCAATCCACCATATTTCAAGTTGATTTGATGTTGATTTATTTATATTCATTTGCTTTGACTCTGAGAAAACAAGTGATTTATTTTTTTCTCAAAAACATTCTACTATTTGATAGATAAATAGATAGATAGATACTTTATTCATCCCCGCAGGGAAATTCACATTTTGGTTGACTTTTAAAGAAATATCCATTTTTGATTTTGTTTATTTTTTTTCTTCTGGTCTGTACGGCGGCTGAGTGGCTAGCGCACAGCCCCATGGTGCGTAGGTCCAGGGTTAAATTCTAGCTACCCCGTGCGGAGTTTGCATGTTTTCCCCGTGCCTGCGTGAGTTTTCTGGTTTTCTCCCACATTCCAAAGAAATGCATCTCAGGTCAATTGGCATCGCCAAAATTGTCCCTCAGTATGAAAGTGTGTGTGTGTGAATGGTTGTATGCCCCAGTGTGACCTGCAACTGCCTGGCAACCAGTTCAGGGTGTCCCATGCACACTGTCCGAAGATGGCTGAGATAGGCTCCAGTTACATCCACAACCGTAGTGAGGGTGTGGTGCAAAAAATGGATGGAAATTGATTTTTATTTCCAGGCATAATGCAACAAACATTAAATAACAAAATGAAGAAAACACCTAAAAAAGAAAAGGAGGATAAGCGGTGTAGATAATGGATAGGTGTCTTGCATTACTCATTTGGTAATCACTTCAGAAATTACCACAATGGGTTCACGTGATCCCACCAATCGGGCAAGCAAGCCATGAGGACTAATGAGACAGAGCGAGCCTGTACACCAAGACCCTTCCTTTGCTTTCTTGACGTCCAGTTGGGCAAGACAGCAGCTGTATTGATGTGACCATGGAATCAAGGAGTTCTCACAGCTAGATCCGTTCTTCACGAGAGACTCTGCGGACCAACATTTAGCCCCTGCTGCATCTCATATGGCCATGACCTTGTCAGTTTGCATTTTAAGAACTGTATCCACAGCATTGGCCCAGGACTTGGGTTTCCTCCGCCTGGACATGTCAGCCTTTATCTGTGTCTCTGTGTAAGAGCTTAGCACACAGAACACACCCACTGTGATACACCCACTTTGCCACCCACTTCAATTCCACCAATGTCTGTCTTATTAATTTTTAATAAAGTACAATCATTTTAAAAGCTATAGTCAATAATTTACAGGGCTCATTGTCCTTAATTTTATTTACTGTACACACTTCAGTGCAGCTTTCCCTCACATTTACAAAAAAATATATCACTGTAGACTAGACTGTGCTGCAAATTTCCTTAAACCAGTTAAGAAGGAATGAATAATTTTTATAAAGGAAAAAAAAGGTAAATCTTTTAGGTCAGGGGTTGGCAACCCAAAATGTTAAAAGAGCCATATTTGACCAAAAATGTTTTTTTTTGCTAAACCCGCAAAGAATTAAAATCTTTATATAAGCTTTATAATAAATCTAACAAGTGCTATGTCAGCTACATTTGCCTACTATTAAAGTGACTACATTTAAAGCAGCGCATCCCGTGAAGAATGATGCACTACTTGACCACTCTATTGTAGGATATCTCCTCAATTTAAGGCCATTAAAATATTATTGAAATACAGTAGGTCACTAGGCTATTTGTATAGCCCTTAATCACAAAATGTCTCCAAAGAATGCACAGGGCACAATTACGATCTGAAACTGACATGCGGGCAAGGAAATACTCAAAACCTCAACATGAGGAAAATGAAAAACTTTGAGAAAAGGGACCACACAAGTGATAATCCCCCTTTCAAGAATGGTCAGGCTGCAATTGAAACATTAACCGATGCTCCATTCTGTGGTCAAGAGTGCTCTGAAGCAGGATTTCATCCAGGATCTTTCTATACTTTGCTGCATTAATCATTTGCTCTAAACTGACTAGTCTCCCAGCTCCACATAGAAGTATTCTGTATGAATGGTATGGGCCTGGTGGCTGGTTTCCTCCAAACAATACACCTGGTATTCCTGCCAAAAGGATCAATCTTTGTCTTATCAGACCAGAACATTTTATTCTAATTTTCTGAGAGTCCTCTGGGTGCCATTGGCAAAGTCCAGGCAGGCTGCAATGTGCCTCTTTCTAAGAAATAGCCTCTGTCTGGCCACTCTATCAGACAGACCCAATCAGTGGATTGCTGCAGAGATGGTTGTCCTTCTGGAAATTTTTCCTTTCTCCATGGAGGAACGCTGGAACTCTTGGTAGTTACTGTCGATTTCTGGGTCACCTAAGGTCCTTCTTTACTTATAGCACAGTTAAGATGGCCAACTCTTGGAAATCCTGGTGGTTCTGAACTTCTTCCATTTAAGGATTTGAGCAGCAGACATTTTTTTTGTACCTTCTCCTACATTTCTGCATTCTTAATTAGAGTTTCCCAAAATGCCAGGGAAGTAAAAGATGTGTTGTCTGCAAACCATACTTTCGGAGACACTGTCGGAATAACTCCACAAGCTTCAATTGCTGGAAGACGTGTTACCATTTAAGAGTTATTGTATCTAAAATTGCAGACCATATGTTCTTCTTTTAGATGCATTTTTGTCCATTTGTTGCCGATTTGAACAGATTATCCAGCACGTGCACAGCAAGCATCGGCATCGCAATGGCCAAACGGAAGCCAATCTTAAATGTTCTTTATCGGCATGAATCAGGGGAGCAGTTCTAGGCCCTCCGCGGTACTTTGCAAACTGATGTAAGACTGGTGGAGACGCATGCCCCTCGTGAGATTGTAGATGAAGAGTTGATTTTCTTTGGAGCGTGCGACGTGTAACGCACACTAATTTTCTTAGATCACATGTCTGAATAAACCACGTCCTCCTCCTCCGAGTATTCCAAGATGGGCGACTGGTATCCTAAGGGTGCAATGAACAGAATAATGATGGGAGTCATGGAAGTACTCCACCCAGGAACGTCGGGTGCCGGGATGTTACACATCAAAGAGCATTCTCTAAAGACAGGTTCAACTGGTTGGTCTAGCTGTCAGATTGGGGATGATAACCTGTGGTCAAACAGCCTCTGCTTTTGGTGCAGTCAATATAAAGAGCTTTCCAAATAAATGTGAGTGAGTCGGAAGGAGGTGTGCATGGTTCGGCCACTACCCTAGGTTGGTGCCCCCTCGGTGACGGTTGTGAGCCAAATTCTGACATACGAGCAGTAAAATATTAAATAGCCGCCAGAAAAAAGGTGACAGAGAACATGACTAAAATTGGTATGCCATTTATTTCTTGAAACCCCAAAAATGTCCACACCAATAAAAACTGTAAATAAATTAAAATTAACAGTCAAGACTGTATAGTGTGACAAATGGTATCCCTGCCCAAAAATAGAGACTAAAAGTCAAGTCATGTATATTTGTACAGCCCTTAATCACAAAGAGTGTCAAAGGGCTGCACAGATCAAAGACTATTGCAAATTACAGACTTTTATAAAACCATCCCCTCATATAAAACCTACATGAGGGCAAATAATATGCATATTATCAACATAAAATATAGGTTATTCATATGCCATAGAGTGGAAGTGTGTTTTAAGCTTAGAGTTAAACATTTCCACTGAGGTTGAAGATCGAATCTCAGGGGGAAGAGCATTCCACAGCACCGCGGCCCAAATGGAGAACGCTCTCGAACCTGCAGATCTCTTCTTGGCTCTTGGGATCACGAGTAGACCAGCGTTTTCAGAGCGAAGGCTCCGGACCGGAACATAGGAGGAAATTAAAAAGTAAAAAAACAACAACCTCATTTTCAACTATTTTTTTAATTATGCTATCCATCCATCCATTTTTTAAATGCTCATCCTCACGAGGCTCATGATGGTGCTGGAGTCCATCTCTGTCTCCGGGCAGTGGGAGGGGAACATCCTGAACTGGTTGCCACCCAGTCGCAAAGCACACTGAGACATGCAGCAACAAGACAGACAACCATTAACATGTTAGGGACAATTTGGACCTGCCAGTCAACCTGCTATTTAAGGAATGTGGGAGGAAACCAGGGCAGCACAGCGGATGGGTGGTTAGCGAGCAGCCCTATGGTGCGGAGGTCCAGGCTTCAAGTCCAGCTACGGCAGCCTCCCCTTGTGGAGTTTGCATGTTCTCCCCGTGCCGGCGTGGG
The DNA here is from genome assembly GCF_059441175.1 of Urocampus carinirostris. NCBI lineage: Eukaryota > Metazoa > Chordata > Actinopteri > Syngnathiformes > Syngnathidae > Urocampus > Urocampus carinirostris. The sequence goes on from NC_142361.1 coordinate 4,817,322, forward strand.
TTTCCCCCAGGCTCTCCGGTTATATCCCACATTCCCCAAATCATGGCAGGTGAATTGGTCGGGCAAAAACTGCCCCTAGGTGTGAATGAGCGAGTGTGTTCTCTATCTCTGTGCCCTGCAACTGGCTGGCAACCAGTTCAGGGAGTCCCCCACCCACTGTTCGAAGATGGCTGGGATGGGCTCCAGCACCTCTGACCCTATTGAGGATAAGCGGAACAGATAGTGGTGGCTGTGGTGGGAGGAAAGCAATGTAGTCACAGTGAAAAAACTTGGAATTGAACTCAGGACCTCCAAACTGTGAGGCAGACGTGCTAACCAGTTTATTTAAAAAAAAAATACTTGTAGGTTTTTGAAACGTTTTTTCGTGGATATCGTTTGAAAATATATTGCATGCAGGATTGGCGAAAGAGCGGATTCTTGCTTGAAAGAAAAAAAAGTAGAAACAAGAGAGTAGCTAAGTGAAAGGAGTAAGGAGGTAAGCCTGCGTAAAGCCAACGTTGGTCAAGTGGCAGAGGGATATGCGGGAGCTTCTTCATGCAAAACAGTTGGCCTTTGTCACAATTCTGCGTGATATATACTTTGTCGCACTAACCGCTGGCTGCCAGCCAATACTATACTATACTATGTATACTTAAGCTTAAAACTCACTTCTACTCCATAGCATATGAATAACCTACTCTTCTCGTCGGCTGAAAAATAGTCTGTGTAATATAGTGTAATAATCTGTGAAGCTCTTTGAGATTCTTCGTGATTTAGGGCTATACAAATAAAAATGACTTGACTTGACTTGACTTGGCTCAGTGCGTTATAATCCACTACACCAGAACAACTGTGCTTGACTCTGCTCTATTTGATATTATTGTTCACCTGCATTAGAAAGTGATATGTAGTCTAAGCGTGCATTTCACAAAGAACGTTTTGAGAGGGTTCCGGATCAGGGGATGGTGTAACAATAGTCTGAAAAAATAGTCTGTGTAATAACCTGTGAAGCCCTTTGAGACTCTTTGTGATTAAGGGCTATACGAATAAAAATGACTTGACTTGACTTGACTAGAACTCAGAGTGTGTTAACCCTAAAATAAGAGAGAAGCTGAGTAGTAACCCGCCCTATCAACCAGAAAAACAGAAATATCTAAAATAGTTTCACAAAGACATCGTTTGATATGTAAATCTGAGTGTCTTTTTTACTTTCTTTATTTTTCTTTCCTTAATTCTCTTTTTATTTGTCTTTCTTTATTTCTCTTTCTTTCATACTCAGATCTTTATAAGCTTAATAGTATATGAGCAATCGAAAACACATCTCTCTGCTGACCCGTTGTCATGGTGACTATTTGAATCTTGGCCCGATTATGCTGTTGTCGCTCAATAGAGAGCCCGTGAGCCAGATGATACCACACATGATTTAACTGACTCAAATCTGTGGTCCTCAAACCAAAAACTCATCAGGTACGTTAACATGCAAGGTCTGCCTGGGCCCACATGTTGGATTTTGGACAAAACCGAACATATCTTTAACATAACTAGTGACAAACTATCAAATACATGATATTTGCTAGCAATCCAAACCATGATGTCATTATGCTAAGAGATGTAACTTTTGACATCCATTCATCCATTTTCTGTACCGCTTACCCTCACTAGGGTTGCATGGGCGCTGGAGCCCATTTAGTCGTCTTCAGGCAGTGAGCAGGCAAATACCTGCACCGGTTACCGACGCCGAAGTTATATTATTCAGATAACTCTATCATAGAACATGGTTTCCAAACTATCAGTTTAGCTCCAAATCACAAAATCCAAAGACATTTTCATCCTCTGTGTCACGGTAGAAGATGCGCGCTTCCTGTTTCCACCTCTATGTCCCTTATGTCAGACGTCATTAGCGCTCCTCGCCTACAGCTTTACAAACTTTCTGTCCTTTTTTTGGCTGCTTATTTCACTATTTACAAAACCTAATCTGCAAAATATGGTTGTCTTTTTAGTGCCATTTCGCTCAGATTCATTTTTCTGCACTTCAACGCCGAAGTGTTCATTTCGGCGCTACACTTCTAATCAATATGAGGGACTCGGCCCGAAGTAAACCCGAAACGCACTCTTTGGTGCCGAAGTACTTACTGCGCCAAAGTAAAGCTTCAGTATTACTTCGAGCCAAAGTGGTATACTTCACCGCCAAAGTAAAGCTTTGGGTTTACTTCGGGCTTGGTCCCTCAAAGTTAGTTTCAGTCGGGTTCGAGCTCATATACCCGCAGGCCGGGTCGGGCCAGGCAGGATTTTTTAGGCCCGATCTTACCTCTAAGGCATTGGTAGCAAGCACTTAGAATTCTCACTCATTCCACTTACTAAGTAGGGGTGACCAAAACTTTCAGAAAGAATGTCAGCTCTGGTAAGCTGAAACTGTGTGAAGGCCTCTATAGCGTTTGTTTCAAGTTAGCTTCTTCCAGTCAGCGTGTTTTGCTGGCAGTGCCTCTTCATATTACATTCTTTGAAAACAGCCAGTCTCTTGGCAAATTAAGCAGACACAGTTGTTTTGGATTTTGATGAAAAGACTCCAATTTCTACTTGTCCTGGAAGCGGCAGCCCTTTCAGTCAAGATTCTATTTTTTTACAGTCGCCATGTTGAAAAATGGGTGGGCTAAAATTTCTCACAGAAAGCCAAGGGCAAGGTGGCCAAAGGGCGATTGCAATCATCTGGTGAAATTGTGATATATTTTTTTTCTACAGGTCAATTTTATAACATTACTGGCGGGCCACTTGTTGTTCTTTTCATGACAGAGGTTGCGGACCAGAATTTTTTCTTATCATGGCTGTAACTGGCCTCTGGGCCGGACTTTGGACATTTGGACATGCCTGTACATTTGAGTAAATCCAAACAAAATAGCCATGATATCTTACCAGATATTAAATGAGCCCTTCAAAAGCAGGCGTTTCTTATGATGTCCTCGGTCCATTCAGTTATTTTAATCGCTTGCAGCCACAGGCTCGTACAGTGCTTTCAAGAAGGCCTGTTTCTTTTGGGAATTGCAAAAAAAAAAGTGTTTTTTAAAATTACGATTTGTGTACCCTTACACAAAACAGCTGGGCATGATTTTTCTCTAATATGCGACCATAAGTATGCAACTCAACACTTAATTCTTCCCTCGCGCTATTCAAACCCCGACTCCTACTCCTGCTGTATTGGTCAACAATGCACACAAATCCTGTGGTGTTCCGGCCAAACTAAGAGGGAAGTCTTGGAATAGGAGTGGCAAGTTCATTGACAGCTATGCAGTGGATGCGGACGAGTGACTGACAGCAGATATTTTGGTTTTGTGCCCCCAGCCAGACACACTCCTCATGTCATAGCTGTGTGCTTGCTGTCACTGGCAAGCACCCAGACAAGAGCGGTTAGAGTGTGTTTGTGTGCGTGCCTGCTTTTGCGTACAACGGCATGTGCGTGCATGCGAGAGTGGCGGTGACAGGGAGAGAAACTTGAGCAGCTGTCTTCTACGCTGTTCCGCACTGCTTCCTTTATCATTGTGTTCTGTTCTAGTTCCAGGGTCGGCAAAGCATGGCTCAGGAGCCGCATGCGGCTCTTTAGCGTAGCAAAGCAGCTTCCAGGCACCTTTTCAAAAACGTGTTCAAATTGAAAAAGAGGAAGAAGGAATTATGTTTTACTTGTAATATGTAAAACTCCAGTTAATTGTTTGACTTGATGAGGTTCATTTTTCTTATTTTGCTTCGCTCAACATGGTGTCGCAGGCCAGATTAAATCCGTAGGCGGGCTTGACACCGTCATGCGGGGAGTGGTTTGCCCATCCCTGCACTCATAGCATTCTTCTCATTGTATTGGTTTTATCAAATTAAATTCTCCTAAATGAACATCAACTTCCTCTTTTGTTGTCACTATGGTTCTTGTGATGACACTTCTAAGGCAGTCTGGTCCTTGCATGATTTCTGAGGTTCCTCTGCTTCAATACAAGGGATTCCAAACACCAGGATCTTTAACAAGCTCCTGCCAGCTTGCTAACAAGCTGATAATTTGTATCACCTGAGTTGAAGAAGAGAAACCTCCAAAATCATGCAGGTCATGCGGCCCTAGGGGACCAGAGTACCCAGGTCTGCTCTAGGGCAAGCAGACTGGTACTTTTACTAAACAATTGAGTGGTAGACATAAGCCTGTCAGTCCTGTGTATGAAAAGGTGACATGTGTTAAGGAAGAAGAAATCTCAATGTTTTACTTTTTGCGAGTCAACTGTTCCTGATGAACAGATAGTTGCCTTGCATGGCTGACGCTGCTATCGGTTAGTTAGTTTGTGTCAAAAGAAAAGTGTGAAGCACATTGTAAAATTCTTTGGAAGGTCATCATTGACCTGAAAAGTGCTACATAAATGCAGACCATTCATTCATTCAAGTGAGTGCGGAAGCAGTTTTGCACTAGATGATTAGAGAGCTGACTTGGATTTACCTGTGTAGCTCACTAAAATGAAATGAGTAAGATTAGTTTAGCTTTACTTGGAACAATTTGTCCAAATGAAATATCTTTGCTTTAAGTGTCTCCCTGACTGCCTGGCTGCCATTGACTAATTGATTGCAGTCATCTGCTTCTGGGGTGTCATTGCCCAAATCACAAATGTGCTTGTGGTCAAACAAGATGGCCACAGTGTGAAGTAATGGAATTTTTAAAAGGAAGCATGCGTGAGGAGCCGATGCCAAATTCCAAAGAGCTGAGTTCATTGCTTTTGAAAAAACGTCCTTTGAAAATCAAAATGAGTCCGAGGACTTTATGCACTTGCTTCAGAAGTCAGCTTATTCCACTCTATGAATGGCTCAGACACAGAATTAGGAAGTAACGCAACCCGTCTGCTTTTGGCCGATGCAACGGGTACATATCGTTGAGAAGTGTTGTGATGCTTAAAGTTCTGTTTTTGCGGCACAACCAGTTTAAGTGGCAATATTCTCAATGGAAAATATATCCAAATATCAGATCATAAACGGTACGCAAAGTTAAAATGTCAACTGCAACACATTTTGGAAGCAAGCCACTGATAGAGCTACTCAAATTGTGAATTAAGACATCCCTCGGTTTTGATAGTTAATGTGAACCAGAACCACCTATGAAAGTGAAATTCCGCAAAGTAGTGTCACACCAGTGGTCTTTATGATTGAAATTCACTCCTCTTTGGAGCAATTGACTTTCTTTCTTTTTTGTCTTCCATATTGAATTCAATTATTACCCAACATCCATAGAGCCTTTTCCGTGTTTGTTAAAAAGTGTGACGTAGCCAAGCTTTGCAGACATTGTTGAAGCAGAACAGCAGAATTCACGTCAGTTTAAAGCAGCCCATTTGAAAGAAAAAAAATCATAGATCATAGATAGGAACAGCTCAAAATAGCAGAAAGCATGTGCTAGCAGCAAGAGAGCAACTTTATTTGAGTCATGAAAGTCTGATCTGCGCTGTATTTCATCCTTTGTAGGTACTGGAAAAAATGAATAATTGGCCCTGAAAGTGCTTGAAAAGTGCTTGAATTTGGCCATGAAAAAAGTGTACGAAACCTGTTCACAACGACACACATGTTCCTACCTCGTACAGAGGGTGTTTCCCAAAACCTGGAAGTTTGTAAGAGTTAAAGTGTGTGCAGTAGCAGTGCCCATAATTTAGCTGGAGCATAAGTCCAAATTTAAATTGTAAGCTGCCAGCGTTGGTTTCCCCTGACAGCCTTGTAACATCACACCCGCGTTTATGTTCTTTGAGTTAACACAGTTATCTCTTTACGAAACATGAGTATGTGTGTAGTGTGTAAAATATTGCATCTATGTCTCTCCAGAATGAACTGCAGGGACCTGACGGTATTTTAAACCCTATGGAGCCATTTCTGCACACAAACTACAAAGCCAGCAGCGTTTATAAAGAATTCTTCTAAGGATACCCCTTCTTTACTTCTTTTTTCATTCCCCCTTTTCATATATTGTTCTTGTTTTTTTCTTTGTTTTTTTCTCCTTTTTTTCTTGCTTTTGTCTTCTTGTCTTGTTTCTCATTTTTTTATTATATTTTCCCTCTTCTTTCTTAGGCAAAAATACATGAAGTAACATCGATCCATCCACCATCTGCACTGCTTATCCCCGGTAGGGTCGCGTGGGTGCTGGAGCATATCCCAGCTTACTTCTGTCAGTGGGCAGGGGACACCCTGAACTGGTTGCCAGCCAGTCGCAGGGCACACAGACAACCCACTTGCTCATTCACACCTAGGGACAATTCGGATTGGCCAATTAACCTGAATTGCATGTTTTTGGATGTGGGAGGAACCCAAAGTGCCTAGAGGAAAGCCACTCAAACACAGGGAGAACATGCAAATTCCACACAGGAAGGTTTGATCCAATGACCTCAGAACTGTGCCGTGGACGCGCTAACATCTGCGGCACCGTGCTGCACATGAAGTATCATACCAGTGTTTATTTTTATTAATATTCATAGGTGGAGAATTTTGTATTTCTTTTACTTAGCTGAATCCCTACCTGAGGTCACCGCCATGATTGCCTGGCATTTTGCTATTACGATGTGCTCTGTGGCATCGGTTTCTGTTTTCCTTAGACAATACAGTGCCATGTATTGGTCAAATATCGGGGCATTAGGGTTAACCACGGGTTACTTAAAAAGAGAGTTACTTAAAGATAGAATTACTTAGACATACTCAGAGTTACTTAAAAATCCAATATCTTAAAGATACCTTTAAGTTACTCCAAAAATAATTACTTAAAATACATTTAATTAATGGGACAGTGTGTAACATTTAGTGCCTCCAAGTGGTAAGAAAAAAATCTTTGTAAAATCAGAAAAAAACATTAATTTGAATAACAGGCGAAAATACATGTAGTATCATAAAAATGTTTTTTTTTATATAAATATTCATGAGTGGAGAAATTTGAATTTCTTTCACATAGAGGAATCCCTACCTAAGGTCGCCACTATGTTTGTCTGGTAACTTGCTGCCACACTAGGCTCTGTGTCACTTGTTTTTGTTCGCATTAGACAGTACAGTGCCATCTAATGGTCAAATATTACACACTGGGGCTTTAACAAACTGTTTTGCAGAAAAATGAGATTGCGCCTAAAAAAATTCCGCCCGACCCGACCTGGGCCCATGGGTATTAAAGCCTGACTCAGCCCGAGCCTGAGCAAAGTGCGTGCGGCACAGTCACATAGAGGCTGAGAAAAAAATAATAAAAAATAATGACGGATGGTTAATTTCAGAAAGTCAACGTAATGATTTACATTTTAGGCAAAACTCGAATTTTGGTTGGGTTCAGACTCAAGATCTTACTTCTACTTTGAGTCTTTGTAGTTTGTATTATTTCCTTTGCTTTGTAGTAATCAGTTTCTATTGCACCTCACATGGGGTTTCCAATGTGGTGCCCGCAGGCACCGGGTAGCCCCCTAAGAACACCTCAGTAACCCGCAGCGGGTTCTGAAAATAGCTTAGTAATCGGTCATTGTGACTTTTTAATAATAATTATTCTAACCAGCATGATGTTTTAGTGATTGACTGAGCCTATTTTAACCCTATTTCTTATGGTACCACCCCCCCTTATCATTAGTGAAGTCCTTTTGTTTCCTGAATAAACACCCCTCTGTTGGGGTCTCGTTTTGTGACATATCTAGGGTAACCTCCCTGACTGCCCGTGAAAGATGGTGTTTATATTCAATGTCATTCTAGTCTGGGAGGGTGGAATGACTTTCTGGTAAAAATGCAGTCGGCACCTAGGGTAACCTTGAGCCCTAACTGAGAAAAATGGTGGTCATATCTAAATCCTTCCCATTACTTCTTGTGTGGACAGACAAACAAATAAACAACCAAACATATACTGGACTGTCTCAGAAAATTAGAATATTGTGATAAAGTTCTTTATTTTCTGTAATGCAATTAAAAAAACAAAAATGTCATACATTCTGGATTCATTACACATCAACTGAACTATTTCAAGCCTTTTATTATTTTAATATTGCTGAATTTGGCTTACAGCTTAAGAAAACTCAAAAATCCTATCTCAAAATATTAGAATATCATGAAAAAGTATACAAGTAGGCTATTCAACTAATCACCTGAATCATCTAATTAACTCGAAACACCTTGCGAGGGTTTCCTGAGCCTTAAAAACACTCAGCTTGATTCAGTAAACTAAATCACAAGTATGGGGAAGACTGCTGATCTGACTGCTGTCCAGAGGACCATCATTGATACCCTCCATCAGGAGGGTAAGACACAAAAAGAAATTTCTCAAAGAGCAGGCTGTTCACAGAGTGCAGTTTCAAAGCATATCCACAAAAAGTCTGTTGGAAGGGAAAAATGTGGCCGGAAACGCTGCACAACCAAGAGAGATGACCGCAGCCTTAACAAAATTGTGAATAAGAGCCGCTTCCAGAATTTGGGGGAGCTTCAAAGACAGTGGGCTGAAGCTGGAGTCCAGGTATCAAAAGCCACAGTTCACAGACGTGTCCGGGAAATGGGCTACAATAGCCGTATTCCCATGGTCAAGCCACTTCTGACCTCAAGACAACGGAAGAAGCGTCTGACTTGGGCTATGGAGAAGAAGCACTGGACAGTTGCAGAGTGGTCCAAAGTCCTCTTTTCAGACGAAAGCAAGTTTTGCATTTCATTTGGAAGTCAAGGCGCCAGAGTCTGGAGAAAGGCTGGAGAGGAGCAAAATCCAAGTTGCTTGAAATCCAGTGTGAAGTTCCCACAGTCAGCAATGGTTTGGGGAGCCATGTCAGCTGCTGGTGTTGGTCCACTGTGTTTCATCAAGTCCAGAGTAAATGCAACTGTGTACCAAGAGATTTTAGAGCACTACATGCTTCCATCTGCTGAAAAGCTCTATGGAGATGAGGATTTCATTTTCCAGCATGATCTGGCACCTGCCCACAGTGCCAAAACCACCAGTAACTGGTGCACTGACCATGGCATCACTGTCCTTGATTGGCCTGCTAATTCCCCTGACCTGAACCCCATCGAGAATTTGTGGGGTATAGTTAAGAAGAAGATGAAAGACACCAGACCTACAAATGCAAATGAGCTGAAGGCCGCTATCGAAGCATCCTGGGCATCAATAACACCTCAGCAATGCCACAGGCTGATTGCCTCCATGCCACGCCGGATTGATGCAGTAATCCGTGCAAAAGGATTCCCAACCAAGTACTGAGTGCATCAATGGACATTTTCAAATGTTTGATTTAGTTTTGCTGTTATAAAATTATTTATTTTACTTGGTCTGAGGAAGTATTCTAATATTTTGAGATAGGATTTTTGAGTTTTTTTCAGCTGTAAGCCAAAATCAGCAATATTCAAATAATAAAAGGCTTGAAATAGTTCAGTTGATGTGTAATGAATCCAGAATGTATGACATTTTTGTTTTTTTAATTGCATTACAGAAAATAAAGAACTTTATCACAATATTCTAATTTTCTGAGACAGTCCAGTATATACATAATTTGATCCCAAATGAAAACATTATCACCACCCTGGCTTTACTGCCAGTTGATAATAACACCCGCACGTACAAACACATTGGTTCTGACCTTCTGCGCACCAATCACAACAAATCCTTTACCGCCGCTGTAACACGGCAAGTAAGGAAAATGCGGAGAAAATTGAAAGCCGAAATCCCCCCCTGGCGCGAGTAAAGATGAGCCTCGGAATAAATTATTTAGACGGCAGTCGCTCGTTTTCCTGCACGATTCTTGCCTTCTGCCACGTTTACTGGCATCTGTATTGACACCCAGCGTGGACCAAAATCCACATAAAATACAATTTTGTAAGAGTATTTGCACTTCTCATTCATAAAATAGAATAGAATGTTACAGGCCTCACACTGAGTAACCTGGTCCCAGAAGATAGTTTGTTTGTCTGTTTTTTTTCAGGGAAAACAAGAGACTGTAGTCAAGTATTCCGTTGGTATTGGCAACTGATAATTGTTTATGTTCAACGGAATATCAAATTTTTCCTTGTGCATTCATAGGCCTCCACTGAATTACTTTGGTCACTATATACATTCACAAAAGAGTCAAAATACATTCCAAAAATAAATAAACTTAACCCTTTATTAACCAAGTATCATACAGGCTGCCCAAAGCCAAACTTTCAATTTCTGGCAATATTTACCAAAAATATGTGTTAAGACAATCTAATAACAGTTTAAAATGGAAAATGGAACCAAAAACGGACTTTGATTTTTCAAGATTATAATGGTATAGTATGGAATTGAAGAATAACACATTGAAAGACAACATAAACTGGAAGTATGAACTGTTATAAATATGAACAAAAATGTTTGTACCCCAGTACCCAAATTCATTACCATCTGACAATCAAAACAAATAAAGTAATTTTCAAAGGATTCAAATGTTATTGTTTTTTTTAATTGGTAACAGATATAAAAAAATGCTTTACATAATGCATTACATATAATACCTCGACTGGGTCATTTTTTTGCTGGTAATTAGCCCGTTAACACACATGGATGCCTGTGAGATGCCATTGTAGGAAGTTGCCACGACCTTGTGGGTGTTTTGGAGAATTACTTTGATTGAAATTGATATTTTTAAAATATCGCTGCAAAGCCACTATTCGCCTCGGGATTTTTATAACCAAAATTTAATTTACATCAAATGTTCAGAACTTCTTTAGCAGGGGGGCTTGTAGACTTAGTGTTGTTGCAGCAAAGTGTGCCCCAAATTACCTATTTATAGAACCTCGTATTCCCAGGTGGTCTCCCATCCGAGTACTAACCAGGCCCAATACTCCTTAGCCTCTTGAGATCAGGTGGTCTCAGGGTGGTATGGCCCTAAACATGACATGGCACTCAAGGATAGACAAGACAATCACATAACAAAACCGAACAACAGATATAAAATTACAGAATGTCAGGATTAGTAGGGAGAAGTGTACAAAGTAGTGATTGCTCGGAGACTGACTTAAGGGCCCGGTCACACAGCCGTTTGCGGCTGAATCACGGCCAGAAATTTCTGCCTGTGAGGCGGACGCTATTGGACGCTTTGAGATCGCCATACAGACGAGATACAGCTGTGCTTAACACGCGGTCGGAAATTCACGCGCGGTTGGCCGCGTGAACAAGTTTTGCGCTGCTCAAAACTTTGAGCACGTGTTAACAGCGGGCGGCACAAGAGGTAATGACGCGGAAATGACGCGGAACGACGTGCTCTGGGCGCGGCCAGGGCGTGGTTACACATGGGTAGGACGGGAAATTTCAGCGGGTAATCGTGGGTGGAGCATGGTAACAGCATGTTCTGCGCCTGTATCGCGGTGTTATTACGTGAAATTAGCGTGTTACGCGTGTGACGGTCAAACGCCTTTCTCCGCGAATATACAGCGCGATTTGCCGAGCACACGTCAGTTGTGCTCGAGACGTCAAGGGGTAGACATGGATCCCCGTCACCGTAGTGACCTCGTCTTAATCCATTTTTATTTCTTGACATTTATTTTCATTTCATAACAAGATAATAAAATCAAAATGAAAAACTATTACAATAATAACATATTGGCTTCTTTGGTGCCATAGCTTGAAATCTTGATCTTCACGGGACTGATTTCTACAGCCCGGTGTTATGCCGAGAAATGCATCCCCTCGCTACTACAACCACTTTTACCTCGTTTTATCTCACTTTTATATCACTTTTAGGGAATGTAATGGCGAACATATAACCAAAACCACTTCGTCTTGCATTTGTTGGGAATGTAATACAACTTAAACCATTCCGTCTTTGTTTTTGTTGTGATCGTACTGTATATAAAATCCTCCCCCCCTCGCGTGAATGCGCATTCTGCTGCGCTTCCAACAAAAGTGATCGTATTCTATATAAAACGCTTATTAAAACAATAAAGCGAGCTAATTATAACAATTGGGAGATCCTAGTCTATATAACGCGTTTATTTAAACAATAAACTGCGATCGTATTCTACAAAATGCGTTTGTTAACGCGGATGAAAAAGTCACCAACGTCAATGCACGCTTCCAACAAAAGCGATCGCAGAAGAATGCGCGTTCACGCGAGAGGGGGGGGGGGTTTGCGTAGGAGTCGGATTTGGGCACAACACCGGCTCGGGAGCTTTATACCCGTGGTCCACACGAGAAAATGACGCGGAAATGACGTGATGAGGAAGCGGAACAGTCGCGGCGTCTGTTTTGCGGGCATACCACCGATGAACAGCGGGTTGGCCAATTTTGCGCATTTTCCATCGCGGGCAAGCACGGGCAAAAAAAACCCCGCCAAATTTTACCCGCGATACAGACGCAAACGGCTGTGTGACCGGGCCCTAAGCAGTAACCATTGATTTTTCAGACCAGAATAGCAATTTCAATGCAATTTTCAACATTAAAAGTGCATTTTCTGTTCGAATTTTCTTTTTTTTTCGTCCTCAACCCTCCTATTGTCCTCGGGTCAAAATGACCGTGGCACTGTGTTGTTAAAACCCAGAAAAATCTCCTTGAATAATATTTTACTTAACTTTAAATGTTATGACTTTTCCTGGATTGGTCCCAACAGTAAAAAAATGTAATGTTGTTTTTATTCACTTTTCATGTAAGCAGTATAAAAAAGTAGTAAAATTGTCCTTAAAATGAAGACAGCACAAGGGTAATCATATGATATGCTTTAGTTTTAAGAAAACTGCCCTCTTCTGGAGAGTTTTGTGGGAGTTTGCTGTCTGCTTCCTTTCTGAAAACTGTCCAAGACATTTTATTTTATTCTCCAGGAACAGTGTATTGCAAAAAAATCAATTACAAATAAAAGGACCAAAACTACCATACACACTATACATTCTGTGCTTAGTTTTGCCCTATTGATTTACCTTATGTATATTGTTCCTGCATAAGGTGACACACAACCAAACATGTGCTAGTTGTCTGAGGGGTCGGAAAGACCCAAATGCAGGACACAAGGGGATGTTATACAGGGGATGCAATCAAATCCCACCAGGGGTGGCGTTTATTTAACTGCAACACAAAAACTTTCCTGGAGAGGGAGGCTTGCGAAAGAAACTTGAGAGGGGGTCTTGAGGTGATGAAAATCTTTAAGGGGAGATTTGGGAGTACCTTTAAAAAAGATGGCTTGAGTGGTCAATCTTTGGTAGAGGGCACTAAAGAAGGTGGTTGGAGGGGCAGGTCTAGAGTGGGTGAACGTGGAACAATGAGAGAATTGAAGTAGGAGGTCATGGGAGGAGAAGCTTGTAGTTTTGGCAAGGGAAAGTCTATGGGGATCAGAATGTATCAGCAACCTGAGGTGGCAGCCATGGGTATTTATAGTAGAGGTGGTTAATTGTCCAATTGGAACCCCCTGGAGAGGGGAAAAGTGAGGAAGACTGGGAAATGGACTAATGCCGCCCACTAGGAAAAAAAGGGGGACTGCCACCAGATTTGAGTATCTTATTTTAGAGTTAGAATTCCTACTTAGAGTGTGAGTATGTACGGTCGGGAGAATATCTGCCCTATGAGAAATTCAGCATCCTCGTACACTGTGCTTGAGACGCCGGCACCGTTCCTGGATTTAGTTAAATTATATTATATTGTATGTAGTTAAATGTAGTGTAGTTGAATTATTGTTTTACAGTGCTCAGCAGGCCGACGGGCGTCGGGTCAGGTGGGTCGACCGGCGGGCAGACTGACGAGTCAGGCAGGCAGACTGAAGACCCGGGCAGGCGGACGTGCAGGCAGACAGACGAGTCAGGCAGGCGGACGGACGAGTCAGGCAGGCATGCAAACGGACGACCCAGGCAGGCATACGGACGACCCAGGCAGGCAGACGTGCAGGCAGACGAACGAGCCAGGCTGGAAGACGTGCAGGCAGACGAACGAGCCAGGCTGGAAAACGTGCAGGCAGAAGGACGAGCCAGGCAGGCAGACAGATGACTCAGGCAGGCAGACAGACGAGCCACGCAGGCGGACGATTCAGGCAGGCCGACGCCCGCGACAGAAAGGCCGGCGGCCACGGCGGAAAGGCTGACGTGCGCGGCAGAGAGGCCGACGGGGGCGTCGGACAGATCGGCGCCAAATTTTCCCAAAAAACCCATTCGAGGCACAGCAGTTGCCATGGCGGGTGAGTACGTGGGCCAAATAGGCAGAAAACGAGACAGCACGGCAGGAGGAGAGCACCCAGGATGCGGGGCTGTTGCCGACAGCCGACGTGACAGGAGCTCAGTAATCTTAGCTAATTTCTCCTGCCAACGCTGCATGATCTGTTCAATTTTCTGCAACGGCAGCTGAAGGACGGTGTCGTCACTTGACAGCTCTCCCCAATCCGCGCTTGTGTGAGCGTTTGCTGGGTCCATTTCTTGGTCAGCCCGTACGGTCCTAACCAGAACAGATACAGGACCCAAACGCGTGACGTTCTCACACAAGCTTTTTATCTCATGGGAAATAGGGAGTCATGCATGTTAGGAATCCGGTCTGGCGTGGAAAGACAGGACGCCAGAGACCGACAAGATCGATAATGAATCAGGGTAACGAAAATAAACAGGAGAAACTAGACGGGAACCAAAACTGGAGAAACTAACCAACAGGACAAGAATACACGGAAAACAAAACTGGAACCCGAAATTAAGCAGTACAAAAATAAACGGGAACAATACCTGACCGCAGATATCACAGGAAAACAGGACAGAACCCACGTCTTGTGGGGCAGAAGTTCGTTGACGGGCTGACACTGAAGCAAGAGAGAGCTGAGCTTTACATACAGAGAAAGTCAATCTCTAAACGAGCCACAGCTGGCACAACACGGGCGGGGCCAATCAGGCACCATGGCAACCGTGACACACACGGGCGCGGCCAAGTGGGCGCCATGGCAACCATGACACACATGGGCGCGGCCAAGTGGGCGCCATGGCAACCATGACAGCTTTATTGCTGTTTGGTACTTTATGTACAGCTACCTTGGGTGTCCTTAAAGACGCTTTGAAGTAGAATGTATTACTATAATAAAAATTATAATTATCATGCCCACCCCTTCATAGAGAGTTGGTTTACATGAGGGCCCAAAATCCTTCACCAGTCAGAGGACTTTACGATATGCGTTTAATGAGTTGGCAGAATAACAATGTAATTCTGTACTTGGTAACAAATTTCGTTACAGAGAAAAGTAATTTCGGCCTTAGTACGCATTAATTCAAGGTAATAATAGTGCAATGGAAAATAGTGCATCGTAACAATTATTTTAATTTTCCGTGCTGCGCGCTTCTTGAGGGTGATGAGTCTCTGGCTAGGTTCACACTGCAGAGCTTAATGCTTTGAAATCTGCTGTTTTTGTGATATTTTTCACATTTCCAACTAAATGCGACTTGTCCTGTGTAAATGCCATAACTAGTCCACATGCGCAGAAGAGGACGCATGACGTCACACGCAGTGCGCTGATGTTTGAGGAAGTACTCTTGGATGTTAACAGCGGAGCGTTGTCCGCCCAAATATTAAATAAATCTGAACCTCGCTTTCCCCCCATTGAATGCTGTTGGGTCTGGTGTAATTTAAATGTAAATATTTTTAACTATCACTAACATCGAGCAACATTTTGTAAATCTAGTTTTATGTGATGGCATGTTTGCTTTTCCGTTAGTTATAAAATAAAGAAGTGTTCATCTTCCATGGATGTGTGACGTCATGACACTCTGTTTTCGTTTGTCGTGGTTGTTAAATTCTCCTCTTCCTCCCACCTGGTAAAGGCCAGAATAGCTATGTTACCACCTATCGATGACGTGCATGTCTTATGATTTCGTCTCGACCGTTCACACAGACGTGACATTCAAAAAGACCAGATACGTATCGAATTAGGACCACATATGAAAGTGGCCTGGGTCTGGTCTGAAAAAAAAGCAGTTATTTGCCGTTCAGACAGACTTTAACAGTTTGGGATACAAGTCGCATTCGTCCAAGAAAATCTGATTTCCCTGCAGTGTAAACCTAGAGTATCTCTGAGCCCGTCCTGTCCTCAGTCCTGTTTAAGGGACCTGTAGCGCCTACCAGAGGTAGAGCAGTCATCTTAGGAACAAAGAGGTTGTTCGAATCCCAGCTCTGCCAAATCAAGTGTGTTCTTAGGCAAGACACTGAACCTCTAATGCCCCCGATAAGCTGGTAGGCGCATGGTTGGCTATGTATATCACTCTCGGTGTGTGAGTGTGTGTGTGTGTGAATGGGTAACGAAGAAGTGTACGTATTGTAAAGAGCTTTAGAGGTTCTTAGTGACCTGTTAAAGCGCTATAGAAATGCAGTCCAGTTACCAGAGAGCAACTGGTCATAGAGGTGGTGGACGAGCTGAGAGAGATTACTTTAAATATTGTATCACAAGCTGGCATTGACTCATCAATGATTTTCTGGGCTGTGTTGAAAACTCTCTTAATGGTTTTCATGTCTTCTGCCATGCTCCCTGCATACAACAAGGTGACGCTGTATGCTAGAATTCTTGCCACTGTGGAGACCAGCCTCATCCTGGTATGCTGCGCATTTCTGAAACAAAATTATTTCTTTCCTCTTCTCATGGGGTGTAAATCAACAACCAAGGGAATCAATGCTTCTATTATTTGCTTAACTGAGTGGTTCCTAAAGTGGTGTTCACAGACCTCCAGGGGGTGAAAAGCATCTTTTTAGGGGGTTCACGACACGATGTCTGAGACAGAGTATTATTAAAATACTTTTCTGAGGAAAGGAACAAAAAAATACTTTTTCACATAGGCCTGGGTTTTCTTGTGCCTTAATATATGGAATCAACATTTCAAAACTTTATTTTGTATTTCCTTCGGTTGTCTCTGTGTGATATTAAAATTGGTTTTAATGATCAGAAACATTTGTGAGTCATACATATGCAAAAAACATAGAATTCAGAAGAGGGCATATACTCCTTCACAACCGTGTATTTAATTTTTTTCTCTTAATAAAAGGCTTGCTTCAAGCTGTTCAATGTAAAATTAATTGACTTGATTTATACTTTTGAACATTTTCTTCTTTAGAATCTATTCTTAATAGACATAAGAGAACACTGGTTTGAATCAAATTTCCTCTGAATCTGACTGAACTAAACCGTCCTACTTGAATTAATCGTTAGCATCCTGTTAACATAATAGCATCAATAGATGCAAATCACAAAAAATAGATTTCGACTTCAACTTGCCGCAGTTATTCACAAGTCAAGGTTTAGCTTATCAACTCATGTCGTTTTGTAGTAGGAACAAAGGATGGGGAAATATATATATTAGGACAATAAATTGAAAACAAAAATATTTCATCCTTCTTTATTTGACTTTACATGTCTTCCTACAGACCTGAGTGTTAAAAGTGTCATGGTGCATTCATGTATGGACGTTATCCCGCCGTTTTCATCTTATCCACCTGAAAAGGACTCAAATAAGCCATGACCCTAATGAGCGTAATTGCTATATAAAATAGGTAAATACACAAACACAGCAGCAGCAATAGCAACAGCTGAAACAAATGAGCAGGTGTGAGCTCATGTGTGTGTTCTTGTAAGAATTAAATGTTTTTGTTATTATTGCAGAGGGTGTTCACTTAATGAGAGGCACTGGAGGTTTTGTTCCTTGTTAAAATAACGTATACTTGAGAGTGTACACAAGTTTTCAACTAACCACGCTTAGGGACATTTCTTTCATAAATCTAATGCTGTCATTTTAATATGGCTTCACAGTTGGAATGATGTATATATTGCACTTTTGACACCCACCTCCCTTATAAAATAGTCTACACCAGGTACGCTCAGGTGGGCTGGATCAGTAAAAAAATGTCAACCACTAAAGTTTTAGCTTTGTTTTTCAGGAGTATATTTTATCATTTAGCCTACTAGTAACATACCCTCAAAGGCGCGTTCGAATAAAGTGCAATTACACCTCCACTACAATAGGGGGTAGTGGCCCTATCAGTAGCAGGGTGTTTTGTTTGCATTTATCCTCCACGCAGTACATTAAGCACAGACTATAATCATTGAGTATGAAGTGTAGCATGCCCTCAAATGACCCCATAAAAAAATAAAAATA
The DNA here is from genome assembly GCF_059441175.1 of Urocampus carinirostris. Classification (NCBI taxonomy): domain Eukaryota; kingdom Metazoa; phylum Chordata; class Actinopteri; order Syngnathiformes; family Syngnathidae; genus Urocampus; species Urocampus carinirostris. Next base: position 4,835,334 of record NC_142361.1, read on the forward strand.
AAAAAAAACCTCGGATGCGGAGACACGTGAAGAGAGTAGGGGTAGTAAAAAGACAAACAAAATTCTCCCCCGGTAACACGTCACTGCGAGCTTGAAGGATGACAAGCAAAGACCCTTGTGCTTGCTATGTTTCAAAATGTTTGCAGCACAGCATGAAGATAAATAAATTAAGCTGTCACTTAAAGATTCAAAAACTCAAATTAAGTTGACAAGACTCTCAAGTTGTTTTTTTTTCTTTCGGGCGAGACTCTTTTTTTATGCCCTGTCTGTATCCCATACTCATTGTCAGATCATACTTAGGTAAATAAAAGGCATATAGTTAACTGTAATTCAACATGTTGAAATCCATAGTCTGTGAAGATGTACCGTTTAGTTTGTCTTTGCCGACTGTACACTGACAAGATACTAACTGTAAAAACAAAATCTTTTTCACTCATCTCATCAAAACAATGAAAGACTGACAGCTGCATCGGCAACTTAAGACTTTAGAGAACCAACAGAGAGAGAAAGTGAAAAAAATCGTTTCGCATTTGTCGTTTTAAGTTCTTTGAGTGTAATATTTGTCAGGGATTAGACGCACACGCTGTCAAGGCTTGTTACGCGCCTCCAATCTTTCAGATCCCCGACAGGGGAACTTTATTACATCTGAATAAACAACACCACCTCCAGTCTTGTTTGAGTATTACTAAAAAGCACATTGTGTTTGGCCGCACACTTTGACGCCCGTCGCTCTCTTCCTGCTTTGTCTGGTTTCAGGAGCCTGCAATCGGGGAGGATTAAGGTGCCTATTTTGTCGACGTGAAACGCGAGACATCCTTCAATGGTAAGCGTCTCATTTTAACACCTACAGTACATTTCCATTTTAACTTAAAATTGTTTGGGATGCCGGGAAATGGAGCACTTGATTTTAGACAGCCAGAAAAAATATGTACATGCTTTGAAAAATATTAATCATCGTATAAGGTGGGAAGGGTCAAAATGTGGACGCACAGTTTTTATAGGGACAAGGGATGTAACAAAAGGGAGCAAATGGAATAAAGCGTAAATGCAAGGTTGGATAAATACAAAGTCTTACCAGGCAGAAATGGTAAATGGTAAACGGACTGCATTTATATAGCGCTTTAACCAGTCAATGAGGACCTCCAAAGCACTTTATATTGCACTTCGCACTTTACCTATTTTTAAGTCACACCAACCTAAAAATTCATAATTAAGAAGGAAAAAACACGTGAAAGTTTCACTTGCAGAATAAGTCGCATTTTTGGGGGAAATTTATTTGATAAAATCCATTACCAAAAACATACATGTCATTTTGAAAGGTAATTCAAAACAAAAATAAATGAGAGAACACGGTATGCTAACGTTACACGTACATGCATATCTTAGACACACTCGTCAGTAACAACGTAACATATTAGGAGTTAGTCAGATAACTATCATCTTCACTCCAAATCACTAAATCGAATCAATTCTTCATCCTCGGTTACACTTTTACCGGTAAACAACTCCCGGTAGATCCGGGAGGTAGATGATGTGCCGGCTTCTTCTTTCTGCTTTTACATCGCGGTCAAGGTTGATATTGTGGTATAGTGTGAAAATAACATGTAAAGTGATAAATAATACCAGTGATTAAAAAAATGTATATTTGATTATATAATAATGTGTTCAAAATGTCTCAAATAAGTCTCACTGGGATAAGTCGCAACCTCTGCGAATCTATGAAAGACTGACATATGTGAGATGCAGGGTGAAAAACCAATTGGTGGGGCAAGACAAGAGGGTGAGGCGGAGTGGAAAAAGAGAGAAAAACAGAGGCCTCGGTAAATTATGGATGCAACCCTTTTCCAAGAGGAAAAGAGAAAGCCATGATGAAACCTCAAATCATGCATATCAGATTACGCTTTAACTAAATTTTCTTATCATGCTCCATGAGCAATCAGGGATCACAATCTAGCTTGTGTGTGGGCATGTGAGTTATGGAAGGGAAAAGAAGAAGCACTTACATTCATCCATGTCAAGTCGTGTGTGGCTGCATCTGCACTCTTCCCCTCAAGTCACTATGACGTGTGTCCAAAGCCTTGTTGACATTTTTCTGCATTATTGCTTCGAGTTTGGTTGCGTGTATGAGCACTTCCTTTTGCGTGATGCTACACAGCCCGGGGTTGGCATTGCCCGGTGCTTCTAATATACTGGGGCGGGACCCCCTAGGGGTGCACACAGCTCCACTAAGAGGAGCGCGTTTGACATTGACGTTATTTTTTGTTTTTGTTTTACTGTACTAGAATCAGGGTTTGTATGGGTGCTTGAAATCCTTTAAAATGTTTGAATGTTAATGTTGAGTTTTCAAGGTCAGGAAAATGCTTGAAATTTGAATAAAGTGCTTGAAAATACTTGAAATTATTTCCATTGCCCTATTTCTTGGCTGTCTGCCTCGATAGACCACACTTTTGAATATATATATTTTTTAAAGTATGTAAAAATAACTGAGAGGGTAGCTCCAGTCCTAATTATTGAGTTATCCTGTAAAGCGTGACTGCCCTCTACTGTTGCATCTGAAAGGACAGGTTTATTAGACTCGTCATGGGAATTCTGTCTCTTTTGGCTCCCAAAACGTCAGAACAATGAGACAAGATCCCTGAAAATGCAAAACAATAGAATATAAATAAAAAATATTAACTCTGGGCAGCACGGCGGCGCAGTGGTTAGCGTGTGTTCGGCACAGTTCTAAGGTCTTGGGAACCTCCTGCGTAGGTTGAAATCCAGCTTCTGGACTTCCTGTGCAGAGTTTATATGTTCTCCCCGTGCTTGTGTGGGTTTCCTCCGGGCAGTCCGGTTTCCTCCCACATTCCAAAGACATGCATTTCAGGTGGATTGTCCCTAGGTGTGAGCGAGCTTGTCTGTCCCTGTGTGCCCTGCGATTGGCTGGCAACCAGTTCAGGGTGTCCCCTGCCCACTGCCCGATGATTGCTGGGATGGGCTCCAGCACCCCCGCGACCCTACTGAGGATAAGCGGTGCAGCTAATGAGATAAGATGAGAATATTAACTCTTTATTGCTATTAATAAATGATAAAATACAAAAAAAATTACAAGTCCATTTTAACCAATTTAGACAGACATAGAATATAAATAAAAAAATAAAAAAATAAAAGATCAGCAGTCTTTAAGATTGAAAAAATCAAGTCACTCTCCTTCAGAGCAACCAATGTCATTAAAATGAGTGCAAATTTGGCAAATTTTTCTGCTTTTTATTCGTGCAATACATGCTTTCTTTTTTGTCTTCCGTATTGAACTCCATTATTACCCAACACCTATTGAGCCTATTTTGTGTTTGTAAACAGGTGTGTTGAAGTATAATGACAGAATTCTTGTTAGTTTAAAGCAGCCCATCGTTGCAAATAGATTATAGATCCATCCATCCATCCATCCATCCGTTATCTGTACCGCTTATCCTGAGCAGGGTCGTGGGGGTGCTGGAGCCCATCCCAGCCATCTCCGGGCAGTGGGCAGGGGACACCCTGAACTGGTTGCCAGCCAGTCGCAGGGCACACAGGGACAGACAATTTGCTCGCTTATTCACACCTAAGGACAATTTGGACCGGCCAATTAACCTGACATGCATGTTTTTGGAATGTGGGAGGAAACCGGAGTGCCCGGAGGAAACCCACGCAAGCACGGGGAGAACATGCAAACTCCACACAGGAAGGTTGGTAGCTGGATTTGAACCCATGACCTCAGAACTGTGCCACACACGCTAACCACCGCGCCGGAGCACAAAGTATGTGCTAGCAGCAAGATAGAGTCTTTATAGTAGTCATCAATTGACCACCAAAAAAAAAACCGTTCTTTTGATCAGTGCTGGATTTTTTTTCCATTTGATGGTACTAGAAAACTTGAAAAATTGTACTTGAACGTGCTTGAAAAGTGCTTAAATTTGGCCATGAAAAAAGGGGTATGACCCCTGTAGAAAAAAGTGTAATTGCACCTCCATTCTGTTAGGCGCTCTCATTGGCTGAGTGGGCACTCGGTGGTAAAGGGTCCATGCTTTGCAGATCCATAGTTGAGAAGTTTTGTCCCAAACTGAAATAATCACTGCAAGTTCTACAAACAATGAGTAATATAAGTTGGAACACACAGGAACAGAAGGTTTTAATTCTCGCCTGAATCCTTCCACAGGCTAATGACTTATAATTGGTCGAGAGTGGTGTTACTCAAAAGGTCAGCTGATTGCGGCCATTTTGGAAATCATCTGACAAGTCTGTTTTTTTCAATAAGGGAATTATAGAGCGAAAGGAACCAATTACAACAAGGATCATCAAAAGATGCAAGAATGCTTTTAGGCATTTTTTTTAACCTGTTTGCGTTTTTGTATGTATTTAGGTAACATTTTACATGGTTGGAATTACTGGATTCTCATGAATGTAACCAGACAATGCTTGCAGGGAATCGTGTCATGAGTTGTATTTCATAGCACTTTTTGGCTAGTTATGCCGGCTTTATAGTTTTCAGGTCTCTTGTTTCAGACTGATCGTGATGTTTTTGTGATAAGTACATTTTGAATGTGATAAGTACATATTAATCGTATCTTGAATCTCAGGAGTTTAAGCTTTCCAATGATATGTAGCATGACATAGTTCAGTGACATTGTGAAGACACAACGTTGTTTATAAACAGTCTGGCGGACTGCATATAGTATATTATTGATTGGGGAATTTATTCTGCTGATATGTTGTTAATATATGGCAGGATATCACAGCAGGGGGGGGAATTTGCCAGAGGTTACAATCGTCATAACGAGTCTATGTTTAGCACAAGTAACTGCAACCTCAGCAGCCCCAAAAAAATCTGACAAAATCAGATTACTAAACAAACGGCTAAGAGGATTAATCCTGATCTCTTTTTTGCAGTCAGATGGACTTTAAATCTGCAGTTTATAAAACCCCATCCAATGATTTTCCATTTGACTTCACAGCCTTCATTTTCAGCTCACATATTTGAACGGGAGCTTTTCTCTTCTGTGTGAACCCTGCCCTTTTGTTCTGCCTGGAGAAATTGCTTCTCTAAACAGGCCTATTGCATCACTCACACTAAAACATCATAAATGTGAGAAAATAGTACATGCTTTTTTTCCATAAACTATACATTTATATATATATATATATATATATATATATATATACATATATATATATATATTCCAGTTATTTTCATAAAAAATGCATTTTGAAGACAGCCTGTCTCATCTTTGACTTCCTGAGCTGTAACGACATTCAGTAACACTAGCACCCTTGCAAGCCGGTCTCCATATCTGTTTACGTGTTAATTAGTCAAATAGCTTATGAGTGCTTAAGCCAAGTTTTGGTAGTTTTTGTGGAGAATGCCTTGGTATTGTGTTTCATGTGGGTCAGCAATGGTACAACGTTGGCAAAAGAAAAGAGGAACACAAACTGTAACCGCAGCAGGACAACATACCTCATGCAGCTTTTGGAGATCGAAGCAGCAACTCGGACAAAACAATCACAAGTCCCCCAGTGACAGGGTACAATATAGGTTACAATATCTCCAAGGCAAAAATGAGCTGTATGTGATCAATGTTCACTACAATCGGCGTCTGTTATGGACCTGTTTCATATGTTTAAAGAGGCGCGCCATTGTTAAGAGTCTTGTCTTGTCCCATGACGTCACAGCTGTAGAGGATATATACCAAAACGAGCAACTTTGAGACAAAGTTTCTCGAGTCACCCGGTGCGTGAAATATTTTGCTACATATCCTCATGATTGTGGGGAGGAGCACTACACGTTCTGTGCATAATCAGTATTGTCTCGCCACTAACAAAGAAATGGTCAAACATCTCTTGGTAAAGGAAAACAATTACTAACAAAAATCTGCATTATTGCCAGTGTTTAGCATTCTCCATAAGCGGTGTAATCAGAAAAAAAAAAGTTTTTGTTGCAAAGAAAAACTGAAACCAAGCGGCTTTATTTTCGAGGGACCTGCGGCGGCAGTGTTACCTCCTTCTGGGGAAATAAAACACGACTTTATCGAGCTAATATTTAATGGGAATGAGAAGAAGGAATGCTTTCAGATGAACTCTTCCCAGGCAACAAATACAAACTGATTCAGATACGTGGCGCCACATACAAAAAAAAAAGCATTATAAACAATCTTTGGCATGCTAGAAGCTTTTAACAGATGTAAGGTGATGTCTTTGCTCCTGGTTTCTATTTGAGCTATGACTGTGTGCCATTAGAGCATAATCGGCATTGAGATGCAAAACCGTTTGGGGGTTGGCAACTCCCTTTTTTCACCTCCAAATGGCCCCTGATTGTTTGTGAAAGATTGTGATCCTAGCCAAAACTGGCTAAAAATGTCTTTCTGCGACAGCTGCTCCGTCAGCAAAAGCAAGAACACCAATTAAGCTTTATTGGGCAGTTTTCACATCTGGGTTAACCTACCTGACTGCCTGTAAAAAGAGTGTTAAATTCAATGTTGTTTTGGCCTAGGAGAGTGTAATGTCTTCCGGGTAAAAAATTGTAAGTCAGCAAAAACAAAAGTGCTTAGTTGACATTTTGACTTTTTTTTTCCACATATGCAGTATGTAAACCTTCGACTGTCCTTAAGACGTTGTGCTGAAATTGAATGTTGTTCTGCCCTGGAAGAGGGGGATTTCTCCTGGAAAAACTACTGAGTCAGCAAAACTAAAAGATTTTGGGGAATTTTCCCCTCTATAGTGACTTCCAGATTCCTAGTTAAAGATTGTGATGCTGGCCAAACTTGTTTTGGCCTGGTGAAGTAAAATGTATTTCTGGGAAAGTTTCTCAGTAAACAAAACCAAATTTGCCGAGTCAGCTGTTTTTTTTAGTTTTTACATCTTGGGTAACTTACCTGATGGCCTGCAAAAGATGGTGTGAGTGGAATGTTTTTCTGGGAAAATGCTGAGTCAACAAAACCAAAAGTGCCGACTCCACTTCTCTGTGTGTGCATTTTTACATCAAAGGTAACCTACCTGACCACCTTTAAAGATGTTGTTTATATTCAATGTCGTTCTGGCCCGGGAGAGTATAATCTCTCTCTCTCTCTCTCTCTCTCTCTCTCTCTCTCTCTAATATCAATATATATATATATATATATATATATATATATATATATATATATATATATAAAAAGAGAAAAGAGAGAGTAAAAACAGAAAGAAAAAGATAGAACAAAGATAAGGTAAAGAGAAAAACAGATATTGAGAAACAGTGAAAAAGAGAGAGAGAGAAAAAGAAAGAGAAAGTAATATAGCTTCAATTGGTATGCGAGTGTCACCGGCTTATGTCAACATCAAGAGGACATCTTTTAAACTGCAGCTGATTTTTCTATTTTTTCGTACTTGTCTGGGTGTTGAATTAAAAACCCTGGCGGGCATGATCTGGCCCGCAGGTTGCGTATTTCACACAAGTGATTTAGGCGGACATATTGAGCTGGGGCGTGTTGTGTCATGCCCTTATCGCGTGTCAGCCATGTTCCCGGAGAGCACACGAAGGAACAAAGTGCTTACAGGCGCAAAGAAGGGGGGACGGGAACTGGATTGTCGGAGAGCATAGGATGAAATGAAATGGGATATATTTTTGCCAATACAGTGATCCCTCGCTGTATCGTAGTTTCCTTTTCGCGGTTTCAATACTTCACAGAATTTCATTGTTGTTTTGCAGCAGAAAACACACAGCAAATGCTATCACTGGGGGGAAGTCACAGAGGGCTCTGTGTGTGTTGGGCAGGCATGACTGTCTGTGTACACAACTTTGATAGGCTGGTGTATGCTGTCAGTCAAAGGGCAGAGCGACACACAAGTCTATGGCTCCTACCAAAACAGACTGCGATGCGCGGCGACTGCTTGTATTGTCGAAGCTTGTGTTATTGAAAAAAAAAATATTTAAATTGATGAAATCGAAATTTGAGGAAAGTCAAGAGTGCAAAGAAGCCCCGTTACTCAGCGACATTATTCATGACAGCATTGTTCCCAAAATTGATTATAATCCTCGAATATATTTTTTATATTCCAAACGCGCTGTTAATCAAACAATTTTGGGGAGTGAGACAAAATGTCTTCTTAACAAAGCTCCTTCCTTGGTCTTGCGTTCTCGCTTGGTAACAAAAACTATTTTTGCCAAATCGGGACTGACATCAATGGAAACAGCTGCGGGCTCCATGTACTTGTGCATGTTTACTTTTTGTGCGTGTGTGCTACTGTCTGTCAAGATGAGCTGACCTGATTGCTCAGCTGAGCATTGAAGGAGGGACCCAGCCTTTTGTTGTCAGAGTCCCACCATAAAAAAGAAACAAAACAAAACTAGAACGGCTGTGAGCCATAACAGCATTACCTACGTTGAGACGCGAAACCATTTTTGGCTGGGTCATTTACCTCTAGAATGACCTACTCGTTTGCTTGTAAAAGATTGTGATCCTGGAAAAAGTGCTCAGTCAGTTTTTTTGGGGGGTGGGGGGATTTTCTCATCTAGGGTAACCTACCTGACTGCCTGGTTCGAGTGGGGGAAAGTGGAATTTATTTCTGGTAAAAAATGCTAAGTTTGCAAAACCAAAAGTGCAAAGTCATCTATCTGATATAGATATATATATATATATATATATATATATATATATATATAGTGTTCTTCAAGTCACTGAAGACATTCCAAAGTGCTTTACGATGTGACTACCTTCTTACTGGGGGTACCAGGGGTTCAGTGTCTTCCAAGGACTCTTCGACATTTAACTCAGAGAAGACAGGACTCGAATCTGCGACCTCTCGATCCCAAGAGGAGCACTCTACCTCCTCAACTGACTCAAATACTGCTTAGAAAATACTTTGGCAAACACCAACTTATTTTTAAAGCAAAGGAAATAGTTACTTGCCTGGTAACTACTTTTACTAAAACGTAATTCAGTTACTAACTGGGTTAGAAGTAGTGAGTAACTATAACGAATTACTTCTTTAAAATAACAAACCCAACACTGGTTATAACACAGAGGCTAAGACCAAGTCATGTTACAAGAGCTTTTATCTTTTTGTGGCGAGGGTTTCATTTTCTTCCCTTGCTTCCATTTGACACGAGTAGACATAGTTATTTATATTTTTTGGTTTTCAATTAACAGCATGGTAAGAGAGATAGAAGTTTATTGTCCCCAGGAGGAAATTTCATATCACAGAACCGTCAGATAAACATAAAACAATGACAAATATAAACAATAAAAAAAATAAAAAGTAGCAAAAATTAACAGAACCATATACAGAAATAGCTACAGAGACTGCACCTTTGAACACGGTGCGCCCTATGGTCGTGAAAACATGTATACTGAGTTTTATTTAAACATAGTGTCTGCGCATTAAACACGAGTGAGCCTTATACACAAATAAATATGGTTATTCATGTTGAAAGATAAAAGTGGCAAATGTGTATATTTGCCTAATGGCAGTGTCTGAAATAATGTCTGCCCGGACTCCCGGGGCATGCATCTTTTTCGTCGGGCGTACAACTTACAAAACGTCTCCGCCTGGGTGGCTGACAACTTTTTCAAGGAACAAAAAAAAGATTTTTTTTTTTTTCAAATCAAACGTTTGCTTCATTCCGATTTCAAAATCGTCGTTTGCTTTGGGAATTTCGAAATTTCGGTTCATTAGGCAATTTAAATACTCAGCAGCCGATCAAGAAGCCTGCATCGAATAACTTCGAGCTTCCGGACTTTCCTTAGCCTTATAAGGTCGTGCATCTGCATGTCATTTTCCAAAGTAGACGCACAGAGAACGCAAGAAAAATGGATAAGTGGTTAGGACTCTAGCCAAAACCTCAGCCCCAGAAGAAATATTCAAAAGAAGCTAAAAAAATGTATGGCGCTACAAAATGTAAACATACATTAAGAGCATCGTGGAAAGAGGAGTTCACGTGGAATGTAGCAGACGACGCAACACAAACATTGCATGAATGAAGGTGAATAAATACAGGTAAATACTGATGACAGATGGAAAACAGCGATGTCATATGCATGCAATGGATGTTATCAAAAGATTTATGATAAACTTAATTTTAAAGAGTTGTTCTGTTATATATTCTTGATTATCAATCCTTAATACTTTGCAACAATGTTTTTTTTTTTTTTTGCGATTAGTTGTCTTATTGTGCTTCAAGTTGTGAAAAAGGTGGCAGACAACTTTATGGCTGGGCAGATATCTTTTCAGAGTTGTTTGCCCTGGTGTCCAGTAACTTTTTGTCATGAGTTTCAGACACTGATCTAAAGGGGCAAGTACGAGCCATGCCATTAGCAGACTGCTAGAAAATGTATACAGGGTTGTTCGTTTGCCCCTTGTCATGTTGACGGATTAGTACCAAAATCCAAATTCTGATCCAAGTCAGACTATTCTCTGCTTGTAAACGTCAAATCCTTGGTAATATGTTAAATTGTCCAAAAAGTCCATGACAGCAACAACGCAGATTCCCATCTCAGCTGGCTGTTCGATGCAGACGATGTCATGCTTCAGGTCAAGGTGCTTCACCAATGACTCAACAAGGTTTGTCCTTTTCCCTCATTTCACCACCAACTAGGACACCGGAAAGGACAGTAAAAGATAAGTATGACGTCTGCTTTAATCATTAACTATAGAATAGAAGTGTGTCTTAAGTCTAGATTTAAACACTTCCACTGAGGTTGCACATCTTATCTCAGGGGGCAGAGCATTCTACAGTATTGAGAACACCCTCGAGCCTCCAGATTTCTTATTGGCTCTTGGAGCCACAAGTAGACGAGCATTGTTCGAGAGGAGGCTCCATACAGGAAAATAGAGGAAAATCAAATCAGAGGGATAAGAGGGGGCAGGTCCATGCAAACATTTGTGTGTTAGTAAGAGAACCTTAAAGTCACATCTTAAGCGGACCAGGAGCCAGTGCAAATAAGTTAGTATTAAAGTGTATAACCTCCACTTTTTTTTACCTAATTAGAACTCAAAGTTGGGATACACATTATACACAAGAATGTATGTTAATGAATTACCATATAAAATATCGCTGATCCTAATCTCACAACATTTGATGCAACGGGAATCGAACCTGGCTCGTAGCGATGAGAGTGTCAAGTTGTCATTGATGTAAACACATCTACCTCTCAATTTAGGGCCTTATTTTAGTAGTTGATATGCTGCATTCTGTTTCTAACATGCAGCAAGCCAGTTATCTTTTGCCCCCGGATCCTTATAAAAAAAAATCCACCTTTTCTTGATTTACTTTTATGACCAGTCTGTGGAGGAGTGATATCCCCTGTTGAGCAGTTGAATATGCATTTACCTGAGAAACATCATTGCAGCCTCTTGAAGCTTTCGTATATGAATTTGGTTTTATTTTGATCCAATAGATTAGATGATCATGCAAATTGTTGTTTTGATTAAGATGGTTACCATACCTGCTTTTCTTCTCCAACTGTTTGTGTGGTATTCGGATCTGTTACTTAATCGCTGTGGTGTTTACAGCTCTTGATCTCTTTATTTATTTGTTTGATCTCCTGGAGCTCCTTGGAATTTTTTTGGGGGGGTCAATCTCCTAGGTTTCATAAATGATTAATCCTAAATTGTGTGGTGAGGTTTTTTTCATACTATCTGGGTACTCTGAACAATAAGCGCAAGCATATAAGAGCTAATAATGTTATCTTAAGTGAGAAAAGCGGGAATCGAGTTATCGTGGAGAAGTGTGAAAATATGTTCTTTTTTAGATACAGTAGTCGAATGACTCACTGGTTGCCAGTGCTGGGCATGTTACTTTAAAATAGTAATTTTTTTTAATAGTTTCTCACTACCTTATCCAAAAAGTAACTGAATTACTTATTCTAGGCCCTCGGGCCTACGGCGCTTGAGGGCAATGGCGACCAACGAGGCCGATAGCCACTGCCTCATTTCCCCAGCCAGGAAACATGGCAAAACCAAGCCATGGTTCTTATTTTCCCTATATTTCAGCTAAAAGAGGCGACCAAAAAGGATAGAGACTTTTTTTTGAGAAGTTTTTTTTTTCCTTTCTGCCATGCGGCAACTTATATTTCTTCCCCCGTTCCTACTTTCTAACTGCGAGGGCTAATGTTAACAATGTTTTTGTTTTTTCCTTTGTTTGATTCAATTTCCTTGTCATGTAAATAAATGTAGTTTGTTAGTTCGAAACACATGCATGTCTCTATTATTTCCCTTCTGGACTGATCAAAGAAGAAGATGAAGAAGAAGGAGAAAATTACTTTATTCATCCCTGTGGGGAAATTCACATTTCAAGCAGTATCCTCATGTTAAAAAATAAAATAAAAGATAAAGAAAAAATACGCAATATAACATGTACAATAAGAAGCATTTAAATGATAGACACTAATAAAAATAAAGCAAACTATGCAAATGTGAGGTTTAGGGTTTAATGTGGGCTTTCACTCCCCCGGGTGGAGTTAAAGAGCCTCATGGCATGAGGGACAAATCATCTCCTCAGTCTGTCCGTGGAGCAGGACAGCGACAACAGTCTGTCACTGAAGCTACTCCTCTGCTTGGAGATGATACTGTGTAGTGGATGTAGTGAATTGTCCATGATTGACAGCAGCTTGTTCAGTGCCCTTCTCTCAGCCACAATTGTCAGGCTGTGCAGCTCTGCCCACAACAGAGCCCCGCCTTCGTTAATCATTATCCATATCAATCAAGTAGAAAATTTATCATTTAAAGCTAAAATTTAAATATGTTTAGAGTAGAGGAACATTCGGTGCAACTACATCAGATAGATATGGGGCAAGACCTTGAAAACTTGTGTATGTTGGTAAAAGAACCATAATTTACATCTAAAACGGAGAAGAAACTAGTTTAAGTCAGCTAAAATTGCGGCCATATGATCAAGGTTTGTCTCAGTCAAAATCTGGCTGCAGCATCTAAGTCAAGCAATAAATTAGAGAAAGCAATGCATTACAACAGTGTCTGAAATAACTTTCGCCCGGACATCCAGGGCGTGCATCTTTTACGTCGGGCGCACAACTTACAAAACGTCTCTGCCCGGTTGTCCGACAACTTTTTCAAGGGAAAATGATGATGAAATGAAACAAAAGCAAGAATTATAATCTCCGTATCAGATTGAGACAGCATCGCGTAAGCCATTTTCGTAATAACTTTCACATGCAACTGGAACAACCGATTCGAGTCAAAAAGGACACAAAGACTTCTAACGGAGTCTCCCTGGTTGATGTTACATTCGTTAAGGTTCAGTGCAGTCACGAGTCCAGGCAATCAGACAGATGGGTAAAAAAAGTTAGAAACTTCAATTTCTTCCTCAGTGAAAGAGGAAGCAAAATGGACACTGTGTATCTCCCTCTTGCGCATAAAAACTCATCTACATGGAAAACACATTGTCTTTATAATTTTCTTCTGCCAGCACTGAAAGAAGAGGGTTGTCATGGTAACAGCCATCTGAGTGCAAGCGAGCGGACAAGGGGCTGGTTTTAGGGCCAGAGAGGGCAAAGGAAAGGAAAAAAGCGGATATGTGCCGAGAGACGTACCTAAGTAGATCAGATACAGGTTGCAACCTTGTAAAAAATCTGATTGCTTTGCGATATTGTTTTAAAATAAACTTTTCTTTTGAAGAAAATATTTGAGGTACACTGGGCTATGTCTACTTAACTAGTTGTCTTGGGCTGTGATGGTTAGATTTTACTCATTAAACTCACTCTAAATCGTATACTGCTGAATTTTATTTTATTATATTGTCTATTTTTTATTTTTGTTCAACTTCAATTGTAGGATAAATCTGATGCTCATGAGGTGCAATAAATATTACAATGTTCTATAACACAACTACTTGTCTGTTCTTCTCTATTCAACTGACTCGAATACTGTATTGCTCATAAAATTTTTAATTCTTTGACATACAACAACTTATTTTGAAAATAACAGAAATACTTACTTACCCTGGTAACTATTTACGTTTACTATAGAGTTATCCAGTTAATAACTCAGCTAATTTTAAAGGGTTAGAAACTTAAGCTAAGTAATTTTAAAAATAATGTGCCCAACACTATCGGCAAGTATATGCCTTCCATGGCAGTGAATATTATGATTTTCTGAATATTCTTCTTGACCGACAAGATTTTAGTGAGCGTGATAGTGTCCACTTATACCACAAAGATTTTCCCTGTCCTGGTTAAACTCATAGAATGTAATAATGTGGTAAGTTGAGAAAAAGCGGTGGACGTGGACACTGAGTTAGGAAATTAGCTTGTGAGTCTTTAGCCTGCTACCATCCCCCGGAGCAGTGTGGTGGGGCCCACTCGATGATTCATGTCAAACTGTAATTGGTTTACTTGCTCCTTGTTTGCCTGCTCTGGGAAAGGAACGGAACAAATTACCTAAGGACAACATCTTGACATGATTGTCATGTTTCTGACCTGCTGCTGTAATACATTGTGAGACGATAATTTCTATCTCTTTCTGTCTACCTTTCCCTTGGGGGATTGAAAATATTATGATTCTCCTAATTGCTAAAATATACAGTCATATGAAAACGTTTGCAGTATTTTGTGACATTTTTACAAAATAACTCTGCTCGCACGTTGATTTTAAACCATTATTTCTGGAAAAAAAAATGCCCCTCAACAATCTCAAGTAATTACGGTAGGTAGACAAGTTTCAAGTGTTATCTTTGTTTGTATGGGACACAAGCTTTGGCAATATTCTTATTTCATACATTTTATTAAATCATCTAACATTACACAGTCAAATAAATGCGCTGAAAATTTAGATTTTTTACTGGTAAGAGAGTTTGGCGCTTTAGCGCAAATTTGTTTTAAAAATATGGTATGACAAGTTATATGAGCAAGTTAAGGGTTGTTATCTTGTGTGGCCATTGCTGGCCCTGGCTATCTTATTAAAGTTAAGGGTCGCATGAGTTCCAGTCATTATCAGCAGATACTTAAGAATAATGTTCAAGAAGAAATGACAATGTTGAGGATGCGCTTAGGTTGGAAACCTCAACAAGACAAAAACCCTAAACACTGCTTAATTTACCACCTCTACTAAACCAGAGTAACAAGTACAGTTTTCTGGATTGGCTGTCTCAGTCCTTAAACCTGAATTTACCTAAAATTTTTGGTTTGATTTCAAGCAGGCTGTCCATGCTTAAAACAACATCTAACCTAACTGAAGTGGAGAGGTTTTGTCAGGGAGAAGAGTCAAAATAGCTTTAAGTTTTTTTGTTTTTTTTTTTAAAATGTGTATCTCTATAACAAACGGTAGGATCACGGGTAAACAAGCTCCTATTTCTGCTATTAGGTAGTTTCATTTTTACCACGAGCATACCTTTTTTTCCATCCTTCTACCCATGCCCTCGTGTTGGTATACTGCGCTCAATAGACAAATAGACCAGCCAGTGCGGTTTAATTAAAGAATTTCCTTACTCCACCCACCACACACGCAGAAAAAATGTCAAATTATGGCATATGATACATACCCAAGCAAACAAACAAACACAAGATATAAAAAAAACACTCTGCCACGAAGAACACAATTGCCCCATAGTGTAGTGGAGGTGCAATTGCACTTTATTCTGGGAAAGTAGTAAAATATATAGTTCCCCGAAGTCAAAAGTGCCTGCAACCACCACCACCCCCGCCCCCTGTCTTTCTATTAGTAAAATAAAAGATAAACTAATTAAAATAATTGTTACACTTTGAATATTTAGTTTATTATTTAATCCTTTATCACTGTCTTCATGCATTGTTTTCATATCCAATTCATAAATCTTAGTGTACTACCCAAGGCTAGAGTTTTTTGATTTCAGACAAAAAACAATTGTTGAGTTAATTTCTATC